>NC_090929.1:693780551-694083581 GCF_040938575.1 Ambystoma mexicanum | reverse complement strand
GTGTGCCCTGAAACTGGTCTAAACACTGAAATATGCGAAGCACCAAAAGGGTCCAGTGATAACCCTACAGCCACAAAAGTAGGTACATCGGTGAAACCACCTTTGTCACAGACGAGTTCTGGCCCCAATCAAGAACAGCACAAGTCATCTATCAGAACGGCATATACCATTTTCTCTAAAAACAACAAAGGAAATGTTATAGCAATCAACCTAAAGAAAGGAACATCAATACTGCCAAACGAAACAATTTGTTAAAAGATTGAAACCCCCAAATAAAAATGTAATTGTGGCTGCTCGCACAGTGACTAAAAAATATCAACAACTCATGCAGGACAAAACAGCAAAACTAATTTGCGAAAAAGTCGATGTCCCTCCGCCTTATGCTCCACTTGATGGGCTGGTCAAGGCAGCTATAGGACAATCTCAGACCAATAATAGCATTGTGACTCTGCCTGATTCTAATGTAAATCAATTACCTAAAAGGAAAGCAACTACTGGTCCATCAGTGAGCACCGATGATTACCATCGACAGGAAATTACCAAGGCAGTTGATGCCTATATGAGTAGTATACCTCTAAAATCTACTCCTAGTAATCCTGAACAAAATAACAACGATGGTCCAACTGTTAATTTAAAGACCATGGACGGCAAAGTCCTGTTTCAGTCTCATTAAACTGATCCAGGCATCTTTAATGACGCACATGCCTTTCTGGCCCAAGTCACTCCTGAAATGATACAATTGTTGCAATCAGCTATGAATACAAAATCACCATCAGTGACTGGTTCCCCTCAAATTCATAAAGAACCCAGACTAGTGCTCAATCCTACAAAACTAGGAAGCACATTTCTCTTTGAAATTGACTTGCAAACCGAGACCCTCTGCCCAATATGACTTGAATAGCCGTTCCCTTCTGGCAATCTTCTCTGATATTACCTTGCTTGAAGATATCAATAGTGCTGATATTGCATTAATAGAATTTCCATACAAGTCGAATCTTAACTCCATCTGGATATGGATGAATTCCAGGGTTATCCAAAATACCATATGGATGGCCAAAAGTGAACTACTAGCCCTGGGATTTGTCCTTTCCACCAATGTTGCTGAAGTAAATGTCCCTAGACAGAAATCACAACCTCAAACAATGAACTCCAACCATTCTTCACCTCATCAAAATAAAGTACTATGTAAACCAGTTGAATGTTCGTGTCATTTAGCGGCATAATCAAATTAGCTAACATCACACAAATGCCCAATATATTTCACTCATTAGTTGGAATACCAGAGGTTTCTCCCATCTCATCAACAACAATCAAAACTCACTTTTGCATCACAATATCCTCATGTTTCAGGAAACGTGGAAGACTTCTGTTCCTTTATGGGACAACTACAATGTCTTCCTCAACCCAGCAACTCAAGCGACCTCTGGTAGACCAACCTCTGGACTGTTAATGGCCACCAAAATAGATCAAGGAATCAAAGCACAAGAATGGAGGCGTCCCAACAAATATATTCAAATGGTAAAACTGTGCATTCATAACATTGCTTATGCTTTAATCAATGTCTATTGGAATCCTGCAGGAATATCTGATGAACGTTTTCTTAGAGACCTAAGTGAACTGCTAAATCTAATCTCTTTAGACACATCTGTGTCCAATATCATCATTGCAGGCGATTAGAATCTTGATTGTTTTTCTCAATTTACAACCAACAACAAATCTAGGCTAACAAAATGGTTGGCTTTTGCTTCATATTATAGTCTCATTAAGTTCAATGGAGCTTTTCCATCAGATATTTTTCCACACCCAATAGCCTCTCTGTGAATTTAGAAGTGTGCCCAATAGCCGCTCATGGAAAGTTGTATTTAGAAGGGTGCCCAATAGCCTCTCTGTGAAAAGTTGAATTTAGAAGTGCGCCCAATAGCATCTCTGTGAAAGCTGAATTTAGAAGTGTGCCCAATAGCTTCTATGTAAAAGCTGAATTTAGAAGTGTGCCCAATAGCCTTTCTGTGAAAGCTGAATTCAGAAGTGCACCCAATAGCATACCTGTAAAAGTTGAATTTAGAAGTGCATTTAGAAGTTGAATTTAGAAGTGCGCCCAATAGCCTCTCTGTGAAAGTTGAACTTGGAAGTGCATTTAGAAGTTGAATTTAGAAGTCCGCACAATAGACTCTCTGTAAATGTTGAATTTAAAAGTGTGCCCAATAGACTCTCTGTGAAAGTTGAATTCAGACGTGTGCCCAATAGACTTCTTGTGAAAGTTGAATTTAGAAGTGCGTCCAATAGCTTCTATGGGAAAGTTCAATTTAGAATTGTGCCCAAATGACTCTATGTAAAAGCTGAATTTAGAAGTGCGCACAATAGCCTCTCTGTGAAAGTTGAATTTAGAAGTGTGGCCAATAGCATACCTGTGAAAGTTGAACTTAGAAGTGCATTTAGAAGTTGAATTTAGAAGTGCGCCCAATAGCCTCTCTGTGAAAGCTGAACTTAGAAGTGCATTTAGAAGTTGAATTTAGAAGTGCGCACAATAGACTCTCTGTGAAAGTTGAATTTAAAATTGTGCCCAATAGACTCTCTATGAAAGTTGAATTTAGAAGTGTGCCCAATAGACTTCTTGTGAAAGTTGAATTTAGACGTGCACCCAATAGCTTCTATGTGAAAGTTGAATTTAGAAGTGTGCCCAATAGACTCTATGTGAAAGTTGAATTTAAAAGTGTGCCCATTAGCTCCTATGTGGAAGTTAAAATTAGAACTGCGCCCAATAGCCTCTCTGTGAAAGTTGAATTTAGAAGTGTGCCCAATAGCCTCTATGTGAAAGCTGAATTTAGAAGCGCGCCCAATAGCCTCTCTGTGAATGTTGAATCTAGAAGTGTGCCCAATAGCTTCTGTGGGAAAGTTAAATGTAGAAGGGCGCCCAATAGCCTCCCTGTGAAAATTGAATTTAGAAGTGTGCCCAATAGCCTCCCTGCGAAAGTTGAATTTAGAAGTGTGCCCAATATCCTTATAGTCTAATACCATGCCTGGTTGAACCGACTAATCTCCCGAATAACCTCTCTGTGCAAAGTTGACTTTAGAAACATGCCTAATACCCTCCCTGTATAAAGTCGAATTGAGAGAAGTGTGCCTATTAGCATGCCCTTGTTGAACTGACTAGTGTCCAGAAAAGTCTCTCTGCCCTTAGTTCAATTTAGAAGTATACACGACAGCATTGAAGTTAGAAGTGTGCCTAAATATCCCTTCTGTGCAAAGTCTAAGTTAGAAGTATACCTAATAGTATATCTGTGTAATGTAGAATCTAGAACTGTGCCTAATAGAACGGGTGAGATGAAAACAGTGAAGTGGATAATAAGAATAAATCATAGGGAAACAGTAAAGAGATTTAAACTGCTGAAATTGACATAATGCATGAGGAGCGAACGAAGTGAATGGCGTGGATGAAATAGTTAGAATGGATGAAGCGTGTGGAACAGATGAATGCGCTGAGTGGAAGAATGCATGAGTGGAAGAACAGATCACTATATAGATCGAATGAGTATTTAAATTGAATGAGTATGTATAGAATGGGTGAACATGTTAAGCGGATGAGTGTGTAGAGCGGTTGGGTGTGTAGAGCAGACGAGCGTATAGAGCGGATGAGTGCGTAAATACAGAGAAGCTAGTAGAACGCAGGAGTGCATAGAACAGATGAATATACAGAACAGATGAGCAGATGAGTATGTAGAGCGGATGAGTATGTAGAGTGGATGAGTATGTAGAGCGGATGCGTGTGGATAGCAGACAAGTACAGAAGTGCGGAGAGTGTGTAGATCGCTGGAGCAGATGAATGTGCAAACCTGGCGAATGTATAGAGCGGATGAGTGTATAGAGCGGATGAGCGTATAGAGTGGATGAGCATATAGAACGGATGAGTATATAGAGCGGATGAGTGTATAGAGCGGATGAGTGTATAGAGCAGATGTGTGTATAGAGCGATGTGAGTATAGAGTGGATGAGTGTATAGAGCGGATGAGTGTATAGAGCGGATGAGGGTATAGAGCGGATGAGTGTACAGAGCGGATGAGTGTACAGAGCGGATGAGTGTACAGAGCAGATAAGTGTATAGAGCGGATGAGTGTACAGAGCGGATGAGTGTACAGAGAGGATGAGTGTACAGAGCGGATGGAGGTCTAGAGCAGATGAGTGTATAGAGCAGATGAGTTTAGAGAGCAGACGAATATATAGAACAGGATTACTGCGTATTAGCGAATTACTTTATAGTGCTGATGAGTGCATATTGCTGTTGAATGCGTGGAAAGCATGAGTGCATAGAGCGGATGAGTGCATAGAGCGGATGAGTGCATAGAGCGGATGAGTGCGGGGAGCGGATGAGTGCGGGGAGCCGATGAGTTGAATGCGTGGAAAGCACGAGTGCATAGAGTGGATGAGTACAAAGAGCAGATGAGTGAGGGGAACGGATGAGTGAAGGGAGCGGATGAGCGCAGGGAGCGGATGAGCGCAGGGATCGGATGAGCGCGGGGAGCGGATGAGTGCGGGGAGCGGATGAGTGCGGGGAGCCGATGAGTTGAATGCGTGGAAAGCACGAGTGCATAGAGCGGATGAGTACATAGAGCGGATGAGTACATAGAGCGGATGAGTGCATAGAGCGGATGAGTGAGGAGAGCGGATGAGTGCGGGGAGCGGATGAGTGAGGCGAGCGGATGAGTGAGGCGAACAGATGAGTGCGGAGAGCGGATGAGTGCGGAGAGCGGATGAGTGCGGAGAGCGGATGATTGTGAAGAGCGGATGAGTGTGGAGAGCGGATGAGTGTGGAGAGCGGGTGAGTGTGAAGAGCGGGTGAGTGTGGAGAGCGGGTGTGTGTGGAGAGCAGATGCATGTGGAGAGCGGATGCGAGTGGAGAGCGGATGCGTGTGGAGAGCGGATGAATGCAGGGCGCTGGTGAGCGCGAGGAGCTGGTGAGTTCGGGGAGCGGGTGAGTGCCGGGAGCAGGTGATTGCGTAGGGTGGGTGAATGCGTAGAGCAGATGAAGGTGTAGTGCATGCGAGGGCATAAAGCAGACAAATGCCTAGAGCGGATGAGTTACATAGACCGGATGAGTACATAGAATGGATAAATATGTAGAACGGATGAGTGCGGAATGTATGCAAAGCGGATGAGTGCGGGGAATGGATGGATGAGCAGAGCGGGATGGATGAGCTGAGCGGAAGAATGTGTAGAGTGGAGGACTGCATAGAACAGACTACTGGGTAGAGCCAACAAGTATATAGAGCTGATGAGTGCATATGAGCGAATGAGTGCATATGAAAAGAGGGGTACGTAAAGGGGATGAGTGCATAGAGAGGGTGAGTGCGTAGAGGGATGACTGCGTAGAGGGGATGAGTGCGTAGAGGAGATGAGTGCGTAGAGGGGATGAGTGCGTAGACGGGATGAGTACATAGAGGGAATGAGTGCGTAGAGGGGATGAGTGCGCAGGAGGGGATGAGTGCGCAGAGGGGATGAGTGCACAGAGTGGATGAGTGCGCAGAGGGGATGAGTACGCAGAGGGGATGAGTGCGCAGAGGGGGTGAGTGCACAGAGGGGATGAGTGCATAGAGGGGATGAGTGTGTAAAGGGGATGAGTGCATAGAGCGGGTGAGTGAGCAGAACGGGTGAATGCATAGTGCATGTGAGGGCATAAACGGACAAGTGCCTAGAGCGAATGAGTGCCTAGAGTGAAGTGAATGAGTGCCTAGAGTGGAACAGACGTGTTGCGTAGAGCGGACGAGTTGCATAGAGCGGATGAGTATGTAGAACGAATGAGCGCAGATTGCATGCAGTATTGATTGCGTAGAATGGATTAGTACATAGAGCTCCTGAATACGTAGAGCGTACTGAACGAGTGAAGTATGTAGATGGATTCTATATGGATAGAACAAATGATATATGTGAATGGAATTGATCACATATATGGATGGAACGGGTTCCGGACGTGGATGTAATGGGTGACGTACGTTAATGGAACGGGTGACATATGCGGATAGAACGGGTGCCATATATGGATGGATCGGGTGCCGTAGGTGGATGGATCAGGTGCCGTAGGTGGATGGATCGGGTGCCGTATGTGGATGAAATGTGTGAGGTAAGTGGATGAAATGTGTGAAATAGGTGGATGGAACGGATGAATTATGAAGATGTTACGGGCGAAATTTGTGGACGGAGTGCATAAAACAACTTAGAATACTCAGAATGGTACGGGTGAAATATGTGGATGGAATGCATAAAACAAATTACAATACACAAAACGGATCGGAGTAAATAGAGCGGATTTGAGTGCGAGTGGTAGACAGGAGTGCATGTGACTGACAGGAGTGCATGTGTCGGATAGGAGTGCATGTGGCGGAAAGGAGTACATGCATGAGGCTGACAGGAGTGCATGCATGAGGCTGACAGGAGTGCATGCATGGGGCAAGCAGGAGTGCATGCGTGGGGCAGACAGGAGTGCATGCGTGGGGCAGACAAGAGGGCATGCGTGGGGCAGACTGGAGCATGTGGGGCAGACTGGAGCATGTGGGGCGGACTGGAGTGCATGAGTGCGTCGAGCAGACCGGAGTGTGTGGAGCAGACTGGGGTTCATGGAATGAATAAGAGTGCATGGAACGGACTGGAGCGCATAGAATTACCTGACGTACATAGTATGTTTGGAATTCAGGGAACGTTTGAAAGAGCATATAACCCATCAAATCACACCACCACGCTTACTCTCTTCTTTACACCACCACTCAACTAGAACACAGAGATACTATGACACCATTCGGTATAACTGTTCTCATAGCAACATCCGCCTCGCACTCCCCATCATTCTAAGTAAACACTGCTGGTTACACACCCGCCAGCCAGGCGTTCTCCTCAGGCCTAACGCAGCCACATTCGGTCTGGATAAATCCTGCCAGAACAAACACTTACTCTTGATCTCTCAACCACCACACCTACCGGTAAGAAGCAGCTATTACACGAATACCGCACCAGCTGCACACGTGCCTTAGACTCTCTCTACTCTCCCTACTGATCTGAACTTCGGTTCCCAAAGGGCGTTCAACCTACCAGCGCCTTCAGACCATACCAATGGTATATAAGGCACTATATAAATGCAAAATAACATAACATAACATAACATCCAACTTGGAAAAGAGGTTCTTGCTCGTCTATAATTGATTTTGTCTATGTTAATTCACAGTTCTTTTCATACATAGTAGATTTTTTTATACTTGAAAATTCGAACATCGATCATAATCAATTAGTAGCCCAATGGACGACCCATGGTGCCACTAGAATGGATCACAAGGTATGTCCAAAAGAGTGTGTAATTCTTAATAATGGGGGCAACCGCCTATGATGGTGACCGAGATCCTTGAGTGAGTTAACTAGATATATGGATGGTCACCTCCATAATCAGACTATGATTTCAATTAATCCGACCACCAACTATTCAGATCTGATGCAACAGTTTCAATCTTCTTATTCTCCAAAGAGTACATCAGGGAAAATAGTTTGCCGCCCACAACTTCATGTTTTCAATTGGGAAGTTAAAAATCTGAAAGCACATTTTCGCTATCTGAAACGACAGGTATCAAAGGAACTGGTGGCCATTGGAATATCTACACTGGGGAGCATTAAAACCAAATACAAGAATGCATTATGAGCTATGCGTGCTAAAATCTACCAAAATGATGGGGAAGCAATGTTGATGTTATTACATCCTAAGAATGTTGCAGGTTCCTGGTCCTTCAAGGTCACGCACCAGTCTCAATCAGTCACTCAGGCCAATAATGTATCAGAATTGAATTGGACCACTCACTTCTCCAATCTGTATGCTTTGCCCCGAAATTCCTCAATTGTGCATCTCAAAGATGATCACAAGCATTATCATCTTAACTTCGATTTGGATGACATTTGGTTCTATATTCATAAAATCAGTAGATTGGGTGCTTGTAGTCCTGATGGCCTCCCAA
Source organism: Ambystoma mexicanum (assembly GCF_040938575.1). Lineage (NCBI taxonomy): Eukaryota > Metazoa > Chordata > Amphibia > Caudata > Ambystomatidae > Ambystoma > Ambystoma mexicanum. Next base: position 694,075,599 of record NC_090929.1, on the reverse strand, counting down.
ATCGAATGTTTAAACAACATCCAGACCAATGGGCATCCATTTTATATAAAATATTCGCTTCTGTTAATACAATTCAGTCCTTGCCGGAATCTTGGACTCATTCTATTATAGTTCCCATATACAAAAAGGGTGCCTGCTCCTTACCATCGAGCTACAGACCTATAGCATTACTAGATGCCCCTTCGAAAATCTCTTTTCGAGAATTATATTAAGGGACCTAAATCAATGGACTAGTCACAGTAATTAAAGGGACCCCTACCAATCCGGTTTTGTTGCTGAACTTGGAACCAATCCTAACCTTGTGGTTCTGAATATGTTAAAATCAAAATATGCAGCTAGAAATCAATCATTGTATCTAGCCTTCATTGATTTCAAAGCCATTTTTGATTCCATTAATCGAACCATCATGTATCATATATCACAAACTAGTCCACTATAATTGTCCACCATTGTTACTAACATTGATTATGTTATTACACACCAACACGACAATACAAGTGAGACTGACATTGGCAGGTAAACTTTCATCAATCATCAAAACTTGTCGAGGTCTTAAACAAGGATGTATCTTGGTGTCCTCTATTTTTAATCTGTTTTTGTTTGATTTGGGCATAGCACTACGATCAACTGAATGCGATTCTCCCAAACTAGGTCTTCATTCCATCTGTCATCTACTTTATGCAGATGATTTAATACTTATCTCGCAAACACCCATGGGCCTACAAAATCTACTTAACAGGCTAGCCTTGTATGTGCCCGTTAATAACCTCACAATCAATACTCAAAAAACACAAATCATGGTGTGCAAACCTCATAATAAATTTAAAGCAAAAATGCTTAAATGGCACCTGCAGAATGAAATCCTTTTGAAAGTCCAACAGTATAAATATCTGGGTATAACGATACAGGCGTCGGCATCCAACAATGTTATGGAGGATATGATACGGACGAAACTTCAAATGTTAATTTCCCAAGCCAAAGTACTTAGAGCAAAATATGGGAAATTCACATTGAAGCATATTCTGCAGTTTTATCAACAGAAAGTGATTCCAACTATCATTTATGGCGTGGAAACCATTTTACCCAAAGAATCCAGGTGGTGGAGCACTCTTGAATCTCGATTCTGGACACAATTGTTGCACCTCCCCAAGAGTACTCCGCTGACTTTAATTCAACATGAATTGGGTCCACTTTTGTTGGACTCTCAAATTAAATGGAGAATGTGTGCCCTATTTAGGAAATCCATAATGGGAATTACCACTCCTGGCATATTGGGCATTATGGCACAGCACTTACTGGCTCGAGAACATGCCTTTACTAAGCTGTGGTGCAACTTCACATTAGATGCATTAGCTGATGCCACAATTGCTCTCGATCTGCTAATACTCAATCCTCAACGAGCAAAACAAAAATTATACCAGCATGACTGGATAGAGAATCGTAGGTTGTGCCAAAAATGCAAGGATTTTGACATCTGAGTGTTTGGACAAAAAGCATTTTGTGAAACGGCTGACTATTTATTAAGATGTCCGTCGTCTTATATCAACGAACAATACATAAGGTTCGATTAAATCTTTGGCCGACAAGAGAAATTATGGGCAGGCGAAAATTGATTCCAAAAGAACTCAATTATTGTCCTTTTTTCTTAAATAAGGCAGAGAAGGAGACATTAGAACATTGCATAAAGCATTGCCCCATGTTGTCTACTCAAAGGCACAATCACTTTAAGAAACATCTGGTAAATGTATATGACAATATGGAAATGAACACTATCTGGCAAGCAATATCCAACGACCCAAAATTGGGAATGCGTCTAACAATAGTTCAATTCTTGAATTCAATATTTCTTAAACAGTGATTATAATAATATGGATTCCGAATGAAAGGTATTGAATGAATCTTATCCTTGATCTTAATAGCATTGTTTCTTGCCAGACCAAAACATGTACTTTAATTTGATCAAATTATGTCTAATGTGTTAGAAATGACACATTATTTTACCAATAGTGTTGTAATTTGATGTTTTTTTTGTTGTATGTACTGTACATTTGTTTTATATATTTGAAAGGATGATTGTATTATCCAAACCAAATAAAAAATAAATTAAAAAAAGTACTGCATATCAGCTCTGCTAGGAATGCCAACACTGTCCCATAAGAATATTAGCGCCGCTGATAAAAGCTGGCAGTTTCTTCAGAATTCCATCCAATGTGCATTAAAAATGGCCATGAAAGAGTTTTTAAACAAGAAGTTGAAACTCCATATTCATGTTATCCTTGCCTCGTCTGCCGCGATTATGTACGTTTGCCAGCATACTCTTTACACACAAATGTATAAAACCATACACAAAACACATCTTCATAATGATCCGTCAAAATATGTTCACAGTATTGAAAAAAAGCCAGCCATATTGTCTCTGCCAATTCCTGTTTATCTTGTGGAACGACTCACTAACAGCTGTAAGACATATGGCAGCTTTAATCGCAGCCCGGGGGCCTTGGTGGAGCTTTTGAAGTTTTGCTGTTCTCACAGCGCAGTTACTTTGGTGAGGTTCAGTACAAGAATGAAGTACAGCAGCAGAAGAGGAAAAGCCATCCTTCATGTGGTGGCAGCAATAAATGGAGGTATTCCTTTGTGTGCTGGTTTATTGTAGGTTAGTGTCAGAAGAGCTACGAGAGCACTTAATCATAGCTGTAATCACATGGGGATCCTTCACTGCCTGCTACCAGTCGTACTGCAAAGGACCTGGCTGTATGCCATGCACTTATAAATACGTAGATATTGCTGCTGTGTGCCAGACCCCAGAGGATTAAAGCTTCAATTGCTCAGCTCATGTCAAGTCTGGCTTTTTTCTTGACAACCAAATAGAAATGTTTATTAGATTGTGCAAGGTCTGTCTGCTCCAGAAAACCTACGCAGAGAGATGTCAGCATAACAGAAAAATCAGCAAAAGAATTAATACAACTTTTGGATTTGAGGGATGGCGACGGCGTCAGGGCCTTTCCACTTGTTCACTTGTAATGGGCCCCGGGGCCAGCTTCCCCATATTGGCAGCCTTATGGCACAGAAACATATTCTTTTAATCGTGACATTAAACGTGCCCAGTGCGCACGTTGCAGGCTGCCTTTGCTGGCACCTTAAGACTGTCACCTCCACCTTGCAGTTAGTGCCCTGCTGCCAAAGAGCGATTAATAGCTTCTCAGCCAGACTGTAATCTGCTGCATTTCTTTTACTTCATTACAATATAAACATCCCACAGGCGCCTCCCAGCAAAAGACAAGGTAGGGGGCCCTAAAAGGTCACATTGAAATGGGCCCCCACCAGGCCTGGCATCTTCAGCCGGTGCTAGATAGACACAGGGGATTGAGAGAACACATACTTCTAAATGCAATTGGCTGAGTACAGAGGTACACGAAAAAAGTGTCTGTAACAGATTTACTGCACTGCTCCTTTATAACGCTTTGTGGTTTCGAGAGTATACCTTCCAGCACATGGCTGGAGGTTTTGTTTTCTCCTGAAAAATAGATTATTTACAGAGGCAACAATTACTGCCTGGGATAAATACTTGAAACGCTAATGGAGTCTTATGTCACTCCAAAAGTGGGACTAACAGTCATGCCACAGTGGCACAGTTGGCGGATTTACTGCAAAAATGGGTGGTGCTTAAGGTAAATTAGTCTGGCAATATTTCCTCCAGAAATACTGCCGTAGCGATGACCATGGCTAGATGATTTAGGAGTACCTGTCTATCTTTCTATCAAATTTAATAAAGTGTTTATTGTGGACTAGCAACAAATCAATTAATCACAGCCAATTAATTTCCTCAATCTACCTCTCGTCTATTGAAGTCTATTCTCCCCCAGTTGCTCTATCGGCATATGGTAATCTCTCTTGTAAACAAGAGCACCATTATTTTGAACCCTTGCTTTTCTAATCACTCAGCACTCCATTCTAAATATTAGCACCTGGGGAAGAGCTTCTGGCCAAGCAGTGGTTAGAAAGCAGGCGGAATCCATCCGTGACCATCTGCATTCTCGCTGCCACCTGTGCTCATCCACCAGGTGTTTGACATTTATTTCCATGGCATCTCCTCATCTGCCTTTACCTTTCCCCAGGCCCCCACAGAAACATGCACCCTTCACCTATCCTCCTCACCCCACCTGACTTACCTCTTACAACCATCACCAGTCTACATAAAGAATCTCGTCCGCTCACAGCTTTCATCACGCCTTTCACACTTGGGCTCTAACGTTATTAAATTATGCCCCATCATGGCGGCATGTACCAATTTAAGTGCATGCCATTTGGACTGTCTTCAGCTGCTTCAGCGTTCCAGAGGATGATGGATTCCCTCCTACAAGGAACCGGAAATGTGTCATACTTCCAGGATGACATCCTCATATATGCCAAAGATGGAGAGACCCATGATAAAGCCCTGAAGAAGATGTTGCGTAAACTCCAGGAGGCAGGGGTTCGATTGAGATACGAAAAATGTGTAATGAGAGCTCAAGAAGTGGATTACCTAGGATACCTTATTTCAAAGGAAGGAGTAAGCCCAAAGAAGACTCTCCTACAGGCCATTGTAAGTGCTCCCTGCTCTGTCATCAAAAGATGAGCTACGATCCTTCTCGGACTCGCAGATTATTACACTAAGTTTCTGCCGAGGTTCTCTGAAGCCCATTGGCAGGTGGTAACTAGAAAAAGACTGTTTCCTGAGTAAGGTGGCAAATTGGGACCACAATAGCTGGCCCAATGAGAAGGCGGTTCCAGAAGGCATGCACCCGTATTGGCAAGTTAATGAAGAAAATTTGAAGGGGGAATTGTGCTGGTCTAGGAAATAAGACCACGCAGAGCAACCAAGGTTTGAATCCTGGATTTGCGCTTAGAAACTGAACTCTATTAAGTACGTTACAAAAATAAATATAAAAAATAAATAAGTGGACGCTCTCGTAATGCGAGGCAATCAGATAATACCTCCCAGGGGAATGCGCAAAGTGATGTAGTGCAGGGCACAAGCAGGACACCTCGGCAGCAACATGCCCAGGCGAAGGGTACGGGAAGCATACTTGTGGGCAGGCCGCATGGACCAAGATATCTGGATCATGAATGAAAGGTGCCACAAGTGTGCAAACATCGACAAAAGCCTCAAAGTGAGACAAGCACCCATGATTCCCACCAAGATCGCCTCTAGAGTTTGTCATAAAATCAGTTTGGATTTCATTGGACAACATGTTATCGGACCACAAGTATGGGGTAGTCCTAGTAGATTACTTGTCCAAATGGACTGAGGTAGAATTCATACCGAACATCACCATGGCCACTGTGATTGAAGTATTAAATTCTGTGTTCCGGAGGGAAGGCTTACCAAAGGAAATAGTCACGCACCATAGTGTTCAACTGGTTTCAAGGGACATGGAAGGATTTCTGAGGAAACACAACATCAGACAGTTGCGGGCCAGTCTTTACCACCCACAAGCAAATGAATTAGTAGACCGTGCCAATAGATTCATAAAAGGAGCCTTACAGCTAGTCTGCCAAGCAGGAATGGATCTTCACAAACTGTTAAAGAAGCGTAACTGCTCACCGCCTTACTCCCAACGTCGTCATGGGAGTGTCACATTACTAAATGCTGAGAGGGAGGAGGGCGAAATCTATGCCAGTACCGCCCTGGCTACATAAAGCGAGGCATGAGGAGGCCATCGACATGAGAGAAGTGGTCTGGAGAATCCAGAAACACAAGGATCAATTGATCGCAGAGGGCAACATGTCCAGAGCAATCAATCAGACAGAAGTTGAGGTGGGCGATGTAGTAAAGTGAAAACTACCTCACAAAAACATGGTAACAGGGTCCAAGCACAGCCAGCCAACAGAGGTCGCTCAAAGAGGCACCAACCATATTTACACCAGTGATGGCAAAAGAGGGAACTTCGAGGGGTCGTGCTCAAAAGAAATCTGCCTGAGAAGAGAGTATCCACAGAAACAGAGGGTCCAACAGAAGGTTGGGATCCTTGCGAAGGTACTGAGATTATATAGATAGAGAACATGTATTATGAGGGTTGCGACATTAGTCACCAGAAGGATATCACACCTAAAGTAGGAGAACAGCAACAAGATAGGACCCCAGGATCACGGGATCGAGAAGCAGCACCCTGCGAGAGTCGATCCCATTGAGAAAATAGAAGACCAACCAAGAACAGAGATTTTGGCATGGAGCAGGACCAAGCTGCTTGACTAAAGTAGATATGTGAGGAACATGCTTTGCGAGATCCCGCTGCGAGATCTTGGGAGACTTTGAGTGCAAGGCCCGCACAGCTCCCGGAGCCTGGCAGATGTTCAGTGAACCAGGAGACAGGAGGACGCTCCCTGGCACTCCTCTTATAGGGACCAGGCCTGCAGCCTGATTTGTATATATCCAGCAACCAGGCTCCCTGCTTGATGGTGCCACAAAGCCAGCATCATATACTGAACTGTGTGAAGGCATAAACCCACTGCTGTGAATCCAACAGCAGTGGTTGCCACACAGACTGCATCCATAGACACTGGCAGAGACATAATCCCACAGCAGTGAGGCAACTGCAGTGGTTGTATCAGAGACTCCTACAATACATGATGTGTGTGTGCTGTTAACCACATGTGCCTTTCCCGGAGAATTAAAGCCAGTTATCAAGTCACCCCACATCCAGTGTTCCTTTCAGGACACCACTCAGTGCCTCCCTCTGAAACAATCTTCCTCTGAGCCTGTAGATGGTGAAAGATCACTAGAAATTCCATAAGATGTTTCTTTAAATGTGCCTGCATGCCGACATGCCCCAGCCTTTAGCACTTATAAGTTGTCACTGTGCCACATGATCAACATTGACTTGAGATCTCGTCTGTACTTGCTCTAGTGCCTTGTGGCATTGACTGTACTTCTCAGCACTCTTTGTTGTGTACTTCTCCAAGACATTTTGCTCTTCTCCCTATTCTCTCTTCCTTTGCACTTGCACTGGTCTGAATGCCGAAGAACCGGGAATTACATGTCATTTGAGTTATTGTTTCCCCTCTTTTGCCTTTGCTCCCTCCCCTTCTTGGGGCGCCACAATGCAATCTTGTACTGTGGATAGTGTCTCTCGAAATTAGCAACAAGCAAATAAATATAATACATATGATGTCACTAAAATGCATCAACCATCCTCTATAAACATAGATGCAGGCCATCCAGACCTCATCCCAAAACCTTGTCAGCTTGCCCCCTTTTTCATTTGTTCAATTTCCTGCACTGCTCTTACAGCACTATTAACCTCTTGCTGAGCTGTGCCCTTGGTGTTAATGGGCTCCTGCCTGCCCTGTTGACTCGAAGGGGGGGGGGTCAGTCCCTTCACCACACATCCCTATGCCATCCTGCCCTTTCACTGCATCACAGCTCCACTTTATTGCATCCCCAGCCCCGCCCCTTTCCTTCCCTTCCACCTCCGGTCCTCTGTCCTTCCAGACCAGCTCCCCCTGACCCCTCCACTCCTGCCCACCCTTTCCACTTCAGACTCATCCTGGATCATATGCTGCAATTAACAATATTGTCACAACCCTAATGGCAAAGCCAGTGGGCTAAATGACTGTGCTGCTAATGGAAGCACGACAAAGACAGTGCATGCCAGAGACTAATCCCATATATACCATGATCACCTCTCACAATCAAACACTCCCTGACAGCCCCAGCCTGAACTGGCTGCTCACAGGTACTGCTGCTTTTACATCCCCTCCTTATTGAACCGGTCCACCTCAAATGTTTTCTAGTGCAATCATTACATGTGTTCGTGGGAATAGTAATGACCCCCCACTACCCCTGAAACAAACCCTTGCTAGGGTCTGTCACACTGTCTAACTTCAGGCCAGTCACCAAACGCTCAGTCATTTCTAAAATAAAAAATGTCCTCATTGATCATCCACTCTCTTTTATTCTCAGCTCCTACCAAGATATATTAAATGACAGCCATTGGATACTGATTGCGCCCCTTGTCTGGGGGTATTTGTGATAGAGATAAAGATGTGATGGGCCGTGCTGCGCTGAGGTTAATGTGGAGTGAGTAGGTATGAAGATGCTGTGTGCATGCGGGTCTGTATGTGTAGCGTAAAGGTGGTAGGAGATAGGGGAATGGGGAACAACATTTACCGGCACCTAGCTTGTCGGTCCGACGGGACTTGTAGTGTCCCGGTGGCACCGGCAAGCTAAGCGGCAACCCTCTGGAAGCACCGGTAGGGTTACTGCCGCACTCGTATTGAGCCCCAATGTCGCTCTCAGCAGAAACACGTTCCAAGAGGATTTCCGGGAGTGGTGGGGTAGAGACCATTCTAATATCGATCAAAAGCCTCAAATTTTGTTCACTCCCGACACCCAGGAGATATACCTGTGCTGGTGTCCCTGCAAAAGAGCAATCTCTTGGATGGAGGAACTGGTTTCTAGGTCAACATCTCGCCAGAATGGTCATATGGTCCCATCTCCACCCGGGTCACCCTATGGGATCAGGCAATTTAAAAATAGGATATTTGAGGTCAGATGACATTAGAGAGGAATAGATTTTTTTGTTCAATTTCGTTCCTATAAGAACAAATACAAATCCTCATTGGTTCCAGGTAAAGTGAGTCTGTGGCGCAAACATTTGCCGCTAATAAGCATGTTCACAAAAATAACAGGCAACAAAAAATGCACACAATAAAAATTTAAATAAGTTAAAAATACCGATAATTCAAGAAAGACATAAATGCCTACATTTTATCAGAATCATTTAGAAGCTTGTAGGAACGTTCTGTTTTGGCATAACATTATTTGTATTCACTTGCATTTATGTATTAATATTTATGTGGTCTGGCATGCGTGCTGCTCACAAAATGTCTTACAGAAATATGTTTACTATTCAATATTGCTAATTCTTAAATCATGTCTTGGTTGGGTTAGCCTCAAACCATACTCAGGTAATTCATGAGACCTGCCGGAAAGTGGAGTGTCATTTTTCATGTCTAAGCTTCATGGTAAACTCTCTATGCATGATAGAACAAAGAAATGCTTGTTTACTCAAAAATATTTTTTCCCTTTCAGAGGAACCATGCCAGGGAGACAAGTCTATATTCTGCCAGATGGAAGTCCTTGTCCGGTACTGCTCTATCCCTGGCTACAACAAGCTCTGCTGTGAGTCCTGTGGCAAAAAGGCCCACACAACCATTGTGCCGCCAAACTCAGAGCAAGCGGCTTTGGAAAATGGAGGTCCAGATGGAGCAGTCATGCCCAGTCCCCTACCTCAAACGCCCTCCACTCCTACAGTTTTGGGCAGATTGGTGACCCTGTCAACAGTAACTTCCACAACCATGAACACCAAGCCAGCTCCTCAGGGCCCTCTAATTGGCTTTGGGAGGCTAGAAGCAAACAGAACCGCCTTGGCTAAGCCAGAGGGCAGCAGCACATCTAGGTTCGGTACAGAGCAACTAGAACAGATACAGCTTGCAGCGGAAGGGCAGAGCCCTGGACAACTCTGGGATAGTCCTGTTTTTCTATGGGATAAATCCTCAGCCAAAAAGCATACCAAGGGGAGCTCTTCAGTATCTCAGGATGCAACACGGCGGAGGAAAGAAGGAACTGATTCTCAGGGGGGTGTTCGCAGGTCCCCCGTGGTGACATGAGTACACCATCGCTGACAAAGACTCTCAGAGCATCCATAGGGGAGGCCAAGATTTTAAACAGCAGTAAACAAGACAGATTTTCATGTTTTGACTGTAGCACTTCTTACATTTGCCAGAAACAGAGGAAGGACACTGCTGTGGTTGCTGGCAGCATCGGGAGCCTCCGCGCTTTAAAACAATACAAGCAAGTGCATGTTACCTCACAGTACAAACTGAATGCACTTGATTTTGTTGTTCATTTTCTGTAAACAGGGGATGGAGCCAAATGAGGAAAGACAACTCAGTTCCTCAAAATCAAATGGTGCTGACCTCAATCTTCTTATTGAAAGTGGTGCTAAGGCTGCGTGAAAAAAGGCTATTCGTAACTCGGCCTCCATCGTGGATGGAGGACGTGCTGCTGAATGGTGCACTTTTTACCTCTTTTGCCTCAGTGTGGTCTTCCTGAGGTGTTTTCTAAAAGACAGACTGGCTGCTCACCTTCCCCTCCTATGAACCCTCGAAAATGTTGTAGGGTGAATTCCATTTGGTCAGGAGGAGGCATGAGTAAACTTTGCTGCTCAGTTGTCACTGAGGTGAGAGCCTTCAGTTCAAAGCGTTGGTCGTCTTTCCTAAGTGCCAGAGGACACATGGGAAGGAAGGGACCAAGGAAAAGGATCCAATCTCCAACCACCGTTTTGCTAATGGGGGCTTAGTGGGAGCATGATCCATTGCCAATTTTCTGAGTCGAGAAACTGCCCAGTCCAACAAAACACACACAGGTTTTTGTTAATCACAGCAGCATTAGTTGTCCTATAGGACAGTAATAAGAGGAGTAGGCAACAATGTTCGTGCTGTTTTTCATACTCATGGAGTTGGCAATTTCCAAATGTTCAGATTAGGGAAAAAAGACATTTGATTTTGGAGGGATAGTATTGGCATTAGTAATATCTATATTCAGATATGATTTCCCAGTATGTGTTCATGGTCACGCTAAATGCAACCCCTTGTGTCTCTGCCTTTACATGGATAAATCTGTGTACCAGTAAAAGGTTGAATTTATTTTGAAAAACATGCCAAGAAATCTGAACTAGTAAACATAGACCGCTTATAGAAAAGTGAACACCAGGTTAAGAAATGTTGTTGTCAGACTTTGTAGCACTCCGTAAGACACAATGATGTCATCTAGATTGAGACAACATGTTCTGGGTGAGCAGAGCGTGGTTCCAGGGATATTCATTTAAGGTGAAAATACCCTAATTGCAATGGAGGGGAATATGGACATGGACACTTGTTATCATGGCCGAGAAGCAAATGACATATATTTGTAATTTTAAGTGTTTAGCTTGTCTAGTATCACCAATTCTAAAAAATTGAAAGCATTTTCAGAGAAAGGGAGCAGACCAGATTTTGCACTGTGATATCTTGCTACCTCATTGATGACATTGTTTCAAACAATCGAAAGCTGAAAAGAAGGAGATGTTGTTACACAAAGAGGGAAGGGCACCCTCCTCTTAGTTGAAAGGCATTGCATAGGATGGATTTTAAGAGACAACGCAAAAAACACACATGGCCACTTCTTGATAGCAAAATATGGAGTTTCCTAAAGAAAGATGGGAAGTTCAACTTGAAATTCAATGTACAAAACTTTCATTAATCGTTATTTTGATATTTAAGGCAGTTTTGCGCTTTGGTGCATTGGTGATGCAATGTTTTCTACCTTAACCTGAGCAAGTTTATATAATATGGTTTGTTGGGAAGTGAGAGGCAAAGAGTGCAGTATAGTTGTAGCCTATGGAGATAATGGAATCAGCATAAGCCCACGTGACGAGAGACACAGTAATCGCTAGTCCTAGTTTCATTGGCGCAGAAGGCCTGATAGGTTTAGGTGAAGACAATTATGTCTTTTGAGAGGGGGTGGCCTTTAGAGAATCATGGCATGTCTCTCATATTACTTTATTGTGTTGGCCTACTCCAAAATGATGACTGCTCAGACCGAGCCATGACCATGTCCACCACGCAATCAATGGTTCATCATTTTGGACGTCTGCAGCATTTTATCTTATACCTAGCAGTGTTCCCAAGTGCTAACAATTCAGGAACTGCAAAGATGCTTTTCACAGAGTATATTAACATACATGTATGCAGGTTCCACTTCAAAAAACAAATTCTGCCCACGGTTGTGCATGTTCATAGGTGAGACAAGTAATTAAATTTAACAGAGAGGGCACAATGTATTACTCACACCCATTGTATAATGGGCCTCAGATCAACACCATGAAGTAACTGTAGTTACTCCTATTTTGATAAATTTGTGTGGTTTCTGAAAGATTAATACAACTGTAGATTGTAACACACTCAATAACACATCATGTAGATTTCAAAAATAAGCTAGGAAAAGAATCCACAGATGTGTACATCTTATGTTCTCCAAAATCAGACACAGAATCCACTGTTACCATAACAGGTTTTTCACCCCACAATCAAATCACAAGCAGACATTGCGTGTTTTTAAATTTTAAGTAAAGAACTCTCCCAGGCGAGTGTTCTTCTGGAATTCGCTTCTACTTGCCTTTATATTCAGGGTGAAATAATGCAATACATGTATGAATAAAGCTGTAATACACAAATTCGCCCAGGGAAAGCTGCCAGAGATTAGGTGGCTTGTCAATATACAAAAACCTAACTGGGCAGTCACCCACAGAAATGTATATCATAATGAAATCTGTCCCTGACCAATCTGCAGCCATCGCATTGACCATATACGTCAATGGACGAGAGGCCACGGACACAGAAAGTCAATCTCCGGACAGGCTTTAGAGCTTGATAGAAGAGGTTGAAGGAATGATCATGCATTGCTCGCATACAAGTGACCAATAAATAAATAAATTGCTCGCATACAGAAAATGTGTGTCAGACCAAATGACAAACATAGGCTCTTTAGCGGTTAATTGGTTCCAATGATTCTATTGAAAAAGGCATGTTGTAGATCTCCCCTCGTTATTCCCATCCAAAATGTCTAACTTTTTCAAGTTGAGTAAGAAGTGATGAAGAAAGCCAAGACTTCTTCTGGTGCCTACAATAGTATTTACAGCAAAGTGAGCAGCGCTAAACAGAAAACAAGTTGGATTTGTGTTTTAGCATGATTTCAAAAGAAGTGCATGGCTTTTGTACACGTTATATCTGTTCAATTGGTAACAGCAGTACAATTGCTCAAATGGACCAGGTGGCTCTGTTGATCTTGGCATATTTAGGTCTACCTTTGTAAACGACTCTAGTTCCGGGGAACGCAACTAAAATACTCTTCATTGGCTTCTACATTAAAATCTTTACATTCATCCATACAGACCCAGATAGAAGTCTTTGGAATCAGAGATTCAAAGGGACATGTCAGCAGGTGTATCAAATAACATCCTCTGTCATCTAATACAACGATTATATACTGAAGGGCACTCGGGAAGATGGAGACCTGCCATCCCTTGTCTTTAGTTGTATGGAAATTGCAACAGCCCTCTCAGAATACATGGTTCTGATATTTGATGACATACAAAGCACCGTTTAATCCTTGAAGAACTTTCCAGTCAATGTGACATCAAACGTCGCCTGTGCCAATGTCCTCTTAAGGCACAGTAGCAGCCCATAGTGGTGTGCAGCTTCAGTTCCACTGTAATCTCTTATATTTCAATGGAGTCCAAGTCTTGGCAGCCATCTTGGACCATCCTGAAAATGTAACTAAGAGTGCAAAAACTGTCACTCCTGGTCAGCTACTCCTCACTCCTTCTATTGTGCAGTCATCCTCATGATATCTACTGGATTATACATGCATTTGAGAATTTCCTAAGTGTGGCACAGTTTTAATGTAAGACAGTTCAATTAAGACAAATAACAAAACAAAGTAGTACATAGAATACAAGGACCAAAAACAAAAGGAATTTTACTTTCTCAATGTGTCGGATAGTTTTAGAATTTCAGAATATCCCATTTTGCCTTTACACATAGTTCATTGTCCATCACCCAACCTCCTTTGACATAGTCCATATAAACATTTTTTATTGCTACAGTAAAAGGCACATTTGTAGCCAGATCGTACATGCCATTCATTTTTGTTCACTAACCTTCTGCATCATCTGCACAACTGCATCATCCACACCCTATGCAAATTATAACAAGAGTGTCTCATATTGTTTTGGGGGGCTGAGGCTTGTACATTTCCAATTCCTAGAAGCAGTAATCAGGAACTACCTTCCCTTTCACTTAGTGGGCCCGAGATATTAAATGCAGCATTCCTAATAACGTTTGTAATGCCTTGTAGATTTATTTGGAATGCCTGATCCATTGGACATTTTCTGACTTTGCAGCACCGAATATTAGCCTATCTTGAGCTTTCTCAAGTCTACTTCTTCTAATTTCGATCCTTCTCGTTTGGGGCCGGCATGCAAAAGGTAAATATTGGATATGTGTTTAAGGTGAACTATTGGGATTGCGATAGCTCTACTGGGTAGGGGGTAGTACAGCCAAATGGGCAAGTCAATGTGGTGAGACCATAGATAGAAAAATAAGAGCAGTCTTCATAAACATACAAGGCCCCACTCAAAAATAATATGATATAAGTCATGCATTTAGTATAATTAGTAAACTTAACAGTGCTGGGTCATTTTACTCAGGTATTCATTTTACAGTTTATCGAAAAGGAGGTAGGTCTCCCCATAAAAACAAATACCAAATAAAATGGAGAAGCTTAAACATTGAAAAGAATGCCAGAGTAAAATCAGCCCGAGCCACTGGACCACATAGGTTCTTCTCCTATATTTGCAGACCTCACCTTGGCTTCAATTTAGCAGACAGTGCTGAGGCCCAGCCACTTGGAATTCCATAGGGATTATGGTATACAGAGTCTAGACATAGATGGGGGACTTTATTTTCCAGACTATGATGTGCTTGATCATCATCAGAAACGTACGTACATAACTAGATCCTACATGGTTATTTGACCCTGCCCCAGGACTATAGCAAGTTTGTTGCATCAGATTTTTGGTAACTTTATTAAGTTTTATATTGGTATGAAATGAAAGGATAACCATTATGAATGTGTGAGATTTAGCAATTTCATTTACCAAATTTGTGAAACTGTGCATTCAATTTGAGCATTTTCCTGAAATTAGCTAAACCGTACAAAATTAAAAGTTCATTTGCAGTAAATGAATTTCACATAAATTCGACCTCTCGCTGGAACTTTTATTTTAGCAGACTAAGTTAAAGGTTTTCACCTTGTTTGCTAGGAAAATATGCAGCGAGAGTGCACCTAGTGTTTCTTTTTTTCTAGGAAAAATAAGTGGGAAACATAAGTAAATCATTTTTATATTCGAGTTTCACACTTATTTTATTCATAAAAATATATAGAAAATGGATTTATTTGGCATTTGTTTACAGCAAATTAAGTGCTGACTCCTCAATTGCATTTCCCAACAGTGAATTATTGAAGTGCACTTTTTCAGCAATTTCCGCCAAAGGGGAAAGTGGAAAATCAATCTATAATTTTGGAATTTCACCAAGTGAAACAATAGAATTTCGCCCAATCAAACTGGCAGAATTGGAATTTTGCGCATACCTAATAACATTACGCTCCTCACATAGATTTATAATTGATGATGCTAAGTAGATAAACCTACTCTCATTGCAGCTCCCCGTAAAACAAATCATGTAAACCACTTTTGGCCTCCCCTCCCTCAAGAGAAATTTCAAAGCACTTTGTATGTGCAACACCGATTTGAAAACAGTGAACTCATTGGATGGTAGGCCTACCCGCAAAAAACCTGTTTAAAGGACGGATACCGTGACAACTTTCCAAAATGTTCTAGCTTCAATCTGAGGCTGCAAATATCAGGATAAGTGTGACACAATTATATTCCAGACTGAGGGGGTCATTCTGAGTTTGGAGGTAGCCATGATGCTATTAGCGCCCTGGCTGCCTCCAAACTCGGGTCCGGGTAGTCAGAATGGGGATTTACCGGGTCATTCCAACCTTGGAGGACCTGGTAAGCCCCCATTCTGAAAACCATTCCCCATTCCCATTCGAGCCCCCATAGGGCTCAATGGGAATGGGGAAGGAGCTAATAACGGGCCCGCAAATTACCGGCCCGTTATTAGCTCCCTGGTCCCTTAACGGGTCCCGCTAAGGGCGGCTGGTAAAACCAGCCGGCACTGGTGGGACCCGCTAAGGGACCTCGGAATGCGGCGGCAGGGGGTTAACGGCACCGGCATCCTTACCGGTTCCGTTAACCCCTTACCGCCAAGGTCAGAATGACCCCCTGTATCTTGAGGAAAGGAAAAATGTGCTGTAACCAATCTGTGATACAAATTGACAAATGTTCCACATAACCCGCTGCACACTGCTTTCAATTTATAAGACTTGGATCAGCAATAGAAACGTGAAAAGATGTTTTAACAAACAAATTTACATTTTTCGAAAATTGTTTTTTTATGAATAACACAGCTACCTTATGTTATTTGGCAATTCGGGGTAAAAGATGTAATTTTGGTGAAGGTACGAGTTAATTTCAGTTTTGTCATTTTTAGCATTTGACCTTGACCAAGTAATCAGCAAATCCTGCATTACCGTGGGAATGATTATCACGACAATAAAAGGTAGCGCCACTGTAATCATGATTAAGTCTCTGCATCATGATTATGTCTCTGCATTACATTTTCAGGAGACACTACCATGGAAATTGAAGGAGGAGGAAATATATATATATATATATATATATATATATATATATATATATATATATATATATATATATATTGTTTTTTTAAAAACCTTTTTAAACCCACCATAACTTTTTGGGTGTTATGACATGGCCAAATCCTTCAACCACAAGGCTGTCAGGACTATACTGCACTGATGATCCTGAATAAGGGTGAAACCAGGTATGAAGTTGTCTTTGCAGCCTTGTAAATGTCTGTCTTGCGTTGATTAAGCTATGTATAAAGTAGCACTTCCCTCTCAGACAAAGACAATTTCCTGGAGAAAAAGGTTTGCATTGCATACCCACAATGCCTTGCTGTTGTGGCTCAGAACTGGAGGTAAACTTCCAGTGATGGCTACTAGGTGGTGTTGTGGAATGTGTAACGTGGCTCAAATGGACTTTGTTTTCTTTCAATTAGCCTGAGATTTTATGAACACTGCTCTCCCCAGAAGTTGTATGCAGCACACCAGATGCCAATAGACATTACATAAATCAGCTGGAAAACATGAAGATTATCCAAAGAACAAGCTCATCACCAGTGTTTTAGGGCACATCTCAGAAAATCTCCACTTTCTCTCCTACTTCTACTCACAGGTAGTAGGGAAACTCATGTTCCATGCCCATCCCTTTCTTCACTGATGAGCTAACCAACAAGAGCCACAGTTGTGGCCTATTGTGGACTTTAGACACCTTCTCACCTGCTACTAGTTTGAGGTTTTTTAAATTGGCAAGTGAGTATTGAGGCCTTGAGTGTCTCCATGGTTATCCACTTGAAGGTAGGATTCCTGGCACTTGTTGGAAGTGCTCTTCTATCATTACCTGAGTGGCACCCAATTAAAGTACTGTAAGCTGCAGAGTGAATGTGCTTTGTTATTGCCATTCAAAGAAGTGAAAGATCGCAAAGTATTTTCACCTGAGCATCTGAACACATGAAGTTTGAGCACTATATGTCTAATCTTTGACAGCCAACTAAGGTGCAGCTAGTCTCTAACGTAACTTTGCCTCCAACTGGGGAACAATCAAGCCCACTTGGCCAGCCACGTAAGGTTTTTATACATGGTATGTCAAATGAAAAAGAGATAAAAGGTCTGAAACATCCCATCTTGGCCATTCATTGCTTCAGGGTTGAAAGACTTTGAGTCTGGATCGTGTGTAAACTTAGCCTCAGTAGTAGGAGCTAGAAGGGCTGCAATGCAAGACCTCCATTTGATTACCGCAGGAAGGGGAACAAGGAGGGACAACTGATCTTTGTTGGACTGCACAACCATTCATTCCTGCTCTTTAGCCTTGTCCAGTGGTATAGGGTTTGTATAGTTTTGTACATACAAGATTCAGAGTTTTTAATTTTTAATATTTATTAATGTTGATGTTTTGGAAACCTTGCCTTTGTTAAGAAATGTACTTTCCTGTTGTTTTGGATAAAAATTCCTAGCAAATAAAAATATATCATGTGAGTAATCTAATTCTTGGTGGTGTTATTGTTATTATTAAAAGCAAAACTATTGCGAGCAAGCACTGTGGGCGATATTATATGAACTTTGTATCAGTGCAAGTTCATTTAGCACTAGAACGAAAATTGTCTGCGTTTCAGAGACATTTTTTCAATGCATTTTTGCAGAGATAATAATGCTTATGTTTGCTTTACCCTTGATGCACAGTAATTGTGCGTCAAGGGTAAACTTCAAGGAACTTCCAGGAAACTTCAGTGACAACACTTGTTATGTTTGCTTTACCCTTATAATTGTGGATCAAGGGTAAAGCAAACCTAAGTGTTATTACGTGGTTAGACTGACCTACATTCAATACAGGTGGGGCTAGCCACATAATGACACTTCACTTACCATTGTTTCTTTACCCTTGACGCATCTTACTGTGCATCAAGTGTAAAGCAAAAAAGAATGCCATGCCCCCGTTAGGCCCCACCCTGAAATTTAGGGGATCCTCTCAGTGGATCCCCTAAATCTGGGGGTGAGCAGTGACACACAAGCACCGAACACGTTCAGCCATGCATTCACACATCACTCATACACTCCTTGCATGCACGCATTTATAAAAACAAACACCAAAATACATACACATATACAATCCATACTTCCATGCATACATACACATTAAATTTAACCAAACACTTTACTTACCTGCATGGACCCTCACCATGTGCCCGCGCCGATACAGGGAGGACACAATGTGGCCCTCCCCTTCAGACCACAATCTAAACTCACTGCCTAACAGGACAGGAGTCCTTTCCTGACAGTCAGCGGGTTTATGTTTCAGGTCTCTGCAATGTGAACACACTGTCTGACAGGAGAGGACTCTGCTCCTTTCATGCACAGTGCCCATGCTGCCAGTCCAATAATGGCAGTGCCGGTATTTTACTTGCCCGCCACCTCCCATTATTGTGTGCTATTTTTGCATAGTGGGGGACACACTCCTGCTTAGAAGCAGGTATCATAGTCCCCCTTACAAATAAAGCACACAGGGGAGTATGCGGCCTGTCACTCAGGCAAGGTGATGACCTGACACTCAGGCAAAGGGGGTGGCACCGCTCCCGCCCATAATAGCAGGCTGCCACTGCTGATTTTGTAGACCTCGGGTCACACTAAGCTGTGTCTTACACCATCTATAAAGCAGGTATTAAGATAAGATTTGCGATATGCACATAGTGTCACTCAAGGCATGTCTCATTGTGCACTAAGAGCCCAGCAAAGGAAAGGCCCATTGCATACATGTTAAAGTCAGTCTTGTACATTCCCGGATTTTATGGATAGTCAAATCCTCATCTGTATCCAGACTGGGTGACCACAATGAGAAATATTGCCAAAGGAAATGTTGCTTATTTTACTATTGTATCATTGCCCAGTTGGTGATCTTGCATCCGGGGTGAGTTGTCTTCTTCATGACAGCAACGAGACATAGGTTACCATATCATTTCTCTCGGTTCAGTCTCCACCATTGTTCTAAAAAAAGTTTGGCCATTATTAGTTACATAAAATCCTCAAAGTGAAGCTTGACTGTCATCTCCCAGTCTCATATTAACTGTATCTTCTCAAAATGTAATATTATCTAATCTCGGAGAAAGTGTTCTGTCAATGACTACAAGTAGGAGAACGCCTACCTTCACTCTCTTGGATGGAAGGCATGCCATTTCTGTCCACGTGTCAGTAAATCAGTCTCAGAGAAAAAAAGGTTATGACATTCTGGCTAGAGGAGAAAGTTTCCAGAGAGGAAACATCTGGAAGACAAAAAAACTCTGCGATGCAAGTAACCAGATTACAGGTGAATATTTTTTCTGAGGAGTTTGAATGAAGGTTTCTCAAGACAAAGTGACATAAGATAGAAACCCACAAAATACACAAAGACAGTCACTTTCAGGAGAGAGAAAAAGAAGCAAGGATAAATAATGCAGTGGAAAATAGAATGAAACATAGAAGAATCATCATGCATTTAGATGCAAGATGTGTGTGTCTCTGCCATCTTTTATAATGGAACAAATAGATAGGATAAGATTGTCCTGGAAACAGCAGTAGAGGGTAGCCATCTTGGTTTGGGCTCGTTGGTCCATTACAATAAGAACTGCCATCTTGAAATGATTTATGTCACACCAATTAAGAGCCAATATATGTAAGGTGATAGCAAGGGGCCAATGCTGCCCAACGCGGAGCCCTTTGCTCAGGCTCGCAATGGCACAAGGCAGATAATGATGCTACTGTTAGCAGAAAGAACTAGGTGAGTTCACACCAAGAAGTTTGGACAAGATAGGTACTTCCTTCTAAAATATGATGATAGTTGTAGGGTTGTTTATCACTCTGCTTATCTGGACTTAGCCAATGATGTCGTCTTAGGCATACGTCTGCCGTATCCTGGGACTAATGGCCTTCATACTTTTTCAAGACTAAAATCTGTACATTGGTTGATCATTAAGGAGATAGAGAGAGAGAGAGAGAGAGAGAGAGAGAGAGAGAGAGAGAGAGAGAAAGAGAGAGAGATATGGAGAGAGAGAGTGAGAGAGGGAGAGAGAGAGAGAGAGAGAGAGAGATGCACGCACTCACGCCACTGCCTCTATATATCCCACTGTACCGGGAATGCCAGCATTTGCATGGAAAATGCCACAGCAATCAAAAGGTATCTGCATTGAATTCACACACCTCCATCTCTGCGATTCAAACAGCCCTATTCCAGAATGTCCATCTACAGACCTTGAGTTTCCTCCGCAGTCTACCTCCCCTATATTTGAGCACTTGCCTGATTGCTCTTTCTAAAACGTTAGCAGCATCAGCCACAAAGGGTAGCCCGTTACTTAACATTCTTTAATCAGGCACCTGGTCCTGCATTGCTGTAAGAGGAACTTGCAAGACTTTGATGGCAAAAACAGTGCAGGATATCAATCAAAAAGAACTCCATGGATATTCCCCACTGCTTTGCATAGATTTTGTAGGTTTGGGTCTGAAATGCATTGAGGAAACATACCCAAACACCTATTCACATGGCAATACAGAAACACACCTACATACTAAAGGCATATCCTCAACTCAGATCCTGCTGTGGCTATCTCGTTTTTTTACATGTTCTCGTATAGTGCTTTATGTTAGATTTCTTCTATTTCAAAGCGCTGTATTATTTTTATGTTATGTTTTGTGTCTTGTAGATTGGCCACAATTGGCCACTTAACACTGACTCTGAGGAGGTTGAATGAAGGTAAGTGACATAAGATAGAAACCCACAAAATACACAAAGACAGTCACTTTCAGGAGAGAGAAAAAAAAGCAAGGATAAATAATGCAGTGGAAACACTGACAAACCAAACTGACACATTGGCTAGCTGCAAGAGGTCCAGATTCAATGAACTATAGAGGCGAAAATCATAGCCTACGAGCTAAAGAAATAGGTAGTGAAAACACATAGCTTAAGAGAGCCCCTAAGGGTTCTGAAGTGATCTATTGGCTAATGATGTAGAGGTGAAGTATTGCATATGGGGGAAGCTGTTTGTCAAAATGCTCTGCTGCCTGAAAGTATCTTATTAGATTGAGGAGTATGATCTGGCAGGCGATTAGTCTCGGGAGGATAGCTCAGGGGCAACGCGCTCGTCTTGGAAAGCCGACGCAGAGCAACACAGGTTCGATCCCTGGGTCTGCGCTTAGAAACCTATGGGTATAATGTGCGTTATAAATAACCAATCACAATTAGCCTAAGTCCATTGGTGGTCCAATGTGTACAATAACATGTTCTCTGAAAGAAATAGTGCTCATTGTTTATAGGATTATATGCACAATGCTGTTATTGCCACAGGTAGCAAGGAAGTGCAGGTCTCAAAGAGCAGGGTTATGTGCTCATTGTGTTGTCTGATGGCAGCATTTTTGTAATAACATAATAAGGGTTGCCAACCAGCTAAAAGCTACTAAGTGTATCTGTTATCTGCCTTGGAAGGGTGCATGACACAAGTCGGTGCTGCTGGAATTCGCCCCTGTGACTGCAGGTTTTACACAGATACTCAAGGTTAGAGCTTAACTTGCTGAGCTATCTTAGAGACTAAGAAGAACACACTGAACCCGGATGAATTGACTAGGAATCCGGAATAAGGTCAGGAGGACGAAAAAGCAATGTGCAAAAATAATAGTCACTTGATCCCTCACAAAGCCTGGCAATGTTGGGTGAATTTTAGCACTTCAATCTGTCTGGCAGGATTTGATTGGTGCAGGGAGAGGACAAATCGGAAACTCAAGACGTTCTCTGAGGAGGAGAGTGGAGGGTGTGTTCCTTCTGGCTTGTAGGGCGATGAGAGCGGTGCGCATGTGAGGTAGCAGCACAGTGCCGTAAAGAGGAAAGGGGCTGCATAGAGGCTGCACGGCTGTGTCATTGAAGCTGCTTCATGTCATCACTTTACTAGCACCTCAATGGAATCTTTCACTCGTATATTGTTATGATATGATATGGCATTTATAATGCGCCTATACACAAGTGTTTCAAGGCTTGACGAGGCAAGGGAGGGGGAACGGAGGGAAGACAGAGACATCGATCCTACTAGGCCAGGTGTCATTCAGATCGCGCAAGTGCATGGGAAGTGGAGAGGGGAAAGGACAGTGGGAGGGGATAGTGCAGTACATGGGATAATAGAATAAATAACAGTAAGTAAAAGTATGGCCAGCTGGTGGCAAGTGCAGTACATGGGATAGTAGAATAAATAACAGTAAGTAAAAGTACGGCCAGCTGGTGGCAGGTGCAATGGTAAGTGCAGACATCTTGTGTCAAGTGTTGGACTTATTCCTGAGACTGCATCATACCTGAGAGCCACCTCATTATGGTAGTTTGATCCCATGGGTCATTATGAGTTGGGCGCTACCGCAGGTGGTAAATCTGCCAGAATACCACCATACAGAATAACTGTTACCGTCACTATGGTCAGGCAGTATTACCACCGAATTACCGGTGGCGGTGTAAATCCCACTTTATTTTGAGTCCATAGGGCTTTTTCAGTGGAATTCCATGGCAGAAATTCTGCTGCGGTAATTCTGCTGAAAAATTCGGCAGCTTTACCTCCAGCTTATAGCTGGAGGTGAACCCTCCAACTTTCCGCCCAACTCCTAGTTGGACGGTGCGGTAATGCAGCAGTATATATTAATATCGCTGCATTTAACCTGCACTGCCCAACTCGTAATGACCAATATATCTTCAGTAACTAACTTACCAATGAAAGAATAATTGCACATCTGTCATAAAGACTAAAACTCTGGCAGGACATCTAAGCCATGTGTAACACTTTGTTCCGTATAATTGATGCTATGGTTTCCCTAGCAGGTAAACTCTGCTGAACCAATCTGCAGGTGGGATCACAGAAGATGGGCTAAACCCACCATAAGAGTATCTGAGTTCTTCTCTTGGATCAGGGGCCGGGCCTAGAGAAAGTGCTACCGCCGGTTCATACTTGTGTGAGTGCAGTGCCTCCAACAAGAGTGAAAGTAAGGGGAGTACTCCTGGACACCAGAGCTGAAATGGAAAGATTAGGCAGTCATCCAAATACAGGTAGAAATGGTGGAATCTTTCTGCGGATAAATAAATGCGGCTCCTTACTTTGGTGTGATAAATATATCATAAATAACAAGCAGGTTTTTAAATAAGATGGAGTTGTTAAACAGGCCCCTAACATAAAATAATCAGTGAATACCTTTCAGGAACATACACAATTGACTAATGGGAAATTGACTAATGAGAAGCAGTCAGTTCCAACTTTGAATGACGTTATGTCCCGGTGAGTGAAGGAACGAACAGTGTGTCCAAAGCCTTTGGATGTGGATCAATAGGCCCAGGATCAGCCTCAGGTTTACCAGGTTTCTTTTCTCACTTGTTCCCCTGGCTCGCTCTCCCACGCGACTCAGTTCCTGCACAATGACACTTTAAGCTACCCCCTCCATGACTTTAAAAATACTTTGGGCCTGATGCATGGAACGTTTTCCTATGGGATTGTGCCATTATAAAACACTTCCATGAATCAGGCCCTATGTCAGGTGTCCGAGTTCACCTTACGTAAGCGCTTTGAAGCCACACAAATGGGAAAAGGTGCTATAGAAAGGACTACTACATACAATACAATGATGCCAATTCTAGATAGAAGTAGACTACAAAAAGAAATGTAAACAAAAGCCACAAAATTAGAAAAAAAAAAAAAAAAGAAACCTTAGGGCATCCCCCCAGGAAATAATTGAAAACAATATCATCCCACAGGTCTCTGAATCGCAGTAGCTGTTCCTGTATGCTGTACTGGGCCAATGAGGTCACTGCAGGCAGGCAGTGTTGAAGGCCATTGTGGATGGGTTGTGAGGTTTTCCTAGTTTCCACCCTTTCTTCGTATGGGTGCAGTGGTCTCAGGTTGTTGCTCTGAGCTGGAGGAGTCCAGAAGGCTGGGCCCATCGATGTCCTCTGCTGAACCCTAGGGCAGGCATTCTATGGACTAAACAGGTCCTGCCCTCCAAAGCAGGAATATAGGGAAGGGGTACTTATTCTTCTCCATCGACTGCAAGGTGCAGAACTTCTGAAGTCTGTTCACTCTGCGTGGCTAGGATGGGCGCCCTCAAAAGACAGGCGGCTTGTGCAATGTCTGTTTCCCGGTTCTCTGTTGTGAGGAGATGAAGGCTGAATCTTTTTCCTGCATAAGCAACTACACATGTGGCTGAGGGGTGGGGTGGCTTGCAGGACGTCCTTTGTGCTGACCTTCTGAGATGTGGAGAAACAGGCACAGACTGAAAGGGGTGCCGGCAGCCTCAGAACTTGCGGTCTGTGGAATCAGTATTTAATTTTTATAAGGCCTACAATCCTCTGAGGGGAGGGCCGAAGCTTGCAAGAAAACCTTTTCTGTGTGTGTGACTTTCTTGTTTTTTTTTCCCTTGTGGAGCACCTATCGGGAGACAGTTTGGACCACATTTCAAAAAAAGGTACAAATGAAAGGAGTGCAGAGAATGAACTTGTTTCATCTGTGCTAGTTTTAGAAATGCTCTGGTCACCTTAATCACAAAAGTGACCCTGAGCATTTCAGGAGGGGCTGGACAGTAGTGCAAAGAAGCTCACTTGTATAAACTCCTGACAATAATGTTTGACAGGCTCCCAGCGCATTTCAAAGAAACCGGCCTACAATGATTGGGGGAAAAAAGAGCGGTTCCATTCTCGTTTAAACCACAGCTGTCACACTTCAAAAAGAAATCAAGACATGGGGCCCCTTTCCAAGAACAGCGGTCCGGAAATAAGTGTGCCGCTAGCAATGTACCAGCACCCTTTCTTGACTGCCGTACTATGAGAATGCTGGTAAGGACACGGATCCTCCGACAGGACTGACCTGCCGGAAAATCAGGCTCCTACCTGCATTGTTTTAACTGAATCACCAGCATTGTTAGCAACAGTTCCAGTGCGTCAGTGTCCCCGTTCCCATGGATTTACCGGAACCAGTGTTATGGGGTTGGTGGCAACCCACCGGAAGCACTAGCGGTTTACCGCCAACCTCGTAATGAGGCCCTATGGGCCTCATTCCGAGGAGCGCGGTAAAAACGGGGTCATTACCGGCATGGAGGAACTAGCTGGTCCGTGCTCGTATGACGCCGCTAATAGCGGGTGATTACGAGTGCGCGAGCACGCGCAAACCCCCATGCCGGTAATGGCAATACTGGCATGCCACTAAAGGCCCACCAACCCCCCAAAAGCACCATCACGGGACCTGCCGTTACCACCTCCGCCTAGGAGGAACCCCTTAATACCGACCCGGTAATAACAGCATGCAAATACCGGGCTGGTAATACTGGACCCGGAAGTAACGTCATCGCGTCGGAACGGGAAATGCGCCGGCAGCCATCTTTAAAAACACAATCCATTGCAATCCTCCCAAACCACCAGTTGTGTTCAGGAGAGACCAGTGCCAATCCCTTCACCATGTCAAAGGCTACCTGGAAAACAACCCCCCGCCTGCGCAAAAAGCGTTTTTCAGATGAAGAACTTAACATGCTGGCAGACACCCTTGCCTCACATGCAGACGAGATCAACCTGCAGAACCTGAAGAGGGAGGTGCAGCAGCGCAAAAAGGAGATCTGGGAGGAGGTAGTCCGCAAGGTCTCGGCAGTCAGCACCACCCCACGGACAGTGAAGGACTGCAAAAAGAGGTGGGATGACCTCCGCCTCAGGGTTCGGAATATCCTGGCCAGCAACAGGAGGGAAGCCATGGCTACAGGCGGGGTCCCCACTCACCTGCCAAACTGTCACGCTGGGAGGAGACTGCAAGCACGTTTATTCAGATGGAGTCCATCGAGGGATTTGGGGAGATGGAGTCGGGTGCCGCAACATCTGCAGATGGAGGTGAGTGACCCTGCAGATCCCTGTAGGGGAATCCATGACGTAGCACAAGTGATGTGGAAAAGAGTCAAGGCAAGGCAATGCATGTGCCAACACACACATGAACATATCCTTGTGCAGATGGAGGGCCAAACCCTGCCACACTGAAATGCATGCTGAGTGACAATCCCATTACCAACACACAGCCAACACACACAGACCGTGCCCATGTAATACATCACACAAACCCCAACACAACGGCATACCACCTGCCATGCATCAAACGCCAAAATGCCCCCTTCATACCACCCTGTGTGACACACCTGTAAGATATGAATGCATGATAAATGAAATACTCCACAGCACCATATGATGCATCTAGCATGTAACACCATCACTGATGGCCTGCATCTCTTCTACCCCCCCAGGCACCGATGGAGAAGATGCCAGCGAGGATCCAACTGCAAGGGCATCCATGTCCCGGCCAAAGACAACAGCCACCGACAACACCACATCCGGGGCAGCCTCACAGCCCACACCAACACCCAGGGCGCCTGACACTGTGGCCACTGAGCTGGCTACACCAGTGGAAGGTGAGGCCGTTGACCCACTGAGCAACACTGATACCGCAGTGGAGGAGTATGTGGACCAGGATGGTCTGACCCATGTGCCATATCCACACTCCCCAAGCCCCGTATCCACCCCCCAACCCCACACCCAGCCCTCACCCACCTGCAGCAGTGCGGATCCCTTGCGGCATGACTCTAACCTCAGCAGCCTCCCCGAGGACAGCACTGCAATTGCAGGCCCGGTCACAGTACCCTCGACCACTGCTGCTCCCACCAACAACCTTGAGGCACGGCTAGCGAGGGTGGAGGCCAGACAGGACTCTATGTTGGACCTGCTCAGACAATATGTCGCCGATGGGGAGGACACAAGGCGTGCGATAGCCCAGGCCATAGCGGGGACCACAGCCGCCATAAATGCCTCGGCATTGTTGATGAGAGACAGTCTAGGGGCCATCACGCAGGTCCTCACTTCCATCCTGGTGCACATGCAGCAGCCACAACACGCACCAGCCGTGGAAATCCCCACGGCTTCCACCCCATCCACCACACCCGCTTCTTCTGCCCCCACTTCCTCTGCACCCTCCAGCCGTGTGCATCTAACAAGATGGAGTGCGAGGCACTGAAATTCTGCCCCGGACATCAGGATGTCCAGGAAATAGTGTTGGAGAACGATGGGAGTGGCTCAGATGGTGTTGGCGGTGAATGGGTGAATTAGGGGGAGTTCACTGGGGGGTTTTGGGAGTACATTGGGGGGTTTTGGGAGTTCACTGGGGGGGGTTGGGAGTTCATTGGGGGGGTTTTGGGAGTTCACTGGGGGGTTTGGGAGTACATTGAGGGGTTGGGGGGGTTGCACATTTCTGCTGCTCATTTCAATACACCCGTTGTGTGAAAAATCATTCAATGTCTGGACATTGTTAATTTTGTGTGTATGCTTTTAATTAATGACGGTGCACAGTGCCCAACTCCTCACATTCCCTGTGTGCATGTCCGCATGGACCCAGTGTACAATGTGTCACTGACACATATCTATCAATGTCCCTGTGGGTCAGAAGTATTCGTCAATCAGTGATGGGCGTACTGCACGGCCATCCTGTGCATCACGTACTGGCAGGGGTGCTGCTTCTCGTCCGTCTTCATCCTCTCATCCTCACCCGGTGCATGCATGTCAATGTCAGGTGGCACTGGTACATTTCTCCGGACGCACATGTTGCGCAGCATCACACAGACCATCGTGATCTTTGCCACCTTCTCAGGTGCATAAAGGAGTGCTCCACCAGACCTGCTCAGTCAGCGGAACCGTGCCTTCAACAGGCCAAAGGTCTGCTCAATCAAGACACGGGTACGGGTATGTACCCTATTGTACTCCTCTTTGTGGCTGTTCTGTGGGTTCCGCACAGGGTGAAGTAGCCACGGCTTCAAGGGATATCCTCCATCACCTGCAAGCGAATACAGATAGGTCTATGTGAGTCACTCTGAGCTGCCACCTTCAGGATTCACAGTCATGGCCGCAGCTATTTGCTGTCGACCTGCACATGTCCCTGTACGTATGCACAAATATTGTTTAGATGCATTCCATCCTGCAATATGGTTTGGTAGTCTGGATGGCGTTGTACAGATGATGCAGGGTGAATTCATGAATGCTGATGTGGATGTATTGTGGTTGTAGGACGATGTTTTGCCTCCCATTTCTGCTGTGTATATTACACTGTGCATGGTCACACCAGCCACATTGGCACAGTTGCAATCCTGCTTAGTCATGCATTGCTTGACATACCCATGGTGGC
This sequence comes from Ambystoma mexicanum, assembly GCF_040938575.1. Taxonomy (NCBI): domain Eukaryota; kingdom Metazoa; phylum Chordata; class Amphibia; order Caudata; family Ambystomatidae; genus Ambystoma; species Ambystoma mexicanum. The sequence goes on along the minus strand of NC_090929.1, from coordinate 694,047,066 downwards.
CAGGTTGTGCGTCTTACATGTTGCCATTGATATACGTGATTGGTCAAATATGTGCCAGTGATGTGTAATGTTGGGGTTGGGAGGTTCAGGTCAGGAGTGTTTAGCTCTGCGTGCTTTCTCCACTCACCGTCCAGTCCCACCCAGGTGGAGTATGCATCCCCCCATTCCCACTTAGGTGGGGTATGCACCCCCCCATTCCCTCCCAGGTGGAGTATGCATCCCCCCCATTTCCACCCAGGTGGAGTATGCATCCCCCCCATTTCCACCCAGGTGGGGTATGCATCCCCCCATTCCCACCCAGGTGGAGTATGCATCCCCCCCCATTCCCACCCAGGTGGAGTATGCATCCCAACACATCACTACCCCGATGCACTGACATGGGCCAGTCAGTCAACTCACCAAGCAGCCAGGCACGTCGTCCAGAATGTCGCTTCATGTGACGGGGTAGCATGGAGTTATGCAGCACCATGGCATCATGTGTGATGATCTTACTGGTGTCACATACCATCTGCACATTGATGGAGTGGTATTGCTTGCGATTGCGGTACACCGCCTCTACGGCATGGGGGACTACCAATTCTACATGGTGCAGTCCAGGGCACCAACACAATTGGCCATGCCTGCCAGTGCATGGAAGCCTACTTTGGTGTCAGCTATCTCCTGGGCAGTCCATGGTAGGGATATGTGGGTGCTGGCGTGCTTCAGGAGGGCATCCAGCACTTGGTGCAGCATGCATGAAAACAGTGGTTGTGAAATGCCATGCTGCTGCCCCACTGTGTGCTGGTAGGTGCATGTGGCCAGGAAGTGGAGCACAGACACCACCTTTAGTAGCGGGGGGATGGCAGTGCATATTTCTATGAGGCTGGCGAAGTCGTTCTCTATCATGTCCACTATGGCGGTGATGGTGTCCCGGTTCAACCGGTACAGGGTGTGGATCTGCTTAGGGCTTAGATTGAATGGACTGGGTCTGATGCGAGGGATTGGTGGCTGCCTAAGAGGTACTACTGGCTGCACTGGTGGTAATTGCTGGGCCTGTTTCACCCTCCTTCTCCCCCTGCGTCTCCTCTGTGCTGCCTGTTGTTGCTGCTGTAGTTGTTGTTGTAGTTGCTGTTGTTGCTGTAGTTGTAGCAGTATAGGCATGTCCTCCAGCGCCATGATTGCAACAGCTAGTGGTATCATTTTGGTGTAGGAAGGGGTGTGGTGTGTGGGTGTGGTCCTTTTATACTGCCACGGGCTCCATTGACTCCACCTGTGGTGATTGTGTGCACCTCTGGCAGTTGGCTTGCTTGCAGATTGCTGTTTGCGGGTGGTCCACGATGCCTGTATGGCCGCCATTGTGCAGGCCCTAATTACCGCCTTTGGGATGGCAGTATTTGCATGCCCGCGTGGGTTGTGATGTCCTCCTATTACTGGCATCCCGGTATTTGCTCCACGAAGGGGCATGTGTACGCGTGCATGCCGGTATGAGGGGGCACGGTACGGGCGGTGGCGGTATTGGCGGGTTGTCGGATCGTAATGACCCGGACCCATTAACGATGCTGGTATTGCCATTCCGCCTTCCTTTTTTCATTACCTCCATTCTCGTAATGAGGGCCATGGACTTTTTTCCCAGTGAACTCTGAGGCGCACTCTACCACAGACAGGACTTGAACAGGTTGCACGGCAGACATTTTCTGAGAGGTGTATGGACTCAATGGTAGCGCTGCATGCAGAAACTAGGCAGCAGAAGTGCTACAAACTATTAGGCAGGGTGCTCAATAGTCACTTGGAGATTATATAAATTGGTATTCATGTAAGAAAAAGACAAAAGGCTGGCACAATTATTTCTTTTTTATTACCTCTACAAACCAGCAATGGACAGAGCAGAGGGGGCAGGGAACATCCAGGTTTTACTAAGATGCCAATGGAGAGGCAGAAGAGGGCTACTTGGTGCAGGTTGCTCGGTTTGTTAGGTGGTGGAGAGGCTCCATGCAGGCTCTCCAGGTCTTCTGGCCGAATGCATGGGAAACCTAGGACAAATGGGCCGTCTCCTTGGCTTTACCGCATCTACCTCAGTGGCAGAGGGATCAACTTGAGCAGGCTGGCGACAGGCGTAGCAATGCTGCCGAGCTTAAGCTTGCACTATTGCCCTCTAGACACCCAGACTTCTGTAGGTGAAGCTGTGCCAGGACAGGTGACAGGTCTTACTTACTTCAGTGTGCGCAGCTAGGGCACAAACCATAATGCAGCGGGACGCCCAGTGGCTATCGTGGCTCTCCCCTTCTTTTCTTTCTACTTTATCTGTGGGGCAGTGCAGGGAAATCCTGCACCAACAACACTCTCTTTTGTGATGGTAGAGCACCCTCTATGCTACAACTGAGGACAGCTTCCCTGGTGAAGATGAGCATGAGGGTCCCCGAAAACAGGGCTGAGAGCGGGCTGTGTGTTTTTTGTGTGTTTTTTGGTTGTTATTTTTGTGTCCCGAGGAAAGCACTCTTGCTGCTCCACATGGGTCCATGCTGGGCTTCTCTATTTCAACCAAAAGCATCTTGCGCTCTTTCAGATGGCCCCAGCCTTACCATTGATGACTGCATGGACTTGCATAACATCAGGAGCGTGCCTCCACTTACAGTGGAATGGCTTGGGCTTGCTACTTCTTCCGGAGTCCGGGACCTGGCCCCCTGCAAAGGCCAACTATAAGGGGCGTGGCTCTACCCTGTCTGGGCCTGTTAAGATCGTGTGCCCCGAGGAAAGCAGCTGTGCTGCTCCACATGGGCCTATATTGGGCATCTCTATTTCAACAATGAGCATCTTGAGCTCTTTAAGATAGCCACCGCCTTACCATTGATGACTGCATAGACCTACATAAAACCAGGAGCCCGCCTCCACTCACAGAGGCTTGACCTGGGCTTGCTATTTCCCCAGGAGGGCCGGGAGCTGGCAGACGAAGCCGGCCCCCTGCAAGGCCCGCCTATAAGGGCTGTGGCTGTACCCTGTCTGGGCCTGTTAAGATTGTGTGCCCCGAGGAAAGCAGTCGTGCTGCTCAAATGAGCCCGTGTTGGGCTTCTCTATTTCAACAAATCACGCGCTCTTTAAGATGGCCGCCGCCTTACCAATGATGACTGCGTAGACCTGCATAACACCAGGAACCCGCCTCCACTCACAGTGGATTGGCCTGGGCTTGCTACTTCCTCCAGAGGCCTGGGAGCCTGCCCTTCATACAGCTACCACCAAACTGCAATAGTATGCCTGCTTCATCTTTTCTCTGCTAAAGCTGCTGCACATAGCAGGTAAGACATTTAGATTAACTCTCATCTCATCCCACCCAAATGGCTTCCCATCTCTTCCCCTGCCTCCCTTCTCCCATGCCACTTCTCCTGTGTAGGGTTTTCACAGGCCTTCTTTTCCGCAGCATCTACATCCGTTGTTCCTCCCGTGCTCTACTCAGCTGCAGATCGTGCTCGCCGGCAGTGCCTGCTAGTCCTCACCATTGGCCTCCCGCGCAGCCGCACAGCCAGGACCCTATCTGTTGATGACTGGAGCTGCCTTACATCTGTTCTGGACTACTTACTTATTTTTTTCAAATCATGCTCTTTCAGGTGTAGTTATATTACAGTTTTGTTCCAGATTGGTTGGGTTAGGAGCCTGTTTTCAATGTCCCACTTTGATGTAAATTAGCTGCACAGAATGGAATTTTTCTAGCAGGATCTGTTGGTAGCCAGAAAGTATGCTTAAGTCATTGTGAGTTATTAAGTGTGGACCTGTATTCAGTCCGCTAGTCAGAACCACTGATCCTCGTGGAGAGATTCAGTGGGCCAATCAGAATGTTGGATTTGTGGCCACATAAAAAGCGCAGCCCACTTCCTGGTTCTCTGTCGGATGTGCTTAACTGTGCTTAACTGACAGAGGGAGGAACGGGGCGGGTTGCCATTAGGAGAGAGCAGGAGCCACTGAAAACATTTATCTGGGTTTTTTCACATTTTATTCCCTGTTTGTGCCACTTGTTTGTATTGTTCTTCCGTAGTCTGTGTCCCTAAACTCTCGCCTCATTGGGAAAATCTTTGTGCACGTTTTTTTTTATTACGTTTCCCTTATGTTTCCTCACGCTATACTAAAAAAGAAAACAAAAAGAAAAAAACTTCTTTACACCCTGTGTAAAACTCGATGGCGCTTATTTTAAAGAAATTAGTAATTCGGGGCGGAAAGCCGTTATGTGTTAACATACACAAAGGGTCTCCTTGCCACCAAATGTTCATCATTTGCACGATGGAATGCAAAAACGCAGGGCAATAGGAAGCATAGAAACGTGTATGCCGGGTTTTGCCCTGCACTTTTGCACTCTGCCTTCAAAGTGAGTAAACGCTACCTTGCATGCTCGCAGCTCTCACAGTTACAATGAAACTTTGCCCGCAATGCTTGCATGTCGGGAGGCAAGTCATTTTCATTGTGAACACTGCTTGTCATGCATGCATGGTAAGCAGTGTTCATAGTTACAAATAAACACTGTTACATGTCGGGCAAAGTTTAATTGCAATTGTATACGCTGCCTGCCATGCTTGCATGGCAGCGTGTACAATTGATCCCTAGGGGGTCTGCCTGATTTATACTGGTCCACAAAGCAGGCGGACCCCATAGTGATCACCAGCATTTGCGCCGGCATGAAATTCCATTTGTATGGTGGAAAGGAGGGAAGGTGGTGGAAACGTAAGTTGAGTTGCGCCCTTGCTCTCCACAAGGCAAATGATTGAATATCTGACATGGCGTGATTGAAAGGCGTTAAAGCCATATTCAAGGCGTTTATGTCTTTCAATAAATTTACTCCACTGTGGAAAATGAGCTCCTTTGTGATTATTGCTTTTTGAATACAGCTCAATTATCTTTCCTCATTCCATCCCAAAAAGAAATTAAACAATTAGTCAAAAACGATAGCTAAACCCTTAGAAACTCTTGTGAAAACCTTAACCTCGGTGCATTCATCACCTGCTACCATGGGCAAAAAAGGAACAGGCGCATCTCTTAGGGTTCATATGATCATTGGATGAGGAGGCAGTGGTAGATATGTTGATGCATTTGGTCAACGATGCACAGCCTGGCAAGACTGAGGCTCACTCCTCAAATGGGTAAATGGATGTGGAAGCCTTGGTGAATGGTGGGGGTGAACCAATATGTAATCAACAAGAACAGGCAGAGGAGGAAGTGGAAATGGTGGAAGCATAGAACAATACCATACAGTCTTTCAAGGAGTTTACGCAAGTAATGTGTGAGGAGATGGAAGGCAAGTCTTTGGGTGAGGGGCCAGGAAAGGAGGAGATGAGGTCATAAAAAGTGGAACAATAGAAGAATGAGATGAAGCGAACAGCAGGAGATGGAACACAAGTAATAAGAGATGGAGGGCAACACGAAGATTCAGATGCATGGCTGGAACACATGTAATAAGAGATGGAGGGCAACACGAAGATACAGATACGTGGCTGGAACACAAGTAATAAGAGATGGAGGGCAACACGAAGATTCAGATGCTTGGCTGGAACACAAGGAATAAGAGATGGAGGGCAACACGAAGATTCAGATGCGTGGCTGGAACACAAGGAATAAGAGATGAGGGCAACACGAAGATTCAGATGCATGGCTGGAACACAAGGAATAAGAGATTGAGGGCAACACGAAGATTCAGATGCATGGCTGGAACACAAGTAATAAGAGATGGAGGGCAACACGAAGATTCAGATACGTGGCTGGAACACAAGTAATAAGAGATGGAGGGCAACACGAAGATTCAGATACGTGGCTGGAACACAAGTAATAAGAGATGGAGGGCAACACGAAGATTCAGATGCATGGCTGGAACACAAGAAATAAGAGATTGAGGGCAACATGAAGATTCAGATGCATGGCTGGAACACAAGGAATAAGAGATGGGGGGCAACATGAAGATTCAGATACATGGCTGGAACACAAGGAATAAGAGATGGGGGGCAACATGAAGATTCAGATACATGGCTGGAACACAAGGAATAAGAGATGGAGGGCAACATGAAGATTCAGATGCATGGCTGGAACACAAGGAATAAGAGATGGAGGGCAACATGAAGATTCAGATGCGTGGCTGGAACACAAGGAATAAGAGATGGAGGGCAACATGAAGATTCAGATGCATGGCTGGAACACAAGGAATAAGAGATGGAGGGCAACATGAAGATTCAGATGCGTGGCTGGAACACAAGGAATAAGAGATGGAGGGCAACATGAAGATTCAGATGCATGGCTGAAACACAAGGAATAAGAGATTGAGGGCAACATGAAGATTCAGATACGTGGCTGGAACACAAGTAATAAGAGATGGAGGGCAACACGAAGATTCAGATACGTGGCTGGAACACAAGTAATAAGAGATGGAGGGCAACACGAAGATTCAGATGCATGGCTGAAACACAAGGAATAAGAGATTGAGGGCAACACGAAGATTTAGATGCATGGCTGGAACACAAGGAATAAGAGATTGAGGGCAACACGAAGATTCAGAGGCATGGCTGGAACACAAGGAATAAGAGATGGAGGGCAACACGAAGATTCAGATGCATGGCTGAAACACAAGGAATAAGAGATTGAGGGCAACATGAAGATTCAGATGCATGGCTGGAACACAAGGAATAAGAGATTGAGGGCAACATGAAGATTCAGATGTGTGGCTGGATGATGAGAAGCACAACGAGGTGGATGAGAGAAGGAGACTAAGGGGATACAGCGGGAGGTGGAATATAACACATTGCAAGAGGTGGACAGTGCAGAAGAGGGGCAGGAGGAGTGGGAGGGAGAGGAGGAGGGTGAGGTTGAAGACGATATCTGTAAAAGGCAGACAAGTGGCGTCAAAAGGCAGACCATGTTGAGGGCAGGGGCAGGACACATTGAATATCTTTCTGGGTGCTCAACAACATTGAGACAGGCTTTTAGGAGGTTCCTGAAGCAGTGATTTGGTATCTGGCATTGCTGAGCTGGTTGAATGTTTACAGCAAGCGGTGCAGTCCAAGTGGAAATTGCACTTGGCATGAAGAAGATAGAGATGGGAAGGCAATTTCTGTGCTGGTGTAGCTCACAAGGGGTTGAGATGGGAACCACGGCCCAGTGCTGTCCCTTGAAATCTCGGTAGCTGGAAGCCTTTGTACAGTGTCACCAGGGGCAATGGTTGACCTTGTTATGAATGTGCACGCCAGGAAGGTTACCACAGATTACCTTCTGGAACTGCTACTTCCAATGAGCAGGATAATTATGCCAGTGTTTAGGCAGCAAGTAAGGCCTTCATCCATGCAGGAGCTTCACCCTTAATATGCTTCTGGGATGGTTGAGAGCATGAGCAGGCCTCTTGCGTAGATGTCTTTGGTCGTCACCTCGCTGCAGAGGACTATGGAAAAGACTGCACTCCCAATCGAGTTCCAGGTGAATACTTCTGTGTCAGTAGTCCAAAGATGAATAAACTAAGAGGAGGTAGGGAATCCTCTTATATAAGAAAAGTGGTATCACAGATTACTCCACAGTAAGCCTGTTGTTAGGGTCCTGTCCTTCACCTGCTGATGTCATACCCAGAGTACCTTGTCTGCATGAGGAAGGGAGGGGGCAAGAAGTTTAGGAGCTCTGCCGAAAACTAGGATCTTAGGACCTCTCTGTGGTCTGAACCTTCTCTACGCTGGGCTACTCTAATTCCACCCACATGCCTCAAAAGGTCTCTAATTATCAATCTGGCGTGAGGTGGCCATTGCCAATACAGGACTGTATTTGAAGCACTGATTCCCAGGAGACCCTTCTGAGAGGGTTTCTGTTTCCTGCAGGAAGGTGCCGACACTATCCTCAGGGGGAATCAAAGAAGGCTTCCTGGACTGGGTCCCACTTTGTTGTTTTGGGTACATCCAGGCCAGATGGTCAGTACACACACATCACTGTCATGAATGAATTGCCACTCACAAAGCTGACAATAATATGACATTCAATGTGTGTTGCTGTATAAGTGTGTAATCCCACTAGCCACCATGTCAACACCAGACATGACTCAGCGTTAGATTTTAATAGCTGCCACCAGGCTGTCTGACTTACACAATTATGTTATTTTGAATTAAAAGTGCAAACATTTAAAAAACCACCCTTGTCTGTTGAACTTTGTGTACCAGCAGCTGTGTTCAAGTTTGCACATGTGACCTTTGAGCCTGCCTTGATGCAACTGCAGGGCAGTTTCTAGTGGTGTCAGGAGAAAGTCCTGTGGAGGCACATGTCTGCATCATGCGTTTTGGAATGGACCATGCCAACGGGCATCATTGTATTATTGAAAATCACAAAAGTTCAAGATATTCTGTCTTCATCAGTTGGCATTTTGTCGCAAGGAGAGGGGTGCAACTATTTGTGAGGAGAAAGTGCACCATCTGTGAAGATGGTTGTGGGAGCTGCTGTTTGCCTGGACACGCATGTACAGATAACTAAGAGGAATACATGGGGGTGGTGATACAGTGAGGAGAGTACCTAACAGTTAGTGTTTGAACACAATTACAAAAATCATGCATAGTAAAAAGGCTTTTTGTTTACTAACTCTATATTTAGTGTAATTGTGTACGAACCCTAAAGTGGAAAGTTGTGTAGTCTTTGAAGTCATTACTAGTTACAAGGGCATTATTTGAGTACTCTTTGTAAAATGACAGCGCATTTTGGATGGTAATCTACAGAACGTGCTGTAATTTGACAAAGAGTACTTAAATAAAGGCTCTTTAGACAGTAAAGAACTGTTAATGCTGAACATCGTTTGAGAGTTAAGTTTACAGATTTTTTTTTAAACATAGGCATATGTGGAAAGCTTCTGTCCCTCAAGGTGAACATACGTCAGGTACAAGTTAGAGTTTTTACACTATTACATTAAGCATAGACATACTATCAAGACTTCTGTTCACCAAGGTAAACATCAGTCTTTCTTTTATGTTTATGCTTAATGTCAGTGGCCCTGTCAGTTCCCTGCGTGTGGTTCATGGTTTATTGCAGTGTAGGCCAATATGGTGTAAGCCTTCCTGTGGGCCTCGGTGATCACAGTTGATTGGGAAATATCATGTCTGAGCCTGTGTGTTCTCAGCCTGCTCTGGCACTCTTGTTTGGGAAATGCAATTCTGTCCTGCCACCTCTGCTCTCTGACATGAGAACAATGAAGAGGCTCTGCCCGCTGTTGTAATGAAAGGTATATTCCTTTCAAGTGTGATGACTCTGTATGCGTCATCACACTTGTATAATAAAAGGTGGGGCAGGGCGGGTCCCATGCAGTGTGTGCAAGGATGAAATAAGGTCCTACATTATTCAGGGATGTTTTTCCATAAAACTAAGGACACAAATATTGAGAAAACCTGCAATCACAATGACCAAAAATCAAAGCGGTGCCCAGAGGTGGCTCCAGTAGAGTGCTCACAGGATTCTACCAGAGAAAAGCAACCAGGTGAAGATGAAACTGACGTAGTCTTCATTTCAAGGGTGCCGTGGGCAGGAAGAAAACAAACAAGACAGCCAAGATGTGCTGTAAAAATCCAAAGAACTAATATGCCAGTACTAATCGCCACAGGAGCATCAGTTAATGTGATGATCCTCTCTTATTATCAACAGCTATGCAGTCCCTGTGCGTTGAAAAACACCCAAGTCAGAACATGCATGTTTGTGGCATCAACTCCAATTCCCCCAAAAGGATCTTTCATTGCAGAAGAACAGCATGGATCCCAGAAATGCAAGGCACCCTACAATGGCACAGCCATAAGCGAAGATCCCTGCTGGAAGGTGAAGCAGCAGAAGCCTTCCAGATTGTGAACTTTGTTTATGAGGTGTAAGTGAAGTACGTGAACAGCTTGCCAGGAAGATACACATAGATGATACCATACAACTAGTAGCCCCAAAAAATAGGAGGGTACAGTTCTTCCTCAGAAGCAAAATGGAGAAGTAAATGGACAAGCAAGTTTCTGAAGACATCATTGAGCATGTGAATGGCCTCACTCTGTCGGTGTTGACCAATTATATTGGTGGCAAAACCCAAATAACCGGGGTCTGTGAGAATATGTGGAGATATGAGGCTTCCCAACAAGACAATCAAGTGAGATAGACACATCACGCCTACCATAGATGATGTAATAGCCGACTTGCAAGGTGCAGTGTTATTTTCGATGCTAGACTTGAAAGTTGGCTACCATCAGCTAATGCTACACTCTGACTCATGGTATAACCCAACTTTCACCACACAAAGGCCTGCACAGATACAAAAAAAGGCAAAGTTTTGGTACCTCCTCAGTGGCTGAAGTGTACCAGCATGTCATCAGGGGTGTATCAGCAGGCCTTTCAGGGGTGCTTGATATTAGTGATGACATATTAGTGTATGCAGCATCTGAAGCAGAACATTTGGAATGGCTGAAGCAAGTGCTTGAGAGACTACAGAAGCAAGGTCTCACCTTGCACCAAGAGAAGTGTACGTTTTCAACACACACAACTTTCGTTTTTTGGTTACGTATTCAAAGCTGAAGGAATTTTAGCTAAAGACGGTCCAAGATATACACAAAGTGCCTGCTCCGAAGAATGCATCAGAAGTAAGGATATACCTAGTTATGGTGACCTATTATGGAAGGTTGGTTAAGGACTTGGCAACATTATCAAAACCGATAAGACAATACATCAAGAGACAACATCTCTGGCAATGGACAGCTCTGGAAGCATCAGCGTTCCAATAAATCAAGGTGGCATTCACATCAACTGTCAGAAGGGCATTTTTGACTCAACAAGGCCTTCTGAAATATGAATGTGTGCAAGCCACTTTAGCCTAGGAAATTGTCTTTCTGCAAGTGGATTGTATTGTATTTATTTATTTATTTATATAGTGCATCAAAACCCTGAGGCAGCTGAGCACTTTTCTTACATGTTATAAGGTAAACAAGTTACAGACAGATATGTGCCATATGCATTATTTCTTTATAATAATGTACATAAAAGGACACACAGAATAGAAGCAAATAAAGTACATGATATGAAAATGCAGAAAAATGTACATACGTGACCTAACAGATAGTGGATAAATCTTTAAATTTGGTCTTGGTCATGGAGCCAATCTTTAACCTTATTCCTGAATATCATGAATGAAGGTTCTGCTCTGGTGGTTGGGGGGAGTGCATTCCATTTTTTAGCGACAAGGACTGGGAAGCTAACTCTGCCTGCTCGCTGTTGGTTGAAGTGCGGTGTCATGATACAATGGGTTTGAGCTGTTCTGCTAGGTCTTAGTGACGTATGGCGTGTGAATTTGTCACATAGGTATAAAGGTGCCTGATTGTATAAACACTTGTGTGTTAGTGAGAGTGTCTTAAGTTCAATTATTTGCTTAACATTAAGCCAATTTAAGTTTTGTCTGATTGTAGATATATGTTGTTTCCTTGGGATGTGGCAGGCAGATCTAACTGCGTTATTCTGCATTACTTGCATTTTGTTTGTGTTCTGTTGGGATGTTCCTAAATAGAGAGCATTACAGTAGTCTAACTTAGATAGCACTAAGGCTATGGCTACCGAAATACAGTTGGCTGTGGTAAGGTAAGGGTGGCAGGCTGTAATGAGCTTGCAGGTGTTTGCTGTAGATGATGCTAGAGCATTTGTTTGTCTCATGAATGATAGTGACGAGTCAATGTGAATGCCTAGTGTTTTCACGTCATTAACTACCTTAATTATGTTTCCATCAATAATGAAGGTTTTAAAGGTGGTGTCTAGTTTATACGTTTCAGTTGGGAGCCAAGTAAGAGTAGTTCAGTTTTGTCGTCGTTAAGACATAAACCGTGTTTGGCCATCCAGATTTGAATGATGCTGTAAATGTCATTCAATGTTTTGCTATCTGCAGCGCAGTCACCCATAGGAATGAGTATCTGGGTGTCATCTGCGTAATTCGTGTAGGTGACACCCAGATAGTCAAGTATATTAAATAAAGGTTTGGTGAAAACATTGTAGAGCGTTGGTGACACACCTGATCCTTGTGGGACACCACAAGAGACTGGTGATGGTAAGGCTGAAGCAGATGGAGCGAAGACCCTCATGGATCGATTGCTAAGGAATGATTTGATCCATTAGTTAGCTTGATCGGAGAGATATGCAGCAGATGATAAGTGCTTACATAGAATATCATGATTCACCAGGTCAAATGCCGCAGATAGATCAAGTAGTAAAAGCAGGGTGGATTTACCTTTGTCTTTTAAAACCTGGATCTGATTCTTTAAGTCAATTCTTTAAGTCTGATTCTCTGTCCCATGTCTAGGTCTGAAACCTGACTATCTTAGACCTAGTAGTTTATTTGCTTCCAAGTATTGATGAATTTGAAGATAGGCTGCCCGATCCAATATTTTCAGTAGGAATGGGACAGTTGTATTTGGACGGTAGTTAGATGGGTTGTTTGGGTCCAAAGTGGGTTTTTTTTTTTAGGAGGGGGAGTACCCAAACATCTTTCAGGCTGGTGGGCACAGTACTAGAGGCAAATGAAGCATTAATGAATGCAGTGACGAAAGGAGTTAGTGGAGTTTCAGCTTCTTTAGTTAGGGTAGCGGAGCAGATATCACCTTTACAATTGGACGGTTTGAGCTTGCGTATAATCAGCTCTACTTCTTTGATGGATAAAGGTTTGAAGTTAAATTGAGGTGGTGCGATAGTAGGTGAGAATAGTAGATTCTGTGGTAAGTTATTGTTAATTAGGTCTTTTTTCATGTTTATTTTATTGAGCTTCATGGTAATTTTATCTTGGAGCGCGTTTTGTATATTGGTACACCAATGGGTATCCTTAATACAAGGGTCGGTATAGGGCCGGTGATTCAAGTTCCTTTAGTATGTTGTACAATTCTTTGGTACTTGAATTGGCTTTGACTATACGGACATTGAAGTTATCTTTTTTAGCTTGGACAATCGCTGTCTTGTAGTTAAGTGAAACCGCAATAATTATTTTGTGCAGATGGGCAGTTTTCCCAGATAATTTCTGCTGAGCGTTTCACTTTTCTTATAGACGTTAGATGTGGTGTATACCATTTATTGATATGAACTTTTTGTTTAGGTTTCTGTAGTTTAATGGGGGCTATAGCATAGATGGCTTTGAGGATTCTTTCGTTATATAGATCCACTAGGTCAGATGGGTCAGATTGGGAAATATTAAGATGAATTATGGGGTGTAGTAGCGGTAACAGATTTTCTATGTTAAGGTTACGTTTACTTCTTGTCATTAGAGCTGGGGCTTTGATAGGAGTAGTGGCGGCTGTAATCTTGTCAATAGTGAAGGTAATGAGATTATGGTCCGTCTAGGCACATGATGTATTGCCCAGTACCTTGATGGAGAAATTGAAGTCCGCTAGCCAGTCTAATGTACGGCCTTTATTATGCATTGGGTTGGTTATATGGTGAGTGAACCCAAGCTCAGACAAAGTGTCCTAAAGAGATGAGGCCTTCACGTCTTTTGGATCATCTAATCCTAAATTAAAGTCGCATAAGATTATAACTTGTGATTTACATTTCGTATTGTTGGACAGGAGTTGATATATTTCATTTTTAAAGGTAGTAGTGCCACTAGGAGGGCATTCAATTAGATTCATGGTAATAGTGGTTGTGGCAGAAGTAGATAGTTTAATGGTAAGTAGTTCAGCCGAAGGTTGATGATGTTTGTTAATCAATCTTAGTTCTAGGACTGTTCTATAGATAAATGCAACGCCACCTCCTTTGGTCAAGTTAGAGTCTCTGTCTGCACGTAGGATGGAATACTTGTCATGTAAGGTTAGGGCTAGGGCAGGGCCTGATGTGGGATTCAGCCAGGTTTCTGTTATAGCCATGATGTCAAGGTCCTGGGTCATAAGAATATCTAATATGTCAAGGGCATGTGCTTGGATAGACCTTGCGTTGATCAGCCCCACTTTAATGGCATTAGGTGAGTTATTGGCCAGGAAAACTACCATTTTGCACTTATTTGTGTTTTTAGGGCATTTCTCTATGGGGGTGTTTCTTGCTGAACGTGTCTTATTGGCGAAGTGTTTAGGTTTCAGGTTGTGTGGGTTCTGAGGCCAAGTCTCCAGTTTCTCAGTGGGGTAGTGCACGGTCTCATAGTAGTATTTATTTGTGGCCAGTTGAGTTTAGGATAAAAGGTTGTGGCAGGAATGTGTAAAGGGTAAGCCTTTATTTTAGTGATTTGATGGCTCGTTATCATGGAAGACTTGTTATCATGGAAGAGGTGCCATAGTATTAGTTGGTATGTACTGACGGGCGAATAGGTGGAGCATGGGGTAACGTATTGCTGCACGGTTTTAGACATTTAGTTGGCTGGGTGTCCATTGAGGATGGCAAATTTGTTGACATTACTAGATTAAGGATGGGTGTATTTTGGCCTGAGTGGGGGTACATGTTCGAATGAAGAGAAGTTTTCAAAGGGGTTATATTGATTTTAGTCAGGATGTTAGTGAAGCTCAAGATGCCTAGGAATAATATAGAGTGTGATGGCATTGTATTTGTTGGTAACATCAATCTTATGATCTATAATCAGGTAACGCTAAGAATGAATGATGTAGAGAGGGCAGATACGTCCCCACAATGTAGATTAACTTAGTTCCAGTCTACCTAGTACGCTTAATAGAGGATGATGCGCAAGCATAGTAGTACAATAAGACTATCGGCAATGTAGCAATAGTGTCACAACAGTTAAGTCCTCGACATAGTCACTTTAATGTGTTGATAAACTAGTTGAGGTACAGCATAAAAGAGGGTAGTTTAGACGTAGTCTACCAATTACTCTAGGTTCGTTTCAGGAAGCAATCATACAATTTGATATTAACAGGTACGTTGAAATAGCAAGGTAGTCCTATGAAGCAAAAATATAGATTATGACTAATAAACCTCAGACGCACAGTAGACTAATCCAATAAGTCGCAGTGTACTGTATGACTAGGGTATAGCTTGGTGATATGATAAGCTAATTCAGTAGCAATAATTGATATACCAGACTAGACACAAAGTAGCAGTTAGGTAGGCTGACATAATAGTCTCTATCTATAAAGAGGTAGGATGGCTAAATAGCATGGCAGACTAGAACCTTAGGTAACAATAGAACTGGCTAGCATCAGCTCGCTAATTCGCAACATCAAGTAGCAGTATGTCTCACTGTTAAGTGGGCTAGGCACAATGATGAAGCTGGCTACAGTGATAGGTTACTCACACAGTGTAATGGGGGAATAGTGGATCCTAAACATCAAGTATGTCCATGGCATATGCTAGTCAAGCTCTCTTGCCGACTGAGCAAAGGTACTCACAAATTGAACAGGAAGCTTTGACTGTGATGTGGCAATGTCAAAATGACCATATATCTGTGTTTATGGCAAGCACATTTTTATTATTTCTGGCCACAAACAGTGCCCATGATGACTGGTATTTCCTTGCATCCCCCAGTGAAGTTAAGCAGTGTATATTGTGCCAGGTGTTAGCACCAACACTTCGAGGACCACCCATCCAATCGGCTCAAAGGGGTTGTAGCCCTTGGGAGTGCATAAGTGTTGACTTGGGGTGTACGAATGCTGAGAGACACTTTCTGATGGTGTTGATAAATGGTCAAGGTACCCAGAGGTTGAGATCTACCGGGGATGTTATCGACGATTCAAGAGAAGATCTAGGTGAATTGCCTGTTCCTGAAATAGCGCCTTCGCAGCGAGAGGAGTCAGATTGAGATGCTGCCTGGAAAAGCACAGGGGAAGAACTGGACACAGCATTGTTAGGACAAAATGAACTTGTCCCAGAGTCACGCTATCCAAAAACAACAACACTTAACAGACCCAAACATTTGAATGAGTACATAATATGTGAATGATTACACAGATGTGTCAAGATTGAAGATCATGATGTAAGGTGTGCAGTTAATGTTTCAAATTATTGTTTGTTATGATAAAGGATCAATGTTGTAATAAAATGTATGTTCCTTTAAGCGTGGTGCCGCTGTATGCATCATCACTCTTGTATAATTAAAGGGGGCACAGGGTGTGACACAGGCAGTCCGTGCACGGCAGCCAATACCATTGATCCAGGGTGGTCTCCTTCTTGTTGCACCATCGCTACAACTACAAAAGACTGAGAGTTCACGGGACATAACACCTCCCAGAAGACCCACCAAAGCATCCTGCTCTCTTAGCTGGGGCCTTTTTCACTGCATTGGTTGTCTAAGCGCTAGACAAGAAGACCATGCTCCTAAAGCGCGTGTCTTGGCAGTATATAGGAAGAGGCAAAAAACTCAGCATCGGCTCAAGGTGCACCCAGTGAGTGCGGCAGCAGACGGGCAGCCCTCCCCCTGCCACAGCAAATGAATGGCGCATTGCCTCCAGCTCAGAGCCATGTGAAGCTTAGCTTGATTTTACATGACACTGAGCTGGAGGTTACTTAAGTATCGGTCTGCCCCAGCAACTATTAAAGAATCACAGAGACATGGTTCAAGAACAGCTCTGTCACAAGCTTTGACACACTCCTCCCTGAAGGATGCAAGATCCTCTCTGTGCCCAGGGCCAAGGGGAGAGGAGAGGGAGTGTCCCTGATCTTCCCAGAATGAATACCTGTGTCTATCATCCCTACTCAGGCCTATTCCTCCTTCAAGTGCCTAGTCTGCATGCTCCCACTCTCTCCTAAATCTTCTCTCCTTATGGCCATTTTCTATCGGCCAACAGAACAGTCCACTCTCTTCCTCTCGGAATGGGCTGACCTGGCCTCCTCTCTACTTTCCTCCTCCTCTCAACTCCTCCTACTGGGTGATCTCAAAATCCATCTTGACTCTCCTCACTCCTCAGGACCCTTTTGCAACCTATGTGATTCTCTCTCCCTCTCTATCTTACCCTCTGGCTCCACACAAACAGTGGGCCACACTTTGGATGATTTCATCTCTACGGACATCCCTCTCTCTATCCCTCTCACTACTCTCTCTCCTGGACAGACCACTATCTTCTCTCATAACACTTGAAGCTCTCCTCTCCTCTTGCATCGGCACACCCGGCACGGCCACTTGGTCTCTAAGTCACCAGACCCATGAAAAGAGTGACTGTGGCTGCCTTTGGCTCCACCTACTCTCCACCTCCTACTCCTGCAACTTACACAGCCCTCGCTAACTTCAATCTCTCTATCTCTAAAGCCCGTAATACTCTTGCCCTTTTCATGAAGGTCCGACTGAAGCCTTGCAAAAAGTGCAACTCTTGGTACGACTCCAATCTGGCTGCCCTTAAATGCAAGTGTAGGGCAGCTGAGCAGAATTGGAATTTGTCGGGCAGACCCTCTGACAAACTGGCCTGCCGCCTCCTTCAAAGGCAATATTGACTTTGCATCCACACCAAGAAAAGTCTTTATTCAAGCCTGACTCTCCGCAGCATCAAACAACACACCTTCCCCTCAAAAATCATTAAGGACAACATTGACTCTCTCGCTCCAGCCTTGGCTGATCTCTGCAATTTCTCTTTTTGCCTCTGGTGTTTTCCCAACTTCTCTTAAGCACTCCATTGTGCACCCTCTACTTAAGAAACCCTCTGCGGACCCCTCCATTCAGCAAACTACCGCCCTATGTCTATCACCGCTTTCCTGGGCAAACTCCTGGACAAGCTGGCTTTCTCTCAGCTCACCCTCCACACCTTGTTCGATTGAGAAATTTGAGCGATCTTCCACATCTTAAATGGGCATCTATTTTTGAAAATTCACCAATGTTAAGGTCCATCTGAGAAAACACCAATGCTGGAACATGGATGATCACTTCTCCCTGGAGGTGCTGGAGCCCTCCCACACTGCAGGAGCAGTGCCTGATGCCTGGATGAGTCCTGGGGAGCGACACCCAGTCTTAAGGCAGGCCGTTGGGCTTACCCAGCTGCCTACCCACATTTGCAGCCTTTTACCACGGACCCCGAAACAATCGCCATTCTATAGCGTAAATATCCTCAAGTGCGCTTGTAACACTAAGCAGATTCGAAATTGTGCCAAAACCGAGTTTTTACCAATCTTTGCCTACGGCCGCCATTGCCTACCATGAGGACCTGGCACTCCAAAATGGCCGACCCCTGCAACCTATTCTAACCTCAGCACAACTTCCCTACCTCTGCCTGGTAGAACGTCGTGATTGGGCAACCTACCCTTCTTGGGAGCCTATCCCAAGCCGGCAGGCAAAACCCGGCCCACCAGCAAAGGCACACCTTCCAAGGCACGAAGCCTTTCGTGCGCCTGTCTGGTGCCTTTCGTGTCTAGGACCTCAAGTCCTACACCTTACCCAGCCGCCAGCCTCTCACGCACAAGGTCTACAACCATTGCAGCGCAGCATCCGCTCGTCTCTGCCTTCCTGAACTCCATTGTGGACACTCGGTAAGCACACCCGCCAAATCTGAGACTGTGAACCCTTTAAAAGCTGCATACTTTTGTATTCTCATGCGACTTACCTCACCAGACATTCCTCATGCTAACCGCTAAATTGCACGACTGCTGTTATTACCATATCAGCACTGCCTTACACTAGTGCCACGGCATTAGCCTCCACCCTGCTAATCTGCTAATCGCTGTGCCTCATTATTGTGTTTACTACTACACTAGTCTTGGCTTGTACTAGTTGTTGCTGTTGTGTCTTAACTAATGCTAAGTCGTTATGCCACACCACTGCTTCTATTATGTATGAGTGCTGCCATACACCAGCCCATTACACCAGCCCTGTCCCATGATAATTGATGTGCCTTGCATGATGGTAACCGCTGCACCATTGTACTATTTCTGCTGCTACTTTAGCCCTGCCTATACTAGTTGCTATGTCTTACCATGCCTATACTAGATGCTAGCCACTGCATCATTCTACTACTGCTGCCAGAATAGCCCTGGCTTATACTAGCTGCACCAGACTATTATTGTTGCTGCTACATTAGCCCTGCATTATACCAATTGCTGTGTCTTACCTGATACTGCCTTATACTAGTTGCACCAGACTATTATTGCTACTGCTACATTAGCCCTGCCTATACTAGTTGCTATGTCTTACCTGATTC
This sequence comes from Ambystoma mexicanum, assembly GCF_040938575.1. NCBI lineage: Eukaryota > Metazoa > Chordata > Amphibia > Caudata > Ambystomatidae > Ambystoma > Ambystoma mexicanum. The sequence continues at coordinate 694,028,056 of NC_090929.1, read as the reverse complement.
TAGTCGTTGCACCATTCTACCATTGCTGCTGCCAGAGTAGCCCTGCCTTAGACTAGTTGCACCATACTACTGTTGCTGCTACATTAGCCCTGCCTATACTAGTTGCTGTGTCTTACCTAATGCTAGTCGTTGCACCTTTCTACTATTGCTGCTGCCAGAATAGCCCTGCTCCACACTAGTTGCACCACACTACTGTTGCTGATCCCAGATCAAAACCAGACCATGTGCCTTAGCAAGAGTCAAACGGCCACCCTACTGTACCTCCTCATACCTTTATTACACCTTGCCATTTCTACTGCTGCTCTAACCATGTACCCAGCAGAAAATGCACCTTGTCCAACCACAGAAAGAAACATCATGCTTCGAGCCAGATTACCCCGTCTCTATGAGCCCATCTGCCATAACAAGATCCCTAATCTTCTTCTGAGACCTACCTCACAACACCCTAAAATTCGCCCTAACCTAACTACACCCTGTTATAACTCCACCCAACCTAAACTTATCCCTATAACAATCCAGGACACAGAAATAGCAGACACCTTATCCACAAACAACCTCGACCTCCTAGCAATCACCGAATCATGGCTGCACGAAGCAGCAGGCCCAGCACTTTCAATAGCCATTCCGAAAAACTAACAAATAATCAGAATGGATAGGCCCAATAACAGAGGAGGTGGCCTGGCATCATAGCAAAAACGAACCTCGGGCTAAGACCACTGCCTCAATCACCTCTCAAATCTTGCGAGCTCATCACAGCCAAATTGCCTATCTCTAACTGCTGTACCTTAACCATGTATCTAATATATAGGCCATCTGGCCCCATTGGTTCATTCGAGGCAGACCTATCCAGCCTCCTAGCCAACAACACAAAAGATACCTCCCAAATACTATTGCTAGGCAACCTGAATCTCGGGTTGAATGTCCCTGATGACAAACCAGCACAAGCTATAGCCAACATGCTAGCTGAACACGGCCTAATCCAAAAAGTGCTTACCCCTACCAATAATAAAGGTAGGACCATCACCAAAACCACTCCTCAAAACTGGACAGACCATTACATCATTGACTTCACATTATCACTCAATAAAGAAGTCAGCAAAGAAAAAATCATGGCACCACCACTGCACACCAGAGCAAAAAAAATATAACCCCTGACAACCTACTACCACTACTACTGCCAACCCTCAATGCTCTTCCCGACAACCTAAATCCAGAGTGCCTAGTAGAAAGCTACAACAATACCATAAAGAAAGAACTAGACATCTTTGCCCCTCTAAAACTGCAAAACAACAAACAACAAGCCCACCTGAACACCTGGTTCACCCACCTGAAAGCACTTAGAATGCGTAAAAGGAAACTAGAAACTCAATGGCGCAATATCCCTACAGAAGAGAACAAACTACAACTTAAACTTTTCGCGAATAACTACAAAAAAGAAATCTTACTCACAAAAAATAACCTTTTCAATGAAAGAATCGAAAAATCCAGGTCCAACACCAGGGAACTATTTGCTATACTAAGGGAACTAGAATCCTCCACACCCCCACCAGATAACATAACTAAAGACAAACAATTGTGCACCAGCGTCCAAAACGCCCTAACTAATAAAATCAAAACTCTCCAACTAAAATAGCACAAAAAAAGACTCCCTAACCACTAACGAATCATCTCCCAGTAACCATGCCAAAATAACCAACCCATCAGGCCCGAATCTCTTCAGGTTCACTAAAATATCCATCCTAGAAACAGAAAGAGTTATAGCCTCACTTAAACCATCCAACTGCAAAGGCGACAACTGCCCTCCCCAGATAATCAAGGATGCTGCCAGGGACATAGCTCCCTTTATAACCAAACTGATCAAAGCATCCTTCTCCTCCAACACCATACCAAGTAATCTCAAAGAATCCTGGGTTCTGCCTCTCCTCAAGAAGCAAACCCTAGACCCTGCTATTCCCACCAATTACAGGCCCATCACCACAGTGCCGTTCCTGTTACCTAGAAACTCACAAACTACTAGGTGCCCGCCAATCGGGATTCAGACCACAGCACGGTACTGAGACAGCCCTAATCGACCTTAACACCCAGATCAACGAGATTAACGACAAAGGAAACCCTGCCATGCTACTCCTCCTCAACCTGTGGGCGGCGTTCGTCCTGGTGGATCACACAGTCCTGTGAGAACACCTGGCCTCGGCTGCCCACTTCTCGAAAGAGGCCATAGCCTGGATCCAATCATTTTTGGACAATCGAACTATGAGAGTCTTCTCCTCACTAGCCTCAGCAGCCCCCTTCAAAATAACCTGCGGTGTACCCCAGGGCTCCTGCATCTCCCCAACCCTCTACAACATCTTTAGCAAGCCCTTATTTGACAAGTTGGACAGAGTGAGTGTCTCATACACTAATTATGCAGATGACACCCAGATCCTCATACCCCTTTCGGGCAACTTCGATTCGGATATGGCCTTGGTAAACAAAATATATCTTATCATCCAGGCATGGATGGCCACACACGGCTTATGCCTGAATGATGAGAAAACCAAAATCCTCCTCCTCAGCTCCAACGCCAATCTAAAAAAACTCAGTTCTAACTACAAGGCTTTCAACATTGATGGCAACACATCACAGTGGCCAAAACAGTGAATACGTTAGGCTTTCATCTAGATTCAGCCTTGTCACTAAAAAAACAAGTAAACTCACTAGCATCCTCTTCCGCCTACACATGCAAGTTAATCAGGGCAAGTAGAGCCTTCCTCTCCCAAGCTAGCTGCATCATCATCGCTAATGCCCTAATACTTTCCAGACTTAATTATTGTAATGCCATGTACCTAGGAGCCAACAAATACATAACCGACAAACTTCAAACACTACAAAACAACGCACTCAGAACAGCCCTTAACCTACCTTCCAAGGAACACATCTCAAAAAAGAAGAGAACACAAATGGCTCAAAATCTGTGACTGCATCTCCACAAAAAAAGGCATCACTCACTTTCAAATGCTTAAACAATGCAGCCCCCCCTATCTCGCAGCCAGAATAGTAAATAAAAACCTCCACCGACCCACCAGAATGATTAACTCTTACTGCCTGCAGGTACCCAAATTCAGACAAAAGAAAACCGGCGGCAGTAGCTTCCCTGTCATGGCAGCCCAACATTGGAATGCCCTCCCACTCAACATCAGGACAGACCAATCCTACTACAGGTTTAGGCAAAACACTCTCACCTGGTTATGATCCAATGATCCCCATGACTAAACCGTGCCCTCTCACACTAACAGACCATAGCCAACCTAGCTGTATTTATGTACATCCTTAACTGACTGACCGAAATGTAATTAACTGTATTTATATATGTAAATATGTCCTTTCACCAGATTCTACGTAATGTAATGCTATGCGAAATGTAATTAACTATATGTATATATGTAATATGCCCTCTCACCATATTCTACGTAATGTAATGCTATACTTTATACTCATGTGTGCCTTATCCTGCAACTACGTTTTTATGTAATCTCGCCTTCCTGTTCTCTGTTGCGCCCTGTTACCACTGGGTTTTGCGTGCCATGCTAAATAAATAAACAAACAAACAAACAAACTAAGGAACACATCCCTCCACAATCCTTGGGCAACTTCATGTAGGCCCTGGGCCTACAAGCCTAATATTGATCCATCAGGACGTCTGTCCCTGCTCCCATTCTAGTAACATCAACTGTAGTCTTGCAGCCTATGTTATCTCCCACAAGCTTCTTTCCATGTCTCTGGAAGCATAACGTTGTATGCGCCAATGGGATCACAACCACAGAACTTGATTCCTCTTCTACCCATGTAAACAGCTTGGCAAGTTTGGCCCAAGACTTCAAACACCCATTGTTCACTCTGTGTACCTCTTGTACATATTCTGGCTTCAATAGATGAGCTGCATAGGACATCAATCCCTCTTCCCATCCCTTCTTGGATTTCACCCGTCTATAGACTAAGACTTGTGTTCATTCCCAACATCCAGGTGATCCTGCTATTCCTATTTTATAAGGGCAGTCCACTCTCTTCATTTCCTTAATGGCTACCTCTTCCTGTCCTGTTGCCAGATACGTAAGCATCTTGCTTTTCCATGCAGGTACTTTCCATCTGTGTAATCTCGGTATAGTCATCCTGGAATGGAAACGACCATTTCGATCCCCATCGCAAAGTGGCCCAACTTCCCTGAAACTGTCCTCTAGTCATGCATGCTGCAAGGTGAATGAGGAATCTGGCATTGTGTTCTGAAACTTCTCTAGAAATGAACGTATATACTGTATTCTAGGCATAGGGTATGAGAGCACAGACATAGCATCTCTCCTTAGATGTTCTCTCTCCTCCCTTTCTCATGTACTCATACCACATGTTATTACCCAAGTGTGCTGCGTTGTCTAAATAGGTATTTATCCCCTCACTATCTCCCTATGCATTTCTCCTAATTCTCCCAGATGCAAGGTTTGTGTACTGACCACAACGTGAATCAAAAGTAGTCTTCATAGTGGGGCGAACCAAAAGGACATCTGCCATATCAGTACTAATGTACTAATGTGATAGAGAGTGTGAAACAGGAGAAAATGAAAGACAAAAAGAATAATCGTACAGGCATACACTATGCACAAGACCATGGACATTCATCTCTCTCGCCATCCTGGTACTGGCCATGCTCATTCACTCCCTAAAATCATGCGAGCCTCATCATTCCTTATTTCTAAGTAAATTATTTTACTACTGGAATTGAAGTATGTGCTCAATGATCGCAATTAACAGCCTTCTAATCACACAGCAAAGTTTAGGATCCTGTAAAAGAAAGTGTGACTATCAATGTCTCTTCTGACAAGAGCAGGATAAGCTGGAAGGATAAATACAGAAACAGCAAACACAAGCCGATGCACATCCCGGTCGGTGAGAACCGTAAGTTTAACAAAACAGATATTCAGTGAGCAATGAATCTGAATATTGATCTCGCTTCCAATTCTTAATTAGAAACTGTCATTTAGGCATGACTTTGACACATCAATATGATTTCTAAAGTTCATTTTTTTCACGATTCCTAAGGCTCTCAGCAAAGCTTTGGATTCCTGCTATAATATCTATAAAGAGTGTCCAAATGAGTCTTAGTCCAAATGCAAAATCTGCATTAACAGCTGGTGGCTTTATCGTCCCTTTTCTGGGTCATTGATCGAGTCTGCACATCCTGAAATTATTCTTATTGTCTTGCTTCTGGATCGGCAACAGTAGACGGGGCGGTCTCGCCTTTGTTTGGTTTTATATCACTTAAATGAAGCCAGGCTCACCTGCCTTGGACCTTCACTGCCGCGGGTGTTATATTTTCAATGTAAACTGGGCTTGTGCCACTTTAGTGCAAACATTTTTATTAGGACGGTGACACCTATAAACGGTTTATGTGCTGATAAACGTTTGGGTGATCCGGTTGCTGGATTGTCTTCTTCTGTGCTCTGAGACTGACCCCCCTGACGCTTGAGCTGATCTGAAATGAGAGAGATGCTAGAGATCATACATGTCAAATAGTTATACAATTCATCACCCAACAATTTAGCTGTACTGTGGACATCACTTCTACTCCTCGATGGAGGTGTAAGAGGTGTTCTCATTCACCTCCCTGTCACTAGTTCATGTGGGATGAGGTGATGATCTGAACCAGGCTGATTCCGAAGGGCATATAAAGCGAAGGGCAGGCTATATAGCCATCCCTTCTTTAGTGTCAATTTGATTTTTGCAATCCTTCAGGAGGCCGTTGAGTCTTTCACATGGTCTATTTGTTTGCGGGTCATAAGCAGAAGAAAACTTGTGTTTAATGTCCAATAGAAGGGCTATCTGTTAAAATACGTCATTAACAAAATTTGTCCCCATTATTTGATCTCAGCACTTCACACACACCCCATCTGGGAAAGACTTCACATACTAAAACCTTTGCCGCACAAGTGGCATCAGGGTGTGTACATTGACCTGCTCGATTCCCCTAGAGAGGGGACACACCACCACTATCAGATACCTATATCCATTACACACTTTCAGCATGTCAACATAATCAATATGTAAATGCTGAAAAGGGCCATTTGGTCAAAGTATTACTCCTCTAATGATTCTCAGTGTAGGCCCAGCAGTAAACCTTTGACACACGATGCAGTTCACTATAAAGAATGCAAAATGTATTACAAATTTGGAATGAACCAGTCTGTCAAAATGGTTGCAGCAAGGCTCTCCCTAGTTACATGCGCAGGGTAATGCAGCTGTTCAAGCGCTATATTTAACAATGATCCTGGCATCACCAGCTTTCCAGAGAAATCCTGTCACCATAATGCTTCTGTGAGAGATAGAGAGCATCTCCTACATTTTCATAATTCCTACTCTCCCTGACGTGCCCTTCGTTGAATCTCCATTAATTGGGTCAATGGTAATCTATTAAACCCTTCTTTCATCATCATGGTCCGGACTACTTTCTCCCTTATATTTGGAGTGTTGAAACTTGAAATTTCTGAAAATATGCAACTCTTTTGGCTTCTATGTCTGCGACTTTGTTCCAGCAAGAAATAAAATCTGTTTGCTTAGTGTGAGCTGCGTATTTAACGACAGCTATGGCCACTGGCAGTTGTAGTGCTTTAATAAGCCTGTCCAATAAGGATGTGTGCTGCACTGGAGTGCCATCTGCATGGTGGTAGCCCCTCCTTTTCCAACGTGCTAGACCTGCGTGTACGGTTGATGTCACATAGGTGGAGTCACTGTACATTGTCACTTCCTGCCATTTGTGTTTCTCGAGCGCGACAATAAGCGCTACCAATTCTGCTGCTTTCACTGAAAAGTGAGACGGTAGTCTGGCACTTGCTACAACTTCAAATTCCCCATTCACTCTATGCCTTAGTACAACTGCGCCAGAATGCCTTTCCCGACTCACCTGATCGATTTTGGAAGAACCATCAATAAAGACAATTTCCCCCCCGCCCCCGCCAAAGCATTTTCCTTCACAAGGGGTATATCATGATAAAATTCAACATGATTAGAACAGTCATGCACTTGATCGCCTTCTGCTATTGGCTCAACTAAAATGTGGCAGGTACACTATTGTACATCTGACAATTTTAATTGCTGGGTTTGAAATCATTACTACATAGGCTGAGGCTCTCTGAGATGTCAATGTACCTTTGGGCTTCTCTAAAATGGCAAACAGAGCATGCTCAACGAAGACGGTCATAGAGCAGCCCATGACTGTTCACAAGGAAAGTGTCCTTTCATAATTGAGTCTAAAATCCCTCGGTAATATGCTAGACTAGATGCTTGTACCCCAATGTAGTCCTCTGTGTAAGCACTGCTGTCATGACTGTCCCATTTGTGTGTGAGAATTGGGGATTCCCAAAATGGGGGCTGTGCAAATTGCTTTTTAAACTCTTCAAACCCTTGATCCATTTTCTCAGTCCATTCTATCATTACCTTGTTCACCTGTGCTTTCTTTAAAGCCTGCAAGAGAGATCTTGTATACGTACTGTAGTCAAACACCCAGGATCTAACATAATTACATAGCCCAAAAACTGTTGCATCTGTTTTAATGTGTTTGGTTTTGCGGTTTTTATAATTGCCTCAGCACTTTCAGGTGTCAACTTTTTTCCCTCATGTGAAATCAACTGTCCTATATATAACACCTCTTCTTGACAATACTGCAGTTTTTCCCTTTCTACCTTATATCCTTTGTCTGCTAAGATAGTTATCAACTGAATCGAGTCTTGTCTGCAATCGACTTCTGTGGTGCTACAAATTAAAATGTTATCTACGTATTGTATCACCGCACTCTTAAGATCAATATTGCCTAGGTCATAAGATCGATGGAAACTCACAATACCCCTGAGGCAAACAAGTTTGTTTCAGATGAGTTTGGCAGAATGTAAAGGATGTCAAGTCTTGTGAGTCCTTGTGCAACGGGATGGAGAAAAATGCATTCTTCAAATCAATCACCATGAAATATTGAGCTTCCACTGGAATACTGCATAGTATCGTCGCCGGGTTAGGAACTAGAGGAAACTCTGCCTCTACAATCTGGTTATTAGGTCTCATGTTTTGTATAAATCTCCACAACCATCCCTTTGATTTTTTGATAGGATACACCACAGTATTGCACAAGGATTCTGATGGCACCAGAATACCTTGTTTCATCAGTGCTGAAATGGTCTTGAATATACCCTAATCAGCCTCTCGAGACATGGGGTACTGTTTTGCGCGAGGTAAAAGTGCCCCTGGCTTCAGCTTTATTTTGACTTTCCCTATCCCCTTTAACAATCCAATGCCATAAGGGCCTGCAGTCCACAGGACACTGGGCACCTTTTCCAAGTCCTCCTAAAAAAATGCTGGACACTGCCGCATTATTCCCTCTTCTCTATTCTTATCCAATATGTGATGCTCATACAGAACTTCATAATCTGTTTGAACTTCTCTAAACATGCCATCATCGGTAATATCAGTCAACTTGTACCCTTATTCAAGAGCTATTACTGTCCCCTGTGGTCTACCCTCATCATCCGTTTCTTCGAGCATCGCCATTTCCTTTCATAATATGGCTGCTTCTAGCTCTATAGGGATTGTCTGTCCCCCCTCTTTGTCCATAGGTATCTGCAGTCTAAACAAAAACTCATCAGGTATTCTCACCACTTTTCCCACTAAGCCAGGTAGCCATCTCATTAGAATGCTCACCCTATAATGAAAACCTCTGGCTCTACTGGAAGGCCTCGCAGAGCGACTTGCTCTGTGAACGCTAGTATAAATTTGCCCACGTTTTAAATAGTGTATTCCTGGAGTGGAACACACTATCCCTTCGTCACTAAATAAAATCGTCATGTTAAGTTTTGTCATCAAATCTCTTCCTAAAATGTTTACTGGTGTCTATCGTGAATATAACAAAGGAACATACATGTCACATTCTCGTATCGAGACTGGTAATTCATCAGTAAAAGGAACTCGACTTGTATCTCCAGAGAAACCTTGAGCATTCATGGCAATCCCCGACATTGGATATTTTCCCTCTCATCTCTCATATACATGAACGAGTAGCCCCAGTGTCTACTAAAAAAGAAAAAGATTTGCCTCCTATTGTCACATCGACCCTTGGTTCCTCGTGGGGGTCGGTTGTCACAGATAGTACCATACACATCAAGTCACCCTGTGTGCTGTCCTATTGTTTGTATAGGCATATCCCTGTTTCTGTAAAGGGATTTCCTCCTACCACAGTGGCACTTCCTATCCTAGGTGTCAGTAATTGTTCTGTGTTTGCATACAGTTGTGTCTGTATGGGAGCCTGTTGCGACTGCCTTTGTGGTGGATTAATTTGCACTTGCTGTGGTTGCTGTATCTACTGCACTCGCAGAGCTTGTGCCTGATCTTGGGCAAACCCTTCCCTAGTTTGTGTGTTGTATGGTGGAGGATAAACTGTCCCCTCTCTTGAAAATTGGCCATTCTGTACATTCCATTGGCTCTCACATACACGTGTAAAGTGCCCTGTCATCCCACAAGTCCAATATAGAGGGGGAGACCGCCTGACTAGTCCCCCTTGGTTAAATCCTCCTTGTGTGTTCTGATTCTCATTCTGCGCATTTTGAAACCCACATTGATTATTTTGGAAACCACCTCTTTCTCTATAGCCTGTACCTCTGCCTCTTGGTACAAACCCGAACCACCTAGGTCCATCGGGTGCTGATTATTCACATGCGATGCACCCACTATGACATGCATTCCTAGTCCTTCTTTGTATGTCAATACCACCTGTTCTATGCCAAATTTTGACAATTTCTTCTGAACTAACTTGGCTTCCTCAATTTATCTATTCTCATCTTTCTTCTTATTTTTCTCTTGTAACAACCAACAGTGATGCACCTTTGTCAGCTGTATTTCAGCCCATGTTTTTGCTTCCATTCCCACTTGTTTCTTCATCTGCTACTGTACTTGCTCGGGCAACCCCTGACATATAATGTGGTAAAATAATGACACCATCTTTTCCCATGTCTCGCCGGTATTAAGCTGCCATCGCTCTTGAATAACCTGAATGTACACAATAGGATCTTCATCTTCCTTCATCTTACGTGTCATAATTGCACCCAATGTGTTTCCCCCTGTCATTTTCTCTAACTTGCATATCCATTTCCCACTGCCCGAAGTCAATCTTTGGAGCTTACACCTTAAATTAGCCTTATCCATCTGCAGCCATGGAATATACTGTGGTCTCGCTCCCTCTTTTTCCAATAAGGGAAACTGCATAAACCCCTGCCCGCAGTCGACTCCCATCGTCTGCCTATCCATGGCAGGGACAATCGTCCCTGTCCATCTCCTTACTGATAGTGACCTTAACCTGCTTACATATGGCAGTGATTCTCCCTTCCCACTACATGATCATCCTTGGGGATGCTCTGGATATGCTATGGGATCTGGCGTCCTATCCTTAGTTTGCTCTAGATCCGACCATTCTACCCAAGAAAAGATTCTCGTTCCTCGTCTGACACATCTAGTTTGACTGTCATCCCCTTCATGCTCGAGACTAAATAGATTTTCTTCCTTGCTTTGTGATTGAAATGCTATTGGTTGGTCTCCCTTCCCTCGGCTTCCATATTTGCTAGATTTAATTCTTGATAGGCCTTATAGATTCTGTCTCTGACACTTCCCATATCAAAGTTTTCTTCTTCTAACACTACTCTGGAAGCCCCTGACATTGCTCCCTTTAACGGAAGTAACTCTTCTATTCTGTCCCATCGTATTGCTGGGCTTGGGCCTACTGGTTCCTTCCTGATGAGGTTAATGTCAAGGTCCTGCTGTCTCCTCTTTCGTCTACTTCCTCATCTAATTCCCTTTGTTTTCTTGCCTCCCTTCTAAGGCTCTCCTCCTCTTGTGTTTGTTCTTCTCTCCTCACCCCTGCCCTCCTTTCTTACTCCTCTCTTTGCCTATCTATTCTTTTGTCCCTTAATTTCCACGCTTCCTCCTCCTCTCTCTTCTTTCTCTTTTAAGCCTGTCTTCTATTGATATCTGCCTATTGTCGTTCTTTCTTGCTCTTCTGCCTGCTCCTCTTTTTTCTCTTGCTCTTCTTGATACATCTGTTCTTGTCACCCCCTGCTCTTTCTTTTATGCTCGTCTTCCTTCAATCTCTTTTCTCGCTCCCGATCTTTTCTATCTTGTTTATCCTTGTCTTCTCTTTGCCTTACTTCCTCAATGCTTTTGCCATGCTTTTGCCATCTAGCTTGAGTAATATCTGTCCTCCCATCCATTCATTCTGCACGAGCGTTACCTCGTCAGCTTTTTTCGTCTCACCTTTCCATCGCTTACTCTCTCTTTCTAATTCTGTCGATGCATTTGATCGCTCACTGTTCTATTCCTTATCTTGTATGACCATAAAGATCTCCTCCTTTCTCTTAGTCTCCTCTAGACTATTGTCACTGCTATAAGCGGGAGGTTTGTATATTGGGTTACTATTCCCTGGCGCCCCTTTCAGCACTTCTTCCGCACTAGCGCCTCTCACTTCAGGCGATGTAAGGGGAGCAAAGGGCTTGACATCTTCCTACTCACACTGGCGAAGCATCCACTCCTCTGGTTGCAGATCTTCCCTCTCTTCCCGGCACATCTTCCAGAGCGCTAGGATTGCTAATCTTTTCTCCAATGTATTCCCTGTGTATGCAGCGTGCAAGTATGTGGTCTTGTGTTGCAGTACTGCTTTTCACAGTGATCCCCCTTGTGGCTACAACTTGAACATATTATCTGCCATGCCTTTCACCCATTCCTCACTATACCTTTTGATCTTCGGCATGTGCTTTGGCCAGGGATTTTGTCAAAGAGGATCCTTGCCCACCGTCTCGGTTCTTCTTGTAAGATTTCAATTTGGCCGCTCTCCACAGGAAACCCTGCAATCTTCCGGCTACAGAGAAAATCTGGAGGCAAACTGGTTTGGATCTTTTGGAACCATCCAACACTGCTACCATGTGAATGTAAGGTCCTTACACCAGATAAGGGAACCATCTCAGGAAGATGGCAAAGTTTGTCTGTTTTATTATGAATTGTCTAAAACAGGGAGTTACAACAGTCATAAATAGACGGCGCACAAGCATTCTCAAAGCATTTCATAAAAAATCACACTTACATAGTAAAAATTCATCATAAGTGATGTCATACTACGTGGCAAATAAGAAAAACCTATGGGGGTTGTGATACGTTCAAGAGGAACATCTCAGTATACTTTTTCTAAGTGGATTGTGATTGGACATCTACTGTCAGGTAGACAACTTATGTCCATCTCTAGTGCAAGTCATCTTCAACAATTATTAGGTACACAGTATATTATTGGCTCTCAAACTATAAGGCTCTTTGTTATATGGCCCTGTACAATTGGTTGACATGCTTGTGCCAGTCTGGAACATTTGGCTCACTAGCAGCACGTAAGCTCATACCCCGCGTGTATGTTTGTTTGTTTAGTATTTATTTTGCGCACCAGACCCGAGGGTATCAGGGTGCAGGAAGGTAGGATGTCATACAGCTTGGTGCACAGGTTACATTGGTTACAAAGTATCACGAAAACATATGATTGAACATGCACAGGTTGCATTGGTTACAAAGTATTGAGAAAACATATGATCAAACACTCCATAGTATAGGTACATACAGTGAAGCGTGGTAGAGAGGATACTAAAGAATATACAAACTGATTATATACAGAGGATGAACAGTTATTTACAAGTAAGATCGGATTTTGCCCGTTCATTTATCATTCTCTAGGAGCCATCTGATCAAATTGTGCCTAAATTTGGTGAAGGTTTGGTCCATTCTCAGTGTGGTGGGTAATGCGTTCCACAGTTGGGATGCTTTGACTGGGAAACTGGTGCCCCCAATGGTGGAAAGTTTAAAGCGAGGTACCTGAAGGCAGTTTGAGTTCGCTAGTCTCGTAGGTCTAGTAGATGGTTTCCTAGAGAATCTGTCTATTAGATATTGTGGTGCTTTATTGTTTAGGCATTTGTGGATGAGGAAAGCGGTCTTAAGTCTAATTTTCTCACGAGTGGATAGCCACTTGGGCTTCCTTCTTGTTTCTGAGATATGTTCTTTCTTGGATATACTGAGTGCGGCTCTAAGAGCATTATTTTGAAGTATCTGTATTTTATTAACAATGAATTTGGTCGCGCCAATTAAAGGGCATTGCAGTAATCTAGTTTGGATATGATGAGGGCTCTGGCTAGGATCATGCAGCTGCTGGAGGATAGGAATTGTTTGCTAGCTCTAATTAATGTGCATGTATATGCTGTAGAGGCGGCTAGGGTATTTACCTGTTTGGTGAATGATAGTGTGGAATCTAGGTAAAAACCTAATGTTTGTACTTCCTTGGCAACCTTAATAAGGTTCCCATCAATGATGAAAGGTGAGTATTCCGTGCCCAGTCTGGTGAGAAGAGATACTGTTCCCAAGATGAGAAGCTCTGTTTTATCGTCATTCAGGCAGAGGCCGTGAGTGGCCATCCATGCCTGAACGATGCTGTAAATTCTATTCACAAGTGCTAAATCCTTGCTATAGTCCCCAGTAAGTGGAAGGTAGATCTGGGTATCATCTGCATAATTAGTGTAGATGATACCCAGATGGGCCGAGTCATCAAACAGAGGCTTGGTGAAAATATTATACAGGGTTGGTGAAACGCAAGAGCCCTGAGGCACCCCACAGGTGATGGGGATAGGGTCCGTGGCTGCAGAAGGCGAGAATCACTGAGGTCACTGAGGAATGATTGTATCCACGCTATTGCCTCGCTGGAGAAGTAGGCGGCTGAGTCCAAGTGGTTACATAGGACTTTATGATATATTAAATCGAAGGCCACCAACAGGTCAAGGAGGAGAAGTAGTGTGGGTTTTCCATTGTTTCTTAATTTGTCTATTTGAGCTTTAAGATTGATGAGTGCAGTTTCTGTGCCACGTAATGGTAGGAAACCAGATTGACATGAGTCTAAGAGTTGGTTAAGTTCTAAGAAGTTCTGGATTTTGATATATGCAACCTTGTCTAAAATCTTCAATAAGAACGGTATAGTAGTAATAGGCCTGTAATTAGTTGGTAAGGATGGGTCTAATGTTTGCTTCTTAAGGAGTGGGAGTACCCAAGATTCCTTAAGGTTACTAGGTATCATGCCTGATGTAAAGGATGCATTGATAAGTTTGGTGATGAAAGGTGCTAGATCCCTAGCGGCGTCTTTCATCAGTTGTGCTGGGCATTGGTCACCCTTGCAGGTAGGTGGTTTGAGACCGAGAATAACTTTCTCAACCTCTGTTATAGAGACTTTGGAGAAGTGAAATTGGGTGATAGGTTTAATTTTAGGTGGTGCTGTTATGTTAGGTGGTGTTGTGGCAGCTAGTGACGCTTTCTTTAGTTCTATTTAATTTGGAGGTTCACGACTTTGTTTGCTAGCGCATGCTGGATATCAGCGCACCATGTTTTATCTTTGACACAGTTATCTTGGGCTATTATAGGATTTTGTAATTCTTTTAGTATAGTGAAAAGCTCCTTCATGCTAGAATTTGCTTGTGAAAATTCTATTGTTGTATGTTTCTTGTTTGTCCAAGAGGATGTTTTTCTTGTATTGGGATGAGATATTGATAATTTTTTTATTTTCTTCAGTGGGGTGAAGTTTCCAGGCAGTTTCACATTTTCTTTTGTCTAGTCTTAGGTTTTTTAGGTGAGGGGTAAACCAATTATTTAGGTGGCTTTTAGGTTTACTGTTTCTGAGTTTTAGCGGGGCGATATTGTCAAGAGTTTTGTTTGTGACTTTGTTGCATTCTTCAACTATGAAGCTTGGATCCATGTTGTCAGATAGGGAGTTAAGGGTAGGCAAGATGCAGGGGAGTAGTTTGTCTACTGTGATATTTTTCCTGTTTCTGGTGAGTATAGGTGGGGCAAAAGGTGGCTGTGGAGTAAGTCTTTTAATTGCTAGTGTAAAAGATATCAGGTAGTGGTCCGACCAAGTTTGGGGTGAGATGGCAGGGATGGAGGCATTACAGTTGTGATCGGCAATCCAATCAAGAATTCTCCCTTTATTAAGCGTTGGTTCGTTCACTCTTTGAGTGAAACAAAGTTCTGTCAAGGTGTTAGATGCTGCAATGACATGCTGGTCGTTAGTGTCATTGAAACCTATATTGAGGTCTCCTAGCAATAAAGTTTGGGAAGGATCCTTTAGGTTTTCTGAGAGAATTGTGGATAGGTCTTCAATGAAGGTATTAATGGGGCCAGTGGTGGACTTGACTGTACCTCCCCACCCAGTTAGCCCATCATCTATCATCACCCATGCCTTCTGCCATGAAGATTGTCTTTGGACTTGGCCTTGCAAGTATCCTTGCATCTGGGAATATAAGGAAGTGTGAGCATGCGCTATCATAGTTCTGGGACTGCACGCACAACTCTATTTCCATCCTTGTCTCATTTGACAAGAGACCACAATTCGGCCCATCTTGAAGCATTTAATTGTCTTAAATGAATAAAATGTGGCACTCATGGTGTTCTTTCTTGGCATCTTAACAAGGGATGATTCAGCATCTCACGTTCACTGCCTTCAAGAATAGATAAACAGTCTTGGCTGCTTCAGCCTTGACACCAGACAGCCCTTCTCGTTTCTTCCACGATCCCATCTAATTATTTGCTGCGACACAGCCATCGGCCCTTCTCTCCATGGGTTTGAACTTACTAAAGCTGTGACACCAATGTCCAGCTTCTATATAATAGCGCCTCCGCCTGCAGTCTATTCACTATGTATAGCCAGCTTCTATTATCACTTAGTCTACTTGCATTACTGCATCTGTACAGTTATTGAACAACTTGCATTTTCTGCAGTGCTCTTCACACATGCAATCTTCTTTTTGCGCATGAAAGTTTACTTGATTCTTTACTTCGTCATCAGTTTCTATAAGGTCCATACACTCTTTTCTTTGGCCAGTCTTCTCCGTGCATCACGCTCGTTTCTTGTGACTTCACCAGTTCATTTTCTTGGTCTTTTCATATTTCTTCAGGGACTTCCTCCATGAGATTGTCATCTCTTCAGGAATACATCTGATAGGGTTTTCTAAGTGGATACGTACTCTTGAATATTCGCTGCGGAATGGTCACAACTGCCGGTGTCAAGCATGGCACAATTCCAGCATACAGGTGGGAGGGGGCGGGACTTCCTGCAGAGGCATTTGGCTGCTCCTCTACACTCGTGTTACACAAATTGTTTTCTGCAGCACTGGCCGCACACAGTTTCACACGTGGTGGAGTCACACTCTGGATTCTCGCAGAGCATTGTTTACATGTAGCTTGGCAACACTATGGCTCTGGACGTGTTTCTAAGTTGCACAGTGAGCATGTCTATGACGCGCAGCATCAGTACGACCCTGCCAGCAGACATTGCCTGGTAACGCTGCCTCCACACCACAAAGGTCTCCACTTACAAGGTCCAACTGACAGAGGGGCACCTCCTAGAAAAACGCACTTGCGCTGTCCACACTGCCTGCCTGGGTGCAGGTCTCCAGATTCATTTGTTGTCAGATTCGTCGGCCGCCTTCCGTCTGTTTGGATACAGATGCAGATGACAGACAGGGCTGGCTAGGGGCCTCACAGACGTCCTCACCATCCCATCCTCATCAACAGTAAAATGAAGGTGCTTGACACAGTTTCTTTTCAGAAAGCGTATTTATTTCACGCATGAATATTGTACATACAGCCCGCAGCCGTGCGGTGCATCTTCCATCCAGACTCCAAAGGATCTTCTCAGACAATGGCTACCTCCCAGGTGAGAACCTGACAATCCCATTCGACATTCCATTCAGCCCTCCCACACACAGATGCTTCCAGCGCGAGCAGGTGAAAGATAACTAATAAAAGCAATATAGCTCCATATTGTAAGATGACCCCCTGTTCAAGACCCATTTGTATACAGTGTATGCTCACCGTGTAGTGAAATTCTCGACTAATTCATAAAGACCTGACATGACACAACTGTGGCCCGTGGCATTTCAGAACTCCCTGGAACACATTGGAAGAAAATCAACTTTTCAAAATTAATAATTGTAACTCAGTAGAGCAAACACACAAAACATACATACTGTATGTTGGGCATGCTTCACCAAATTTCATTATTAATCCACAATATATTATACTCATTAGTATTCTACATAAGGTCTATTCCTAGCAGACTTGTCAGGGGTTCCATCGTAATCGCCACAAGCAGTTTTCAGCGATCAACATAATGGGCCTAATTCACAGAATCGTTTTATAATGGCAAAACCCCATCGGTAAACGCTCTGTAAATAAGGGTGAATATCTCTTAGAATTTCTACAAAATTGAATTTACCAGAATTAAAACACATACTCTTTGAGAGCTGCTAATGTTTTGAATTTGGATGTTTACAGGGGACTGCGACCCTGGAGAATTCAGATGAATGCGATCACACTAGCAACCCTCAAATGTTTGCTTACTCACCCTAAAACAAAGAACAGCATACTACATACCAGTAGCGCAACAAAACATAAGGCCACTACGAAGCACAATGCACTACACGCAACCCCGAACAAGAAACGTAGCAGACCACACAAACTGCTATCAGACCAACACACCAAGAAAACCATTACAACCACCGAACAACTCAAACCAGCACAGAGTGACAGGATTTTCTGAACTGAAGCTGCCAAGAGCACATCAAAGCTCCTTGCACTTTTCCTCTCAATTCCACTAACAAAGACTCCCACAGCCAGCAGCGTTGCTAGGTGGTGGGGGGGCATAAGGCGGGCTATAGTCCCGGTTGTTTTGGTTTTAGCCCCGGATAGAAGCTTAGGTGCTACAACCAAAATGCTCTGAGTACGGCCAGTCCTGAGATTAGCTTAGCCCCTGATCTTTTCCAGACCTAGCAACACCCCTGTGGCCACAGCTGCCTTCCTTTTAAGATCCGCCAGAGCGCCAAGAGACCATGCAAGTGGCGGCAGCGCGCGGGAACAAGACCGCATAACATAACATAAACCACTGTTTTGTAGTGGCGGATGCACTCGGAAAAGAAAAATGAAGGACGCAAATGAACAGGGACCAGCCAGGGATCTTTATCTGTGTGACTCTCACGTGCACCTTTACAAGAGCGAAAATGAAAAAAGCAAAAAAAACTGAAGATTCAGGCAGCCTGATTAGGGCTGGCTCTCAGACACTCGTGCTGCTCAGGGGCATGCAAACAATTGGCCCGTAACCAGCGCCTCTTAGTGTGGAGAGGACGAGATGCAACTGCAACAAGACTTCCCTGGGCTCACGGAGGGGTGTTGCTAGGTCTTGAAAAGATCCGGGGCTACGCTAATGTCGGGACTGTCGGGACTCAGGGCTAGCTAGCGTTTTGGTTGAAGCTCATGAGCTTCTATCCGAGGCTACAACCAAAAGAGCCACGGCTATAGCCCCTCCAGGTGCCCCTCCCCCCCCACCTACCATCGCATCTGCGTGTGTGCCTAGTGAAATGGGGAGAGCCTTGTTGAGCGACTCGCAGCACAGCAGGTTGCTAAGCAAGAATATAAAGAAACGATCGCCACCTGCTCTTGAATCCTGTGGCCTGGCAGGGAGTGCAGAGTAAACATTATGGACGGAGACAAATATAGTGAAAGGTTTAAAATGAAAAAGAGGTGCAGCGATGCTACCTGAAGCAGTGCCGGCTGCGTGGAGGTCCAAATAAAGTTTAAGGAAATTAAGTTAAGGGTCTGTAGCAAAGCTTATTTCAAGTAGGTGTTGCCATCAGTGTCCCTTAGTACTGCAAAGTAGTGCAGATGGTGTTTTGCTAGAAAAGGAATTAGCATAGGCTAATAGTTCCTACTTTGAGTGTCACAAGTGACATTTTGTTTGGTAATAACACCCAGAGGAGAGGCCATTCAGCTGGCTGGGAATGAGGGCTTTACTATGCTTTACCATATGATAAAGCTCACATTTAATGAAGGCCACCAGCTCCTTTTCTCCGAGGCAGTCCTTTTTTTCTTGCTGCAGTGGTGCTTGCTTTGGCCCTTGCCACCGCTAAGTACTCCACACATTCCTTCTCAATCACATGCTCAACCCCAGCCCCCACTTATCTGTTAATCGTTGTCTATTGGTTTCTACTACCACCATGGGCATAGAAAGGGGGCTCCATTTTTATGACCCTGGCAGCCATTTTGTAGATTTATTTAAGGGATTTTACTGGGCATGCTCAGTGCAAAGACACATTTCCTAAGAAAAACAACTATTTTTACCCCGTCTCGCTTTCCTGGGATCAGCAATACACACCTCAGAGGAAATTACTAGCTGGTAATGGCCCAGGGACTGCGTTTAGGCTCTTGTTTCACTCGATCCTCTAAGATGCGCCGAAGGGCTGTTACCAGCTGGTAAAGACCCCCTCCTCAGTGTATACTGTTCTATTATTGCTAACGTAGTTCTGATGGTCACTTTTATAAATCAACACATATATAATAATTCAAAATGCCCCTCTGTGGTTAAGGAAACCTTTCTGTGTAATGGATGTTTTGGATGTATTATTTGCATATTTTATTTGGAAGTGGCACCACTTTCTTCCATTCTGCATGCACATTTTATATTACTGGTTCTCCTATATGCTGATACATGCCCAAGATAAATGCCCAGGACCACACCTGGCAATAAGATCTAAGGGGTGCCCCTGCTCTGCCATCTCCTGCAGAGTATCTTTTGCAGGTTACTTCTGCCATTCCTTTCTTCGCAGGAGTAGTTGGGGTGATCCCATGACTCCCGCTCCAGCACCATAGCACACAGAATCATATGGTGCCATCCACAAACTATGTACCCTTCAGAATGTCTTTCTTTTAAGGCCACTGAGCTTCGCATCCCCTTTCGTATCTAGTCATGTCTTCACTTCTGCTTTGGTCTTTTAGTTGGACTCTCTGCTTCGCTCCTTACTACTCTTTATTCTGTCTTCAATTATGCTTTGTCCCCCCCCCACCCCTCGTATCTCTAATACACTCTCATCTCTCATTCTCTTGGCTGCTTTGCCCCTTGTCTTCTTTTCCAGTTTCGATGCATTGTTTGTAAGAGTACTCATGGCCTCTTCACTCTGAATCCCATTTTCTCCTCTGTGTGCCCAAACATCCCCTGCTCCCAATCCTGCTATCCCTACAGTTTGCTTCTTGCTCCCAATCTTTGGGACCCTCTGCCCAGGACCGGCCTTAGCGGCGGCAGTGCCCCAAGCAGTGAAACCAAAACGTGCCCCTGCCCGCACACCCCTGGTCACTGCCAGCAGCGGTGAGGCGCCATTTAAAAAAAAAATTCCCTGCCTCCTATTGTTATTAAATGTGCCCTCATCCTGCTCTGGAAAGCTGAGCACCAGCACAAGACAAGAGTGGGGTGCATTTAATTTCAATAGGGCGCCTGCCGGGCCTCCTCCCACCACGCCAGCTCGAGCGCGCCCTTGAAAGAGTCGGGCGCCCCCGACCTAAGGACGGCCCTGTCTCTGCCTCCTCTTGTTAGCTGCTCCTTATCCCTTGCCATCTCCCGTACCAGTCTCAAATCTCACCTTCTTTACACTCTGTGCGGCCCGCACGTCTTGCCGTTTTTGATGGTTTTCCTGGCAGTGTTATTCATCTTGTCATTTTGCTAATTAAGAATTGTACTGATAGTCTTTTTTATGGTGATTTCGCTGAATCACTACCAATGAAATGCAAAAAGAAATACAGATTTACATGTGCTACAGAAAGGACAAAGAAAGGACTAAGAAACTATGAAGGATTCGATTTTCCCATATTATATATACTTCAGTTGCGAAGTCAGAGATAATATTGCAGTGCTGCAATTCTGCCACTAGAGGGTAGAACAGACTTACTAAAGAATGTAAGCTGTTAACACTTTTATGAGGCACATCTAATGAGAAATTTCCAAATTAAAATAAAGGAAGATTTGAGTATAACATTGAGAGAAAAGCAATCTGTGTTTAATCACTCATACAATATGTGCGACCAAGAGAAGCTGTGAACCATTTATGCTTCAAGATGTGTAAGCAATAGGACTGGGTGATTTTGTGTAGCAGTGGTGAAACGTCCGCATATCGGACACATATCAATTTCCTTATTTATTGAACTGTTACGTTAAGTTAAAAGTTTTATGATACTGCACCAAATCACCACTGCGACTGTCACAGACACTCAAAATAGTTTTCCCCATTAACGGTTTGGGAAACAATAGAACTGTGGCAAATAAATAAATCGACAAGTTACAAATTGATTTGTCACTAAATAAATTAAAAAAATCATAAACTGGCAAGAAAGAAAATCACTAATCATTGCAATAATGGCAGATTTGTGCAGACTTAGCCCGTTTCAAGGATGGTTTTCTAAATCAAAAAGTACATTTTGTGAGGGCCGCCTTCATGCCCCCCAGATTTGGGAAAGCCATAATTTTGCCATAAAAGAACAGCAACATATGATTGGTGAACTGCTGACCCGCTGCCTGGCAACTCAGAATACCAAGCTGTTGCTTTAAGACTTCACTCTATTTTACCTCTTGAGGAAGCTTTGTGCTGGGTGGGCCAGACTGATATGCAAATCGATATTTTTCCTCTGTGAAAAGTGCAATGAGCTAAACAGTTGTTGCAGCCCCTCCTACCTGGCATACATTACATAGAACAGGTTATTTGAACCATGTTCATTATCAGTTGCTGGGCTCCCACCGTTTTGTAAATGTTGTACAATTTGGGGTTAACCCTAAATCAGTAAGGGTAATCCAGTCATAGACCCCTTGCTCATTGTGCTTAGAGAGGCTCAGCGCCACCTCACTGATGAGGCACAACAAGGCTGAGACGTGGTACTGGTACTCTTGCTCATCGAGATTTGCCTACCATTTTGTTGCTAGATTGCATTTCTGGTTGGAAACAGACTGATATGCAAATGATTATCACCCCTCTGTGAAGAGTACTGTGAGCTAAAACCAAGGCAGTCAGGAGGGGGGGGGCAAACTGCCCTGGGCCTCGCGCTTGGGGGGGGGGGCTTGCGCAGCCTTCCCCTAAGTAGAAGGCAGCACAGTCCACCTGTTTACTTTATTCACACAGGGCACTGTGGTGTCTGCTCTCTGCCATCGAAGACACCAGAGTCGATTGTCCGTTTGGGAAATGGGACGTTTCCCGAAATCAATTTGGCTTTAAATGGGCCGATTTTATCTCCTAATATGTATGGGCCGATTTTCCTCCAGCTGCCTTTCATTAAAGTTTTACTTTTGTTAATTCCTTGCTGAGCAGAACCTTTAGTCTCAGCTCTGCAAGAAACATGATGCCATTTAAGAGTTCAAGAAGTGCTAAAGTCCTGCTCCAGGCCAGGTTGCATGGCAACGAGCCATTAATCAAATTCCTGGGCCCTCACATGTGATGTGATTCCTGTCACAGGCGAGGCCTGCCGCTCTCCAAACCCTGCTTCTGACAGACACTGGAGCCTCGGAGATAAAAATAACTAAACTTCGGGAAACTGAAGGTAAGCAAACCTTAAAAGGTGTAAGAGTTTATATACACGTAAGAGAACTTTTCAAATTGTATAAGCTCTACAAACGTGTGCTCTATGAGGGCTGAGCTGCAGCCCATGCATGCATTATTGGTACTGTAGGCAACTTGCATTGAAGGGTTAAAACGCTAGTCTCTCTCCACCTTTCGGCTGTCTGTTGAACTAGAAAAAAACGTTTGGTTTACTTTTTAGTCCCACTTCAACATTTCCCGTCCTCTAGCTGCATTTTGCATTTTCAAATAGTGCTTATGACAGCTGCCGTAATGCGAAGTGTTGAAGAGAAATGGATCCATTTTCAGCCATGTATTTTCACGTCCCAGGATTGTTTGACAGATTTGCCCTTTTTGTTTGTTTATTCGTCTCACTTCTGAGCCCTGTGATAATCAGTTGTAACATGGACTGAAGTTATGGAAATAATATTTAGCCTGTAAAGTGGATGATAATAACCTATCAAATTGGTTATTCAGTTGATCAACTTTCCATTTTGAAGTGCACTTGTAGGGTTCAGAATGTGGCCATCCATCAGTTTGGTGCAATAAAAGGACTCCA
This sequence comes from Ambystoma mexicanum, assembly GCF_040938575.1. Taxonomy (NCBI): domain Eukaryota; kingdom Metazoa; phylum Chordata; class Amphibia; order Caudata; family Ambystomatidae; genus Ambystoma; species Ambystoma mexicanum. Next base: position 694,005,007 of record NC_090929.1, on the reverse strand, counting down.
AAGTCTACGCACGCCATTTCCCAGTCCTGGGCTTTCATGAAATAATAATGCGCTGTAGTCTTTTAACTTCAATTAGACATAAGTAGCTGATTCATGTGATTTGCAAAAAAGGAAGCACAGGACTGGAAAGTGGTGACCTGTTGTCATGAAGCTTTCCGGAAACGTTATCATCAGTACTTTGTTAGCATGTCTTCTTGAGGCCCTCTGGACCTCTTGGGAAATGTGTGACACTTTTATTTTTGGTGCCCGGGTAGATTTTGTGTTCCAGTCCGACCCTGTATGTTGGTGTTTAAGTTTGTGTCAATGCTGTTTGGTTTTATGCATGCGTGCATGTAAGGAGTTGTGTGACTGGTGGATGAATGCATAGGTAAAAATGTTGTATGTGAGTGTCTGTGCCAGCCCCAACTCCTACATTTATCGCCCAACAGGCCACTAAATTTAGGAGTGGGGGCATGACATCAGGGTTGCACCTAGGATACAATTTCAGGGGGAAGAGCTAACACCTAAATTTTGGGAGAGGCCCTAACTTCAGAGGCTATGGGGCAGGGGCTAACTTACTTGTGTGGGAGCATCTAACTAAGTGGTGCATTCGAATAAGACTATTCTGGTGATGCTTCAATGTTACAAGCAGTTAACTCTCTTCTTCATTTCTGAAATGTCACACTTATGGACTGGTGTAAGAATGAGCTGTGTTATGTCCCATGTCCCCACTTCCCTTCTTATCCCTCCCCTGGCATGCAAGTGCTAACCCCACATCATGATTTCAGTTGCCTAAAAATATATGCGTATAAATGCAGGTGCTAGCAGTGAAATGTTTGATTAATTGAAAGGCCTTTGTTAACAGTGAAGCCCAGGCACCATTTAACGTCTGTGTCCTGTTCCATCCGCTATGGCTCTGTACTTCAGCCAGGCTGGGGCGCAGCCAGCCTCAACATTTTGGGGGGGCTAGATGACAGTTTTGAAAGCGGCTCGTGAGTGGGGCCAATAAACTAATTGTGCTGTTGGACTCTCCACTGGGGGATGGTGCCTGGGCCTTTCAGCTTTTACATTTGAAAGGGTCCCTCAAGCAGTTTCCCCATATTGGCAGCCTTATGACACAGAAACATACTGATAGTCTGCAGCTTTTAACCACCTTCCTGCATTCTTTTGATTTCATTATTGATTTGAGCACTCCATAAGTGCCTTGGACTATTTTTCCAAACTGTAAGGCAAAGGGTGCCCCCCCAACATCAAAATGAAATGGGCCCCCACCAGCACTGACACATCTTCATCCAGTCCTGCTCCCACTTCCCTCCCAATTCTCTGAGCCCTGTTAGGAAGCTGAATAGCAGTTGCGTGTTCCCTTTGGCCATTAGTCGTACCACCCCAATTCAGTAGCAATTTAATTTCATAATGCTATGCTAATCACTGGAGGCGTGGGCCATCTAAAAGCTGAGCCCAGCAGTTAAGACATGACCAAAGCAAACATAAGTGTTGCTAAGGGGCTAGACTGGACCACATTGAATGTAGGTAAGTCTTATGGTGCACAGCCAGCCTGGACATGCTTTCTGTGGCATGGCATTTTTACTGGCTGGGAGTCCTTGTATGGTAATACTGGCATATATTGATGCAGCCTGCGTGCACATACAACCAGCATGAACCTATTTTTATACTGGCATATGTTGTGGGCAAAAGTTGGTGACTTGCGACTATTAGGTTGTTCCATGTGCTACCATACAAAACCAATTGCAAACTGTATGGCTTTCTACACAATTTTGCAATGAAAGTGCTGTAAAATGCATCATTTTAACCCAAAGTTTCAAACATTTTCGTGGGAGTGAGAAACCCCCTCAAGCGCTCCTTGGTTGGTTTGTTTTCCCTTACTGTGCTCTGTTGATCCCGCATGATTGGTGCAAACATTTAAGCCTCTTCAGTTCAGAAATTCACCAGCCTCTACTGTACCTCATCTACCATCCTCTACTGTACCTCATCTATCTGTCACTGTGTATGATGTGTGTTTTAACGGGTACACAGGGGCAGGGCTTTCCTTAATGTGGGGGCCACGCACCACACGCTGTCATGCCATCCTACATATATTTATGCATATGATACAAAAGTTAGTCTGGCATAAACCTCTCTTCAGTAGAGAAATCTAACTTTGCTGTAGTTGATTGGCAGTTGTAGTAAAAAAACATATTTGTGTCCTCCACACAAACTCAAGGGGAGATTTCTCGTGTCTCCTGTTTGCAGCAGTGCCTCCGCTGGCCCAGTCCAAAAAATGGTAAGGGGGTCTCACCAAATGTGTTGCCCCGCGCCTCACCAACCCTTGTGACAGCCCTGGCTAAAACGTGGTTACTGACCCTCCTGAGTGGAATACATCCCATAGAATCAGTTGTCTGAACCATGTTTGTTGTAAGTAGAGGGTGGCGGAGACCTCACGCTTTTGTAAATTAGTAATGTTATTAATAGTATTGTTGTATACAATAATAATGAATTAAGCACTAATAACATTAGCAACATTAATAACAATTATACTATTAATTACAACGAATTGTTCTATAAATTATATTGTTATCAAAACCAATATCGTATTCAGTGCAAATGAACAAATAGAGTTCAGATTGAAACACGTGGAGCGAAAACTGGCTTCCATCAACAGCATTCCTCTTAAGTCTACCCCTACAGGGCATTTCCTTCCTACTCAAGAGCAGCATAGCCTGTTGTGCTAATGCGCTTGCATCTGTGATTTGCGTGGCGCATGCAAGTAACAGACACAGATGCCCACGGTCTCATTGAGTTTGTCACCCCCCTGAGGTTCATACGAATTTGAACTGGATTCGGGCAATATTGACAAATGATTTATAGTGCTTTGAAGCCCCAAGCTGTACCAGCAAATGTATTTTTACTTTCCCGCTGTAGAAAAAGCTCAAATGTGGGGTTAAATTAAAAAGACGCATTCTCCTTGATAATATGCCTTCCGGGCAGCCCATGTACTGCAGTGGGCCTGCAGAATTTTGGGAGCTCCGCAGTTTGGTTTAAACAATCCCAAGCAAAATCTGAAAATAAAATGGCGGATGCACAAAGAATCCAGTTTTTTTACATTCGTTATTGCCACCAAAAATCACGCAAAGCTATGTTTGTAGCTTTCACTTGATGACTGACAGGTGTCACAAAGGTTGTGAGCGGATTTATGGGTGATTTACGGCAGGTGGGGAAAAAGTGCAAGTTGCGGATATTCAAAACAAAGAGAGCAAATGACATGTTTTTGTGGTGTATGGCGGTTGAAAATTACACCAGAGCGAATTGCTCCGGTGCAGGGCAAGGTGAAACAAACATGTTGCTCACTAATGCAAAAACAGTTTTTCTCACTCTGCCAATTTCAGTTCCCTGGCAAATGTTGCTTTCCCCACACACTCCGCTAATTTGCAAGGCAACACTTCACCTTTCACACACCTCCCACCACAGTTACACCAAGATCATTTAGATGCAAGTTAAGCACCTTGCGAGAGGTTTGTACAGCTGGTAGTAACACCTTTGTGGTTATGTACTTCTTTTGAAGTGGCACACCCGTGGGAACACCCACAATGTCACTGACACACCCATGCCAGGTGATGGACTGCATCACATTTCAGCTGAGTCTGTGCATTTTGTGCTGCCGGGAATTGCTTTATGAATCAGGCAAATGCCTTTTTGTTAGTCACGATTGACTTGCCCTGATGCAAATTACACTTTCTTTCTCCATGTTAGAGAAACTCATGATTATAATGATTAGTATGTATTTATTTATTTTGAAATGTGTATAGCGCACCTTACCTGGATGCATCTAGGCGCTGTTCTTGACAATAAAGAGCATACAAGTTACAAGGTTACATGGCATTCTTGATAATAATGTGAATGAGTTACAGGTTATGCATATACAGAGAAAGATATCTAACAAACTCCATCATGGGTTTTCTGTGTTCATCTAGTTGTTAATAAAACGTGCATTTCTGATGAAGAGTTATTTTAGGAGGTCTGGTGTGTTTACGGAAGGTCCGGGAGGAGGCTTCTGACCTTAATGCGGCTGGTAATGTGTTCCAATGTTGGGCAGCCAGCACTGAGAAGCTGCTGCCTCCAGATTTCAGAAGCTTGAATCTGGGGGTGGAGAGTAAGTGTGAGCAAGCTGAGGGTGTGGGCCTATTGGATTGGTTAGTGACGAATTTGTCTGCCAGATATTTAGGGGCTAATTTATGTAGGCATTTGTAGGTCATAGTTATTATTATTATTATTATTATTATTATTATTATTATTATTATTATTATTATTTTATGAATCAACCCTAATGTCTTATTCTGAAAATGACGGTACCTTATGGACAGAGAACGACCTACCTCTTGAGACATTTACAGACTCATTCCGAACGGCCTTTTGCCTGTGCATCGGTCAGCATGCTTTGGTAGCCAGTAGCAACGTTGTGTTGAGTGGTACAGCGGGCAGACACCACGTGCTATCAAGAGGGTCGGACTTGGGCATACAATTGTCACAGACACCAATGAAAACTTTGCCCACAGTGACAAATGGCAATTCATTCCTTTCGTGACAGACTGTTTGAAGAGTACCCAAGGGCATGTTTTTGGTGAAAAGGGGATCCAAATTGTGCAATTTAATACTTATTCAGCAGCAATGGTCAAAACTACGAGCCGCGTAGTGAAGTAACTCATCAAACTGGCCCACAATGCTCCGAAAAATGGCCCACTTCGACCAAAATAACTGGCCCACATTAGAATTTGGAGTCTTTGATTCGGGCATTGCGCTATTGCCCTATAGGCCAGTCCGACTCTGACTGTCAAGCACAGTACCAACCGCCACACTTCGTACTGCTTGCCACCTGCCGTTGACTGTGAGGGGATTTAACAGTTGACATCGTAGCTTGTAGCAAACTGGGAAACCACTAGATGGCGATATGTACTAAGGTATAAACAGCTTGACCTATGACAGTGTTGTAAACCAAACACAAATACATTGTCACACGCTGGAATAATTATGGAAGGCGAAAGGCCTTCAGTTTTTAAACCAAACGAATTGTCAACGATTTCTACAGAATTAATCCACGAGGCATACATATACATTGTAAAACGATCTTTATTCCATACAATGGCCCTCATTCCGAGTAGGGCGGTAAGGGATACCGGGCACCGGTAAGGAGACCGGTGCCGGTAATCCCTTACCGCCCTACTATGAGGTCCCTTAGCGGGTCCCTTCCTTAACGCCTGGTCTGACCAGGTGTTAAGGACAGGACCCGTTAAGGGACCTGGGCACAAATAACGGGCTTGGCATACGCCAGCCCGTTATTTGTGCCCTCCCCATTCCCATGGGAATGGGGAATGGTTTGGTAAATGGGGACTTACCGGTCCCTCTAAGGTCGGAATGAACCAGTAAGTCCCCATTGAACCAAACCGGAGTCGGTACCGGTATGGTAGGCAGTCATGATCACCACCATACGCGGAGTGAGGGCCAATGTGTGTGTGTGATTGTTTTAGTTCTACAAATCTGTTATGGGTCGTTGTTCACCCCCCTCTGTGTGCAAAACCCAGCCACCTGCACCTCTAGCACTTCGGTTTCCTAGTGCAACTACCAGAATGAATAGGAGATTTGTAGCGCTCCCCAAAAGAATTCGGCATTATGCTGCCCCATTCCATGCACGATGGCAGCTGCCGTGGAAGTTAGCAAATCGGAAACTACATTCCCCAGAAAACCTGGCTCCGTACGGTAGTTTGCCGGTAGAGCCTCGCATTGGCTTGCCCCGCCTCGCTCACTGATGTAGTCCATGGAGGCAGCCAGGGCGCCGCTTCTGTTTACAGCTACTCCCGGCATTTAGAAGTTCCGTCTTCGATTGCTAAACCTCTTTGTTCTTACGGATTCGACTCGGACTGTTTACTGGACCCTCTATTTTTGGAATACCCTTATTGAACTGCCTTCCCATGTACCAAACCTGTTTTTGCTTCACCGACCCCGCTGGAAAAAGTTTTGTCTTTGTTGTTGCCTGCCTGTGTACCGAAAACCGATTTTCTTCTGGACTTCTCTTCTACGCGCTTTTGCCATAGTCCCTGTCCGCTAGTGTACCAGACCTTGCCTGCCTTCGACTTACCTATCTCAGGAGTAGCCATCCCGACTGTTTGTTCTGCATCGTGCCAGACCTTACCTGCCTTCCACTTACCTTACCTGGAACTACCATCCCGACTGGTTGTTATCATCATTCTTCGTTCATCAGTGGTAAGACTTTTTGCTTCACAAACGGAACGTTTGGATTGCACCTGTTTTTTCCGTGCACTCAAGGACGCTCTGCAGCTGTGCACCATCCCGAATCCAGTGCGACCCTCGTGCCGCCCGGGTATTAGTATCCTACTACTAACATTACCTTTTTCTTATTTTATCCCTGTCGTTGTGTTCTAAACTACTCAAATCCTCCAGTCATTCTCCACTGGTAAGATCCTGTCCACCTTTTGAATTGTGTCATAGTTTAAACCAGTTAGATACTAAGTCTTGTTATATTCCTAGGTGATTCCCGGGTTGTGCTGTTCTTCTATCCTACGGGGGGAAAAAAGCCCAGGTATTCCATCAGTTAGTAAGGCTTACAGGGGACAACTGTTACCTTCGTATTACTTAGTTGTTGTTCTTCCTTTACAGCCTGGTTCGTGGCGGTGCGCTTTCTCCCCGCCCTTCTGGGTGATCAGTCCCCTTGTCTGGTTAAATACAGCAAGTGGTCATATCATTTTGAAGGTCTTATTCCCTCACAGAGAGGAGGCTTGGGTAGAGGCCCTACCCAAAGCTCTTCAAGCAACTTCCTGGGTTTTAGGATACTCCCCGGTTCAACGCACTCATCTCACCGGTGAGTAACAAAAACAGAAGCCATGGATGAAGCTGATCCTTTGGCTGCCTTGTTTCGTTTAGTGTCTGAGTTACGATCTGACATGACATTAGCTCATGACGCCATGCATCAAAGGATCGACAGCTTACGGAGTATTCAAAACCCCCCGACACTCGGGGTGGACATGGCGGGTGCGGCCGCTTCAGGCTCTGGTCTACCTTCAGCTTCCGCCTCTGGGTTTTCTGCAACCCCGGTTTTGATGGCCACTCAATTCCCGTTGGCCCCTCCGGAACGCTTTACTGGAGATCCAAAGCAATATCGGACCTTCGTAAATCAATGCAAATTGCATTTTTTGTGTCGGCCCACCACCTTTCCAAACTCCACCACCAAGGCAGCCTTTATTCTTTCCCATCTCGGGGGTACAGCGGCTGCGTGGGCCAACCCTTTGCTTGAGTCCAACAGCTACGTCCTCTATGACTGTGACAAACTCATATTGGCCATGAATAAGGTTTTTGATAACCATTACAAATCTCAAGCATCGGACCTGGAGTTGTTGAGTCTACGACAAGGCACTTCTTCTCTTTTTTCTTATCTCACCAGATTCAATCAGCTAGCTGCTGAGACAGACTGGCCCGAAGAGAAGAAATTAGCCGTATTCTACCAGGGGTTGTCCGAAGAACTAAAAGATATCCTAGCCACAGTACCGGTCGTTCCGACCTCCTTCGGTGAATTATTAGACTTGGTGTTGCAAATAGATGCCCGAAGGTCTGAAAGAAGAGGGGAACGTAAAACATCAATCCTTACCCCCATGCCAGCAGATGTAGTTACTCCTCCTGCTCCGACTCCAGAACCCATGCAGATAGGGGCGGTGAGGGGTCCTTTGACTCAGGCCCAACGTGAATATCGACGTTCACATAATTTGTGCATGTATTGTGGGTCTTCAGAACACCAATTGAAAGACTGTCCCAAAAGACCGGTCAAAAAGGCGGGAAACGCCAAATCCCGGCGATAGATAGAGTCCCTACGCCGGGAGTGTCTTCTTTGGACTCACAGGGTTTTTTGTCTGCTCCTGTCAGTCTTCCTGTGTTATTTACCACGGCTGAAGACGCTACGTTCTCCTCCTTGGCTATTATAGATTCCGGAGCTACGGGGAACTATATGTACTTTGACTACGCTGCAAATAACAATGTGTCCATTCTACCAAAGGCTCAACCCGAGAGGGTCCATACTGTGGACGGTACAACTTTGGTATCCGGTTTGGTTACACAGAATACTTCCCTTGTCAGCATGAAGACCGAAGACGGACATGTTGAATCATTTTCATTCGATCTAATCAAAGCTCCTCAATATCAGGTCATATTGGGTATTCCGTGGTTGCAACACCACAATCCTGCTATTGATTGGGTAAAGAAAAGTGTTCGCTTCCCTTCTTTGGAGTGTAATGAAAACTGTTTTCAGGATACGTATGTATGCCCGGAGTCTTCCTGTCAAGCTCTGGTGGCTTCCTTGTCTGTCATAGGTGCCATCGTTCGTGACATTAGTAAAGACATCCCTCCTGAATACAAATCCTTTCGGGATGTGTTCGATAAGGGCAGGGCAGATCGATTGCCGCCTCATAGGCCCTATGATTGTCCAATAGACCTGTTACCAGGGGCCAAGATACCAGCCGGAAGAGTCTATTCCCTCACCTTACCAGAAGACAAGGTTCTGAAAGAATACATAGATAAAGCCTTGGCCACGGGCTTTATTAGGCCTTCCAAATCCCCGGCGGCATCTCCATAATTTTTCGTCCCTAAGAAGGAGGGGGACCTGCGCCCTTGTATAGATTACAGGGCATTGAATGCTATTACGGTAAAAAATCAGTACCCTCTTCCGTTGATATCAGTGCTTCTGGATCAACTTGGTTCGTCAGTGGTGTTCACTAAACTTGACCTCAGGGGGGCCTATAATCTCGTTCGGATTAGAGCAGGGGACGAGTGGAAAACTGCCTTTAAGACACGTTATGGCTTGTTCGAATACTTAGTGATGCTGTTTGGACTTTGTAATGCCCCGGCCACCTTCCAGGCCTTCATGAATGACATCTTCCATGACTATCTGGATCAATTTGTCGTAATTTATCTAGATGATATCCTTATCTACTCATCCTCTATGAAAGATCACTACGTACATGTGCGTCTTGTGTTACAGAGGTTGAGGGAGAACCACCTGTACGTCAAGGCAGAGAAGTGTGTATTTAATTCCGCCGAGGTGGAATTTCTTGGTTATGACTTGACCAGTCGTGGCATTCGTATGAGTCACTCTAAGGTTAGAGCGATTCTGGAATGGCCCGTTCCTGCTTCAGTTAAAGCACCGCAGTCCTTCTTGGGTTCTCCAATTTTTATCGGCGTTTCATCCATTCATTCTCCTCGATCTCTTCTCCTTTAATGGCACTGACCAGCTCCAAGAAACCATATGCATGGAATCCGGAGGCACAGCGGGCCTTTGAAATCCTGAAGACCGCCTTTTCGACGGCACCAGTCTTGCAACACCCGGACCCTCTCCTTCCCTTCCTAGTGGAGGCAGACGCCTCCGGTTCAGCTGTTGGGGCAGTGTTGTCACAGGAATGTCCCGATTCAGGAGAAATCCATCCAGTGGCATATTTTTCCAGAAAATTGACCCCTTATGAACGCAATTATCCTATCACAGAACGTGAGTTATTAGCCATCAGAGATGCCTTTGCGGAATGGCGCCATCATCTGTTGGGGACCCGTCATCAGGTTACTGTTTATTCGGACCATCGTAGCCTCCTTGCCTTTAAATCAATGAAGTGCCTTATGGCCCGACAAGCTCGTTGGCATCTTTTCTTTTCCCAGTTTAACTTTGTCATCACATATCGACCGGCTCGCCTCAATGCCTGTGCTGACGCTCTTTCAAGGTTATCCCACAGTTCCTGTGTTTCTAAAGCTGATCGTCCCCTGCTGTTACCTGAAAGGGTGGTTTGTGCCTGCACTCCTCAGCCTTCGCTCCGTGCCCTTATATCATCTTGGGTGACCTCAAATGATGAGGAATGTGAATCATTTAATCTCGACATCGTACAGGGCTTGCCTTATATCCAAGGTCGTCTCTTTATACCTCCTGGAGAAGCACGTCTTCGAGCTTTAGCCTGGTCACACGATTCCTTGATGGCAGCCCATCCGGGGCAGCAAAAGACGTTGGAGGCACTGCGCCGTTGGGCTTGGTGGCCATCGATGTCCAGGGATATCATCGATTACGTGGCCTCTTGCTCAGTGTGTGCTCAATGCAAAGTCTCTAGATCCAAGTCTGTGGGCCTTTTGCGACCCCTTCCGGTGCCACATAAACCATGGTATATGGTTTCCATGGATTTCATCGTGGACCTGCCTCCTCTAAGCGGTTATGATACCGTCTGGGTTGTCATCGACTACTTCTCCAAGATGGCTCTGTTTGTTCCCTGCTCGGGGTTACCTTCGGCCCGCGTCCTGGCTTCTTTGTTTCTCAAGCATGTCTTTCGTTTCTTTGGACTTCCCTCTATCATAGTTTCGGACCGCGGCCCTCAGTTTACTTCTCGCTTTTGGAGGGCTTTGACTTCTTCACTGCACATTGACGATCGTTTCAGCTCTGCATACCATCCACAAACCGATGGACAGACTGAGAGGGCTAACGCCACTCTGGAACAGTTCCTCCGATGCCTGTGTCTCCAATTTCAGTCTACCTGGTTAGAGACGCTCACCCCTGCCGAATTTGCCTACAATAATTCAGTACACTGTGCCTCGGGTGTATCACCGTTTTTTGCCTTGTATGGATTCCATCCACGTTCTTTGCCCTTGGATCCGGCACTCCCCATTGACAACCCGGCCGCTCAGGCTTGTGTAAGAGAATTGGACTCAGTCCGTAGGGGAGTTCGATCCCACCTTCTACTTGCGCAGAAGAGAGCGAAAAAATACCCTGACCGGCATAGGACTGCAGCTCCGGAATACAAAGTGGGCATGAAGGTTTGGCTGTCTACACGTAATCTACGTATTCCTGGCAAACGTATGCTGCTACCAAAGTTTGTGGGTCCTTTTCCCATTACGGAGGTTTTAAATCCTGTGGCAATGCGTCTTTCCTTGCCAACTTCATGGAAACTGCATCCTGTGTTCCACGTCAGTCTCCTCAAGCCTTGCCTTCCTTCCACGCGCCTACCTACGCGACTTTGCGCTATTCGCGTGGATGGCGAAGATGAATATGAGGTTGCTGATATATTGGACTTCCAACTCCGTAGGGGTCGGCCCTTTTATCTGGTCGATTGGAAGGGGTACGGTCCTGAGGATAGGTCTTGGGAACCCTTGTGTAATATTCACTCACCTGTACTCCTGCGTCATTTCCATGCCCGCAAGGGGTTGCCGCCGCCTTTGGGGGCGGATGCTGTTATGGGTCGTCGTTCACCCCCCTCTGTGTGCAAAACCCAGCCACCTGCACCTCTAGCACTTCGGTTTCCTAGTGCAACTACCAGAATGAATAGGAGATTTGTAGCGCTCCCCAAAAGAATTCGGCATTATGCTGCCCCATTCCATGCACGATGGCAGCTGCCGTGGAAGTTAGCAAATCGGAAACTACATTCCCCAGAAAACCTGGCTCCGTACGGTAGTTTGCCGGTAGAGCCTCGCATTGGCTTGCCCCGCCTCGCTCACTGATGTAGTCCATGGAGGCAGCCAGGGCGCCGCTTTTGTTTACAGCTACTCCCGGCATTTAGAAGTTCCGTCTTCGATTGCTAAACCTCTTTGTTCTTACGGATTCGACTCGGACTGTTTACTGGACCCTCTATTTTTGGAATACCCTTATTGAACTGCCTTCCCGTGTACCGAACCTGTTTTTGCTTCACGGACCCCGCTGGAAAAAGTTTTGTCTTTGTTGTTGCCTGCCTGTGTACCGAAAACCGATTTTCTTCTGGACTTCACTTCTACGCGCTTTTGCCATAGTCCCTGTCCGCTAGTGTACCAGACCTTGCCTGCCTTCGACTTACCTATCTCAGGAATAGCCATCCCGACTGGTTGTTCTGCATCGTGCCAGACCTTACCTGCCTTCCACTTACCTTACCTGGAACTACCATCCCGACTGGTTGTTATCATCATTCTTCGTTCATCAGTGGTAAGACTTTTTGCTTCACAAACGGAACGTTTGGATTGCACCTGTTTTTTCCGTGCACTCAAGGACGCTATGCAGCTGTGCACCATCCCGAATCCAGTGCGACCCTCGTGCCGCCCGGGTATTAGTATCCTACTACTAACATTACCTTTTTCTTATTTTATCCCTGTCGTCGTGTTCTAAACTACTCAAATCCTCCAGTCATTCTCCACTGGTAAGATCCTGTCCACCTTTTGAATTGTGTCATAGTTTAAACCAGTTAGATACTAAGTCTTGTTATATTCCTAGGTGATTCCCGGGTTGTGCTGTTCTTCTATCCTACGGGGGGAAAAAAGCCCAGGTATTCCATCAGTTAGTAAGGCTTACAGGGGACAACTGTTACCTTCGTATTACTTACTTGTTGTTCTTCCTTTACAGCCTGTTTCGTGGCGGTGCGCTTTCTCCCCGCCCTTCTGGGTGATCATTCTCTTTGTCTGGTTAAATACAGCAAGTGGTCATATCATTTTGAAGGTCTTATTCCCTCACAGAGAGGAGGCTTGGGTAGAGGCCCTACCCAAAGCTCTTCAAGCAACTTCCTGGGTTTTAGGATACTCCCCGGTTCAACGCACTCATCTCACCGGTGAGTAACAAAATCTCTCAACGGAGAGCTAAATAACAACACCATGGCCCTCATTCTGAGGTTGGTGCCAGTCATGGCTCGGACACAAAAGTGGCATAGGTTTGGTATAATCTGCTATTAACCAATAAAAGGGTTGGAAAAACAACCTCACTGTCCCTAAAGCTGAGGGGGTTCCCTCCCATACCTCTCCTGTCCTCACAGAACCCTTAAAATAATTTCCCTGATACTTATAAGAATTGACTAGGCAAACAGCCTCTACCTAGAAATGCCCCAAGAAACTCCAAAGGGTGCAAAACAGGTTTCTACTAAGACTTAGATTAAACAGAAGAAACCACATCACTCCATCACTGAAAAGCCCACAGTGAATACCAGTGCAAAAACGCATGCAATTCAAAGCACTCTGCATCGCCCAGAAAGCCTTACACAGACAAGGAGCTAAATTCCTCCAAGCCAAGATCAGCCGCTACCAGCCAAGAAGGGACCTAAGTTCAAGCGATGACCTACAAATAGAGACTAAACGGTATGAAAAAAGGAAATTCAGAGAACCAGCCTTCTCACGTCTAATTGCTAACCTTTGGAACACCGTGCCCAAAGAAATTAGAACCACAGAAGACCACATCATCTTCAGCAAATGACTAAAACCTGGTTATTCAACAGACAATGACAGCCACGAAGGGACGTGGGCAGCAATAGCATTGCAGACAAAAAAAAATGCATAAGGATCACGGTCACACATAACAGTGGCAATATCATAGAGGACCAGAACACCATACCATACACTCCCACCCCAAGCCCCAGCAATGGCTAACAACTAGAATGATCAATGAGAGTAGGCTGCCCAGCCAACAGACAGTTTAGGGATAACATCCGCGTGCAATTATGCACAAAGTAAAACTCAGACAGGCAAAGCATTAAAACCTAAGCATCACTCTAACTGGCAAACCCACACAACTAGGGCCTCCAGGGCAAACACCACCTCCTATATTATAACCCCAGCTGCGCACCCATTCAGCAGCTGACCGGACAACAGGTCCACACCCAATGGCCACGACTAACCTGGATAAGTAACCAGGAACACACTAGTTACAACCGTTATCTGCCACCATACCCGCACGGGAAGTCAGCCTCCTGACCCGGAGAAGAGGCGAGATGGGCCAACAAAACGCAACCAAGAATGTTGGTAGATACCGTTGAGCAGCAACCAAAGACCCATACCACAGGCTTCACCAAACCAACTGGCTTACTAACCAATGTCCCCCCTTCCTGCTCCGCCAACATAACCTACACATGACTAGGGGCTAGCCACACTATACATAAAGCACCAAGAATGAATCTAATGTACGCACCCTACCAACTCTCTGAGATTCTTGAAACAACACTTGAGGGAACACCCCAGCGCATAGTCCATAAATCCATCAATCACAACACAAATACACACCAACACAATAGATAGCCATACACCTAACAGCCATCCGCGACTCTGTACTCTTATGGATACAACTAACCAGTGCACCCAACCACAACCCCACCCTAACATCACACGACACACACACACCAACTCAAACATAAATACAAACCTGAGGCACTGAGTTCTACCCATGTGGTTGCAACACATGGGATTTCCCGAACCAACTCCCACATGCAAGACAAAGCTCACAGACGCTAGTTCCTCCTTGTTCTGAACCTATTCTATCATCCTGTGCCCACTAAGACACCCAACCCTTCTCTCGTGCAGAACCACGTGAGAACCTGGAGACTACCCTTGCGTGGTAGCGGTGACTGTATAAATCAACATAACATAACAAAGGAATCTAATGTAAACGTCAGGATGTCAAATAAATAATCTGTTACTGTCGCACCCAAAAACCCTGCTTCCTACCCTAACACTAATAACTTAAACCTAATGTGCAAGGATACTATATTCACAGCTAATGTGATCATGACAGTTCTTGTCAACAGAAAGTTTGCAATGTCTCGGGTTGTCAAATAAATAAAGTGTTCCTTTTCCACAAAGTAGTATGTGAAAAACCTTTCCACTGGATTCCTTCTTGTTTCAGTTCACAAGGTAGGATCTTGTCTCTTCCTTATGTGGTTTTTTGTACGTAGAAAAATAACTCCAAAAGTAAACACAGTGTTCATTTAGCCAGGGGACCTGTCTCCCTTCCCTGGGCTTTCCGAGCTTTGCCAAAGGTGTACAAACATTCTCAGCTTTTCTGTGCTCTCTTGGCTGAACTTCACCTTATTCTTAGCCTTTCCAAGATGTGCAGGTCCCAGACTCACACTGAGGTATTATACCGGCTTGGTGTACTCTCCTGCCAACCATAGGTGTTTGTTTTTTTTGTCTGTTTTAGGGTCCCAGGCCCTCTTGTTCTCTAGCTTTCACATGGGTGTGGGTCCCATACTCACAATGGGGTTTCGCAATAGCTTGGTGTACTTTCCTGCAAAGCATATGTTTCTCTCTGCAATGTCTCTGTTTCTCATCGGGTCCAAGACCTTCTGATTCTCAGGCTCTTATATGGGTGCAGCTCACAGACTCGAAATAATGTCTCTTGCCTGCGTGGTTTACGTTCCTGCCAAGCGTACACCTGTTTCTTTCTCTCTCTGTTATTCCCGGGATCCCAGACCCTCTTATCTAGTGCTCTGTAGTTAATCCCCGATTCGTCATGGACCACTAGCACCTCTCGGTCTGACCTTGTACCTGTTTGCATGGTTCGCATCTTCTGAGTGGCGATGCTACGCTGTGAGGCTCCGGCAGCATTCAGGTGTCTTTTCAGGATGGTGGCGCTTCTCCAGTTACTGCTTCGGGTATCTCCCGTCATCGTTGGTTGCTTCACCGGCTGCTGCTTCTTTCTCAAGCTGTGGTTTTGCCATCAAGCAGCTCTGCAGACCTCAGAACACCTGTAGGGTTTCTTGGCCAGTGTTCGGTGTAGTCCCTTCGTCCTGAACTACCTTTCTGCTCCAATTTGCCTCCGTGCACGGCGTCTTGTGGTTCGTCTCCCTGCTTGTCGGGACGGTGTCTCCCGGGTTTCCTCCTCCTCAGATGGCTCTCTCCATGTTGGTTTCCTCTGCTGTTTTGAATTGCCTTTGACCGCTGTGAGAGACTAGACCGTTCATTCCAGTTCTCTAGAGTGATCTTCGTAACTCCTGGTCATCTTCTCCTTCACAGTACTTGCATTGGAAGTATATGGAAAGCAAATTGTGTTTTTAGTCAGGTCTTACATATTCGGTTGGCTGACTTTACAGCAAAAGATATTTGCACTGGAGGGAATTATGGGAGATGGGTTTAGCTTTGGCACAGAGGGAGGGTGTCTCTATCTCTCTCTCTTTCTCCCTCTCCCGCTTTCTCTCAATCCCTCTATCTCTCGTTCTAGCTCCCTGTCACTCATGCTCTCACTCTCTTTCTCTGAATGCCCTGTCCATGGATTCTGGGAAGGGTTTGGCTCTCTTGGATTGTCCTATTAATATCAATGCAGATGCAGTATCCAAAATTAAATCATAAGATCGTTCAACTTGTACCATGTCGGTCCCAGACCAGGTTGATGATTTGCCATATTCTTTTTAAGTTAGGGTTATACATGTTGTGATGTTGGTTAGGGAGGTGTATAATTCATCTCTACTACAAGATGAAAGACGATTGGTTAGGAAGGATTGTTTGGTATTTTCTGGGCAGGGTTCTGTTTGTGAAAGGGTATTGGAGTTGTGCCTTTGTATAGATACAACCAGTAAAGACTACTCTGGATTTGGTTCAGCAAACGATATGTTGGCCTTTCATCCTGCTGATGTCCACTGTTCTTTTCTGTTCAATGTGTACTTTGATGAGTTTGAGGAACGTTCCATGTTATTATCCGAGGTGAACTAGTCAATAGGGACTGGGTTGGTCTCGCCACTAAGTGATGTGCCTCTCAGAGGGTGGAAGGATTGGGATCCTGCAGGATCACCACCACGACAAAGGTGGGTTATTTCATCATCAGCTTTATTTAAGAACCCTCAGTCAAAGGCATCCAGAACCATAGCATGAGGAGTCTTCTAACGCTCTAACATCACAATATCCAAGTCCACTAAAATACCTCCTTTACAAGCATCTGAAAGTTTATCATCAAACGCGCTAACTCCCTAACAGCAGCGCTAGGTAAAACTAGAACTTCAAACTAAGTCTAGCAATCGAACATCTCCACCATTCAGTATGCCAACAGGCTCTCATTTGAAATGCACAGCATTTAGCAATACAAATGCAGAGTCCAAAAAAGCTAGTATAAGAAGTTCCCGAACTCCCGAAATGTTTAAAGCCAGAGAATGCTGCGACCCATGCGATCGGAGGAGGGTATTGGAGAAATGGGTGTGTTGAATCCCTGAAGATTCCAAGCAGATAAACATTTGCGGGAGAGATTCCAAGGTGGCAGCAATGTCTTCTATACTACATATAAAAACACACAAAAAACAGGTGAGTGAAATCCCTTAAATAACAACCATGAGAAAGATCAAATTGAGAATTTCAAACAACTGTTAGGACAAACCCAATCCCGAGTCGAGAGACAAACCTATGACAAGCCCTACTAGCATGCAGAGCCAATACAAAGAAGGAAAATATGCCATCACTACAAAATGGGTTGTGAAATCCCAAGCTCAAGGAGAAAGAGGACATGTTCCACTGAAAATGCCACTCGGTACACAAAGGAAAAGTCTGAAACAGGTCAAAGAAGAGACCTACCCAAGTTAATTATAACACTGCAGGTCATGATGAGAGCTGTCCAGGTGAATATTGAGACTTCAGGTTATGCTAAGGCCTAACCATCCGAATGTAGATACTTCAGATTGTGGCAGGTCCAACCCAGCTGAAGGCCAATAATCTAGGTCATGGTGACACCTGCCCAAATGAATGATGGTATTCCAGGTTGTGGTGAGGCCTGCCAAAGTGAATGATGATACGCCATGTCAGGTGCGTCCTGTCCAAGTGACTCTGATAAACTAAGTAATGGTAATACCGGCCAAACGTAAAGGTAATAAACCATGTACTGGAGAGACCTGCCTAAAAGAGTATTGTCCACCCAAATTGAAGCAATACCTATTTTAGGAAATACCGATAAAACCAGGCCTTGGTGAAGATTGATAGAGAAGGTTGTGCTAAGGCCAGTTCAAGTGAAAATTGATAAACTAGGTCATGTGCAAATCATTCATTCTAAGTGAGTGTTGAAATGAACAGGTGAAAAAGTAAAATGGGTAAAATTGAACTGTAAGAAACAAAACCATTCCATTAAACGCTGATCATCCAGATCGTGGAGCGGCCTAAGGGAATCTGAGGAACCAGGTCATGCTGAGACCTGCTCCAAGTGGAAGTTGAATGATCAAGTTGTGAGAGGATGCCTAGACCAAGTGAATACTAGAAACCTGCATCTGAACCCCGAGTTCTTAAAGGAAGAAAGGCAGCTTGTGATGGAACACTGCATTTTAATTATGAAAACCTTGATATGCATCCACAAATAGTTTATTGATGTAAAAGCTGAACATGTTTAACAAAATCCAGCCACTACCAATAGCATGAATTCTTTGTGAAGACAGGATGAATGAACTGACCCTTCATTATGATATTTGTTAATATGTTTATATAAAATTGCATGCCTCTAGTTGGTTGATTTTACTTGTTTTGTGATGATCATGAATTTGTACATTATGTGATTTTATGAGATTGGATCCTGTTTTATGCTTTGCTTTTATGGCGTTAAAGACAACATATAGCTTAAGTAATCCCTTAAAGGAGAACCTACGTTGAATGTAAGTCTGCAAGAGATGTATCTGCTTGAATACCAGAGGTTGGAGGTGAATCCAGCAACTCAGCAAGAGAGGCTGATAATCCAAACTCGGAGATAAGGTGGAAAAGTCATGGCTGAGAAGCAAGGCACATGTTCTGTGGGATCAGAATGAAAGCTGGAGAGTCAAGCAGGGGTCAGACTGTGAGTAAACTCCGGAAAGACCTTTCCAGGAGAAGCGTCTTTCTTTTGTGTTTAAGACTAGAGATGAACTTTGTTTTGTGAACTCTTTTGTTAGCCAAGGCTTGGAATATTTGTGCTTTAGTTTAGGGACTAGCGGTGAGGCTAAGAAATTACCAAGTATGGAGTTAGAACGTACTGTTGGCCACATCATTTGGGCATTGTGTTATACATTAGGGATTCCTTGGAGGAAAAAGGATTTATACGATTCGGTTGAACTTTATGATTTGAAACAACACAACTGGTAGTAGACACTATAAGAATCCCTCACTTTGTGTTACACCAATCAAGACACTGTGTTTAGTTAGACACCCTTTTCGATGTATAGAGATTCCAAAGAACCTAAAGGCATTTGGTCTAACCTACAGCTTGAAACACGTATTATTGAAAACCACTTGATGGAACAACATGTATTTGCATCACGGATGCCATTGCTTGACCTCCTTAAAGTACACAAGGTATTCATACATGCAGCCACTGGGTGTTTTATGTATGTTAGCGGGGCTCTAGATTTATTGAAAACCTTTGCCACTTATAATAGGAAGTGCCTACTGTAGTGCCAACACTGAAGTCAAACCACTGTACTAATCCCCTTACATCTATCATTGATGTTTGACACAGCTGAGCACATGGTGCTCATACATCTCTCTTAGACTTGCTCTGACTTTCTGGAACTGATCTGCCTTAGCTATGAGATTGTCTATATCAGACATCTCAGCAGGTGAAACCTAGTTCTCTCCTAAACCCCAACCATTCCTACAATTCCTATGTGCCACAGATGTCTTCCCCTTCTCCTGGTTTTCAGCATGTACATTCACCCCTCAGTGAGGGATCTCCATGAGCTTTAATCTGGAATTTCAGATGCACAGCAAAGATGTGCAACTAGTGGTGCTTTTCGCGCAGCTTGAATTTAATTCCTTCAGCATCACCATTTAAATCTCTCTCTAGCTGTCCCCGTTGCCAGGCAACAAACAATCCAAAACAGAGTGATCAGGCTCATTTTCATCATAATGTTACAGGGTCACACATCCCATGCCCTAAATCAACAACATTTGACTACCATTTTCATCATTCAAATAAATGTGACCCTTTTGTCACACTCAAGAGGGCATTCGACAACAGTGACCCTTCCTGCTTCCGCACTCTCCTGAAATATTCTATCTAGCTGCATCCCTAAGTTAATCGGACTCAGTCCTACAACCTGTTCTGAAACTCTGGAGGAAGAGTCACGGAGCCAGCGCAATTGCATTTCAGGCCCCCATTCTTTGGAACTCCCTGCTTCTCCATCAGTGCAGAGCGGGAAACAAACCCTGTTCTCCAAGGGAGCATCTCATCAGTCATCATCATCAAAATGTTTATTTTGGAAATGTACAGAGCTTTCCATAAAAACAGTGCAAATACAGAATTAAATGCATAACAGTATGTGTGCAAAGAAAAAACACCCATTTTAAGATCACATCAATATTATATCATAGAAACACAACCATACGAAAAAAACACATTTCACAACATAGTCCCAAGCAAACGCTTTCTAATATAATGATATTGAGTAACACTCAGCAGAATATATTTCTGTCGCGATTTCTTAAATGTGATTATAGAAAGGGACTTTAAAATAACTCTTTTACAGTCAACAAAGGGACAGCCAAATGGAAAATGAATAGGCAAGCATCTACCATATTGATGGAAATTGTGTTAACTTTGTGATTATTTTATTTAATGTTTTTGTTGATTGTTTTATTACTGTAATTTTAACTGATCATGTTTCTTTTTTGTTTGTCTAATTTACAATTGTATTATTTAATAATATTGCAAATATCTGTAATACGAAGATTGCAAGTATAATGGACTACCTAGAAAAAAAGAGTAGCAACAAGGACTCTGGTAAAGGGGTGACAGGAGGGGGCAGCTGTGAAAATTGCAAGGTAGTGATAATCACATTAAAATGACTGATGAGATGGGTGAATCATTTTTCACCCTTATATGCTGCCCAGTGAGGGGAAGTAAATGGCACTCTTGATACTAGAGTGAATAGGGGGAATTTGGAGGAAGGGGGCTCCATTCTAGGAATTGTCTTCTCAGTGATGCAAATAACTGAGAAGATACAATGAAAGAGTCCACCCAACACGTGGGGAATCAGCCCATAGTAAAAACATCGGTACGGGTCGATGTTGGACAAAACCCAATTCATGTAATAGAGGGCATAGCAGATAACCTCTGACACTCTCATGTGCCAGGCAGAAAAATAATAAATTAGCGAGATCCTGATAAGGGGCACTACACAGACGGCAGGACATGTTACCATGCTCCCATGACAAAGAAGGCACCACCGCCCCTAACAAAAAATAATCAAACATTGCCCTGGTCAAAATAACTCGGTCCCCTGAGGATTCAACCCATGACCAATATTTCTGTATGCCTGGAGAAAACATGATGGTCATCAACCTACTATTCTTAGGTTTCACCAGCTGCAAACTCTCTCTCATTTGACCTACATGGTCACAGAAATGGCTGGTCAACAATCTTATCTTCTCTCGCAAAAGAGCATAACGCGGTGGGTACAAGTGAGTAGTTATGTTAATTTCCAACAGTTGTTTTTTGATGTGACTCAGCCATGAAACCTTTCCACCAATATCTTGGGCACTCATGAAGTTAATTAACTCATGAGTAAGGACTGCTTTTTCATTTGCCCATAGTCTGAGCCAGTGAAGAACCGGCATCAGGGCGATCACATCCCCAATAAATTTGAAGCCTATTTCCAAATGTACCCCGAAATTCAGAGCAGATGGTGGCAAGCCAAAAATTCTTTTTAAAGATTGGTTCTCCACTACTTGGAGGGAATTATTGTTAGAGTATCCCCATAACTCCATCCCAAATCTGCCAACAGAAGCCGCATTAGCATTGTCCAATTTTAGCAACAGGTGAATTGGTTTAGCTCTAAACATACCAATTGACCTGGTAACACTTCCCATAGTCTGCTTAAAGTGAGCTGATTGTTTGCTCATACGCGAGTTTGGGCCAAAGTTGGATGAGAACCTGACCCTCAGATAGTCGAAATTATCGACCCTTGGGATCAGAGCCCCCTCCACAATACATTGCCTTGAACTTCTCCATACCCCTCCGACCACGGCATGCCATCACTGCAGACTTTGCTGCATGAACTACCAAGTCCAAACTTGGCATGAAACAAGCATAGTCGAGAGTAAGTCTCAGTAAGGCCATCAGGGTATGTGCCATTAGAATGGTGTCATCCGTGTACAACAGGACTGGTAAAGGCCGGCCACCCATCCTCAGAACATCAGGTGAGCAGCTCAATATGTGATCATGCAAACCATTAATATACAAGTAGAAAAGCCCTGGCACACCACTGACTCCACTTTAAATGAGTCTGTACATCTCGCATTGGCCCCACTCCTAACACAGGCCTGTGGGGAATCATGCAATCGTGCCAAAAAGTTCACCAGGGCAGGGGAACATTTCATGGATCTGAGCATGGACCACAACTTAGCTTGATTGACCCTGTCAAAGGCCATGCTCAGATGCATGAATGCCAAATAAATAGGCTCCTCCCTTATGTAAATCGAGTGAGAAACTATCATATAAAGATTAAGAGACCGCTCGGCCGTACCCAGCCACGGCCAGAATCCCAACTGCACCAACGAGAGCACACCAGTCTCCACAACCCACTCTTCCAGCCTTGCCAATACTGCACAGCCAAACATTAAAAAAAGAGATTCCAGCAATGAGATGGGCCTATATGAAGCCGGAACATCCCGTGGACCCTTTTTGTATATTGGATAAATAGATGCACAGGACCATGAAGCGGGAACAACTTAACCTGCACAGATAGCATTGAATCCTTGGGTCAAACCGGAGCCCACAACCCTGGAGCCATTCCAACCAGATCTGACAGCACATTACCAGGACCAGGTGCCCGATCACAGCGCTGGCAGCCAATGGCTTTAGTTATTTCCATCACTGAGAAGACAATTCCTAGAATGGAGCCCCTTCCTCCAAATTCCCCCTATTCACTCTAGTATCAAGGGTGCCATTTACTTCCCCTCATTGTGCAGCGTATAAGGGTGAAAAATGATTCACCCATCTCATCAGTCATTTTAATGTGATTATCACTACCTTGCAATTTTCACAGCTGCCCCCTCCTGTCACCCCTTTACCAGAGTCCTTGTTGCTACTCTTTTTTTCTAGGTAGTCCATTATACTTGCAACCTTCGTATTACAGATACTTGCAATATTATTAAATGATACAATTGTAAATTAGACAAACAAAAAAGAAACATGATCAGTTAAAATTACAGTAATAAAACAATCAACAAAAACATTAAATAAAATAATCACAAAGTTAACACAATTTCCATCAATATGGTAGATGCTTGCCTATTCATTTTCCATTTGGCTGTCCCCTGTTGACTGTAAAAGAGTTATTTTAAAGTCCCTTTCTATAATCACATTTAAGAAATCGCGACAGAAATATATTCTGCTAAGTGTTACTCATGTATGTGGCAAACTGTGTCTGTGTGTGGGTGTGAGAGCGCGCGGGCACTTGCACAGGCTGATGCCTGGATGAGGGTTCCATGATAAATGAAAGTTGCTTTTCAAGAACACAACATGACATCACTCGAGGTTACCAGCAGTCACATCCCCAGTGAACTAATGACCGGAACAGACAAACATCCTCTGAGAAATGGTATCAGCAGTGTGCTGATATGAGCATGGCCTCCAATTGACTCCAGAAGCAAAAACACAACCCAGAGCACCACAATTGAATGGTACTAATTGCTCGAGGTATTCTGTGTAAAAGCGAATCATCTTGAAGGAGAGGCTGCTGTCACGACTACTAAAAGCTGCTTGGCCAACCTCTGTAGCACACATCTTGCACTGTGCAAAGTTGTCCAAGTTCATAGAACGCGCAGATCACCTTATTCCCAAAGGAGGCCTGCACATATTAGGATGGAGGGTGCAAGAACCCAAATAAAAACATCAGCAAGAGGCCCAGGGGACCCATATTAAGGTATTCATTAGCTTTTAGCATCGACTTGGTGACGTACAGAGAAAGAGGCTTGCCTTGACCCTGGCCATGTTAAAAAAAAGATGTGTTATTGCTGCTCTTCAGATTTTTTGGGAAGTTGCCATTGTCTCTCAGGATTTGTAGGCGCGTGTTCCAGGTGGAGAAGCGCTGCGCATGCAGACATCTGCATCCATATCTTTTGTACATGGGCAGGACGATGCAGTGGAGGAAGCAGCTTTTGATGCTGGGGTTGTCTCCTGGTGGAGCAACAGCATTGCAAACCTTTCTAGCAGGTGACATTTTTTTTCGGGGAAGTATAATTAGAATATCTCCCCCAAATTAACACAAGGCACCAAGCATAGCACCATTGTTGTGAAAATTGGGGTAAGAAACATGCAATTTACAATTGGTTGTTGTATTGGAGTCAACTCAGAAAGCTCCAACGGATTCAAAACGCTGCAGCAAGGCTCCTTCTAACACTATTCCCCAGAGAACACATTTCCTCTGCACTCATGGTACTTTACTGGCTGCCCATCAGCTGATGAGCCTCTTTCAAAGCATTACTCGCCGTGCCATCCATAAGAAAGGCCATGTTTTCCTCCAAAACAAGCTCACACGTTACCTCCTGACCCAAATTCTCAGATCAGGTTCAGCACACCTCATCGTAATCCACCCTTTCAAGTTCTTCAGGCTAGGAGGAGCCTGCTTCTCTGTTCTTGCACCCACCTTCTGGAACTCCCTCCCTCTTGCTGTCTGCCTCATTGAGGATCCCCTGGCTATCCGGTAAGTCTGCAAATCCTGGCTGCTCCATCCTGCTTCTTGAATGCACCCAACCCCACACCCCCACCCCAGGCGCATCTTAAGCTATTTTGGGGCCCTGGGCATGGACATCTTTGGGGGCCCCCCTCAATCAAACCAAAGGAATTAAGTGATCAAGTATATCTGGTGGCACCCCCCTGCCCCATCATGAGCAAAACCCCACCTTGCAGCATTCAAAATAAGCATGTTTACTCCCTTTAAGTCCCCTTACCCTCTTCATTCTTGCTCTAATCAGATTGATAAACACATAGCATTTGAAGGCCAACATTAGAAATCTACAAGAGGTTAATTCTGTTCTAATATAGAAACAAGATACTTTTTATCAATAGCATCCAGGAAGGTATGCAGCCTGTAGTATTAATGCAGGACTGTATTTAAACGGTATATGTAACCCAGAACATGCACAGAACTCAATTTAGCTGCCTCAGAGAATGCAAAAGTGTTCAAGCATGGATTAAGTAGACCAATTGTAAGGAAGGAGAAAGCTACACATACCAAAGAATGGATAGTGGAGGCAGATCAGAAGCTACGAGGAAGGTGCCTCTATCCAGACAGACTGAGATTAGAAGAGGGACATTGTTTTCAAATAGCGTTGCCATTAGAGATCAAGGGAACAAGTGCCTGTGGTGTGCAGTATATCAATGCTCACTATTATAGTGGAAGCAACCCTATAGCCAGTGAAACCATGAATGAGCCTTTTATGAAGATCATACCCTAAGAAGGAAATCACACTGAGGGGCTGACAATTTTGAAAGGTTTAGGGACTGGCAACACTGAGAGGTTAGGCAATACAAGATTAAATGAGATGCCCAGGATCACATATTGCTTAAGGGGTGAAGCTGGGATTTGTGCCGACTCTGCAATTTCTGCATTTGAACACTTTCTTTTCCAGCTCTTACCATGTACTAAAACAATCTCATTTTATAAAACTGACCTGCAAAGTACACAAATCACATTTCCAAACCTGACAATTTTTAAAAGCAAAATATTACAGAAGGGTGTTACGCAAAATGTGAATGATTCTAGCTACATTCTATCCATCATCAAGGGAAGTATATAAGTACCAGAATAACAATCAATGTGATTTAATAGATTTAATCTAGGTATGTCTTTTGTACTTTTAAGCTTTAAATACTTCCAAAAGAATGGCTTGTGAAATTGTCATACATAAACGTGCAGAAAAACCTTTGACTTTTATACAAAAAGCAAAAAGTTGTTTGTGTCAAACAAACAGACCTTAAAATATGCTTGCCCAATGCCTACACCATCTGGTTTGCTGTCTACCACCCCTTCCACTCAAATGGCCTACATAAAAAGAAAGATCAAGTAATGAGCTAAACGATGCCACCAGCATGCAAGAAGGCAAACCTCACAAAAGACAGCACAGTAATGCAAGATATATATGATTTGACCAGGATCACTGTATCGTCTGCTGGCAACACTTTGGTTCCACAGTCTTTTATTCACCTTTTGGACTAATCGTTTATACTCATCTTTGGAGGGGATTGCCTAGGTTTTAGAACGCCCCATATGAACAAACCAATTTCTAGACCTTCACCATACGAATGACATGTTAATTTTTATAGCAACCCCTATCTGGTGCACGAACATTGCTGATAATAGCACCTCTTTTGCTGCAAAACCAAGTACATATGCAGGTAGGTTTATAAACTTCAGACATAGGAAAGGTTCAGCCAGCATTGCTGCAATGTGCTCTTCTAATCTTTCATATGAACACACATCTCTGCAATGCGTGTTTAACACACTGAGCTAACGTCTGAACCATTGTGTCACTCAATTTATCAATATGGATTTCAACTTTGGCTAATGCACATGATCAACATAATTCCCACAAGAATGAAAGAATGCTACAGAAGTTGTGCAGTACGGAACACACAAACTATGCATTCCACAGTGAACACAGAAAGCATTACATAATTAATTGTTCAAGGCAGAATGTACTTGTCAAAACAGGTTTAGCGCCTCAGGAGCATGCCATAAAATCTCCTGGCGTGTGCTATTTAAGTCTGGTGAACAATGGAATCTTACTTTAGATCAGGCAGCCTTGTGGGGGCCTCCTCCAAGTTGGGGGCCCTGGGCAAGTGCCCCTTTTGTCCTCCCATAAAGACGTCTCTGCCCCACCCCACGCACCCCCACATACTAGCTCCAACCTGCAGACAGACCCCTCCCCACGCACACTCCCTCCTGTCCGTCTTTCATCCAGCTTGCCTCGTCTCTATTCGTCTGAGCGCAGCCACCCTAACCGCCACACTTGAACTCCGCCAAACACTGTATGGCAGACTGAAGAATGTATTCAGTAAACGTACACATGAGAAGAATCCTGAGCGTTTACCGGGCATTTGATCTCAAATGGGCTCTGAGGGTGGGCAATGCATTGCACTGAAAACACACCTTAGGTCTAGCAATTGGATCAATTTGGAGGAGTATAATCAATTACAGTGGAATCTTCATTTGTAGTCAGCACTGTATGAAACCCTAAAAACATATGAAGGCGCGCATTGCCGCCACAACTAGACATGTACGTTGGGAATGTTTGCACTTCAAGGACCTGGTAATAGTAAAGTATCACTCTAAGATACACTCAGAGGGTGAGCTTCCATCTTTTTATTTATTTGTGAGACTAAGCACTACTCTTTGCACATGGATTGAATCTAGGGGGCAGAAATGGTTGTTTGTGCAGTTTACCTATTTTGTTTCCCTGCATCCCGTACCTTCATAGCCTAGCCGAAGGCGTCACTCCCACACACCCCTGCACACACATATAACACAAACACTATTGCACGAGACTTCTGCCACAAGTATGAATCTACCTTTCATGACAAAAAAATGCGAACTGTAGCTACTCACATAATTTCTATCCACTTAAACACAACCTCCCTAGATTAGTTCATAGTATACCTCCTTTCCACCCATTCACTTGCCATTCAGACATGGGTAACTAGCAGGGCTATGACCACCCTCTCATAACTTTAAGGGCTGAAATGCACACACGCACAATAGCACCTACCAATTTCCCCATATCTGGACTTGGGACCCTCCGAGGGCGTTCAACCAACAGCGCGAGGGGGCCATAATTTTGGTGAAAGGCGCCATACAAATGACAAAATAAATGAATGAATATGCCAGGCTACCAACAGTGCACAGGAGCATTTTACATGTTCATGATGCATGTGTCCACAATGTATACAAACACTCATCTTGTAACTTATATTCATGCTACTGCACTCAAAATAAAGGCCAGCATTACCTTCTATATCATTTGATGAAGCTGCACCAACATTATACACCAGAAATTCCACTGTATATCACGTTCCTATAGCTGTGCCCACAATATATGCCAGCAATGCCTTTGTAAATGTCTTTCATGAAACGTGTCTTCATATGAGGTATTCATTTTACAACTGATGGTTTCTTATTACGGTTGGTCTGAGTCTGCATTGGATGTCATGAACATGCTTCTTGGTGTTGCCTGTTTTTGCCCTGACTGCTCCCAGGAGAGGCACCCAGGTTGCAACAGCGGCATATTCTTTGTCATTAATTTTGGATTATCTTGCTAGTTTTCTGCATAGTTTGGATAGCTATTTAATACCCTACACTTTTTCTCTTATGATGAACCGAGCATAGGTGATGTATTTACAGTGCTTGTTACTTTGATCTTTTAAGGGTGTGGCATTTGTATCCATTGTCATTTGACAGGCGTTCATAGAGTGCTAGGCAATGCTTGCACTCTCTGGTGTACCTGCCCGGTAGCTTATATATGCAATATTGTCCCTTGGGACTTGGCTTAGGTGCTGGATTCCATTTCATCACTAGGAGCTTACTTCATTTTGGATCACATGACTACATCATGTGATCTTTTCTGGAACTGTTTAATGTCAGTTCCGTAGCCGCGTACGATTGTTTACATCTTTCGCGCCTGGAGACGTTATTCCTCTATTTGGCTTTGAGCGGTCAGTGTGATCCTGCAGGTTTCACCTGCATACCTCTCAACTCACACGCTTTTGGCCAGTGGAGTAACTTTGCTGAAAATGTTGGGGGGGACATGACATCTGAAGAAAAGGTGCCCCAGTCAAATGAATGGGGACAAAATGGTATGCCATGAACAAACACTCCTGTCCCCCCTAAAATTACGCCCATGATTTTGGCAGATGTCACCCGCCACTTAGGCACATCTCTCACACGCCAAGTTCCCTACACGCCCATAGGAATCAATGGGCTTTCGCCCGCCAAATACAAAATGGGGTGTTTTCTCCCACCCAGGGGCCATGAAAAGTTGAGAGCTATGCACCTGTCTGTTCATAGATCTCATTGTGGTTTACTACGGGATTTACCTACATCATCCTCGGGATACATATATTTTTTATTTACTGTTTAGGGACAGCTACACTATGCATAATGAAGAGGGATTCCTATCGCTACAATACGTATTACCTTTCGGGGGGCACTAGACAGCATTTTTGGGAAGTAGGTTTACACAACGTTTTTAGACTATCTTGGGTCTTTATGCAGTATTTCAAGGAGACAATTCAGTTTCAACCTTCCACTTTCTTGTTTGCAGAAGCCCCTTGAGAACCAGCGAGATCACTCAAATTACTACAGCGCTGTTCAGACATGTGAAACTACGTATTAGGCAAGAAGGTTAGTTTCTCTCATTTTACCATCATTATGGTTTGTAGGTGGGAGTGTTTTGATGGGATTGTTGCAGCTTAATCATTAAGTATACTTTTGATTCGTTGTAGGAACACTACAAGGAAGTGCCCCTGAAGATGGGACTTGACCCTGAAACACGTTGGGCTCCTTGTTTGGATGTTTAGGTGTTCATTAGGCGATTAGGTGACTTATTTTATTGTTTTGTATTGTCTATGAGGATTGTCTCCGACCTTTTTTTTTCATTATAAATGTATGTCACTCATTCTAACAACACACACATCTATTGATTATGTTATGTAACTTGTGCTCATGAAGCATTGTTAAAATATTATTTTCTTAATATCAAATATATCCACTTAAGTTGATTTCGGTGGGCAATCTTTTTTGATTTCACTTCATGAAAGTGTGAGGTTGAGATCTGGACGGTTTTCTTTCAGACAAGTTTGTAGCCTTAGCTTGGGGTTTGTTATTGGGCACTACCCCTTTCAATTACGCACCTGCAATCTAAATACTTGTATTGCCAAAATTACTTCCACTAGTGATTTGAGTGTGTTCTCCATGTTCTTTTTTCATGAAATCACGCCCACAATATATGCCAGCATTGCCACTATAACTCACTTTCATGAAGCTGCACCAACATAAGTATGTGTGGCCTTTGTCACTTCCATGTGGCTACACGTACAACATGAGTCAACATTCCACTGTAAATTACTTTCATGAAACTGATATGATATAATATGGCATTTATAATGCGCCTATACACAAGTGTTTCAAAGCGCGACGAGGCAAGGGTGGGGGAACAGAGGGAAGACAGAGACAATGATCTTAATAGGCCAGGTGACATTGAGATCGCGCAAGTGCAGGGGAGGGGGGAAAGGGAAAGTGCAGTTAGGGGGAGGGGGCAGTGCAATACATAGGATCAACAGTAAAAAATAAATAGAATACCTAAAACATTAGGTAAAAGGATGGCCAGCTAGTGGTAAGTGCAGGGGTAAGTGCAGACATCAAGTGTCAAGAGCTGGTGGGGACTGTGGGGATACAGAAACAGTCCCCAAATGCTGGGGTTGCATGGGAGGCTGTGCAGGTGTGCAGGTGGTGGGGGGGCTGGGCCCAAATTCAGAGGGTAGCCAGGTGACCAGTGCAGTTTCAGTCAGGAGTATAGCAGGGGAGAGGAGGAGAGAAAGCAGAAGCAAAGAGGAAGGCCTTGAGGTGCTTCCGGAACCAGAGATGGTTCTCCTCAAGTTTCAGGGAGGCTGTTCCAGAGAGAGGCTCCAGGCGAAGAAAGAGATCTACCACCAACTCGTTGCTTGGAGAAGTGACTGACCCTGAGAGAGTTGAAGGCAGATGAGCGAAGAGCTCGAGAAGAAAGATATTTAGGAAGAAAGAGTTGGAGGTGTTGAGGCCCCAGAAGGCCTTGTGGACAATGCAGAGGGTTTTGATCCTAATCCGTGCAGCCATTGTGAGCCAGTGCAGCGATTTCAGTCCTGGAGGGATACAAACCCTGCGTTTGAGGCCAAGGACAAATCTTGCAGTCCTGTTCTGGATGAGTTGCAGAGAGTAGACGCAGTCAG
Organism: Ambystoma mexicanum; assembly: GCF_040938575.1. Taxonomy (NCBI): domain Eukaryota; kingdom Metazoa; phylum Chordata; class Amphibia; order Caudata; family Ambystomatidae; genus Ambystoma; species Ambystoma mexicanum. The sequence continues at coordinate 693,974,370 of NC_090929.1, read as the reverse complement.
ATTTAGAAAGAGACTGTTGCAGTAGTCCAGCCTAGAAAGAACCAGAGCTCTGGAGACAGTGATCTTCTGGGGGAAGGAGAGGAAAGGAAGAATACCTCTGAGGAGGTGCAGCTGGTAGTGTGACTTCTTAGAGACGTCAGAGATGTGAGGAGAGAAGGAGAGAGTGGAGCCGAAGATGACCCCAAGGTTTTTAGTCTCACAGGTGGGAGAAGGAAGAGGGCCAAAAGAGGCCATCCAGGGAGAGACAGGAAAGGAGGGAGCAGGTGTGCTGATGAGGAGAATCTCAGTCTTTCTGGCATTAGATAGCGGACAGACAGTGAGAGATGAGAGAAGGAGAAGAGGTGGTGGAAGAGAGCCTGAAAATGAGCTGAGTGTCATCCGCATAGCACTGAAAGTTGGGGCAGAGAATGGCAATGGGGTGGGCAAGAAGTGCCAGGTATTGGTTGAACAGCCAGGGAGAGAGGTTAGACCCTGGGGAACACCACCAATAGAGATAGAGATAGAGATAGAGATAGAGGAGAGGACGGACGCAAGTTGGACCTGGGACGGTCAATCGGACAGGAAAGAGGTCAGCCAAGCCAGGGCCTGATTGGTGATACCCAGATTATCACGGAGACGGTTGAGCAGGATGGCATGTTGACCGTGTCAAAGGCAGAAGAGAGATTAAGTAATATGAGGACACATGGGGTATTGGAGTCAAGGTTGGAGAGCAGGTCTTCAACGATGTTCAGGAGAGCAGGTTCCGTGCTTCTGGCAGCTCTAAGGCCAGACTGATGGACATGGAGACAACCAACCAATTCAGTGTGACGATTAAGCTGGGAGATGGCCAGCTTTCCAGGAGTTTGCCCAGGAAAGGAGGGATGGAGATTGGGTAGTTATCAGGGCAGGAGGGGTCGGCTGAGGGTTTCTTAAGAAGAGGGTGAACAAGGGAGTGCTTCAGGGGCAAGGGAAGACTCGAAGGAGTGGTTGCAGAAGTTGCTAAAGCAGGAGCCATGGTGTCAATGTGGTCCTTGATGGTTTTAGAGGAACAGGGGAGAACCTGTTTCGACAAAACTTTCATAGATCAGACTTGTCTAGGTCTAGAAACCTTGTCTGGGGAGAACAGAGGAAAGGCAGAGAAGGAGGGAGGAGAGGTGGCCACAGAAGGGCCAGAGGAAGAGAGGCCAATAGGGGTTGGAGCAGGAGAGGAAGAGAGAGAGGACAGGATATCCTGAGTTTTAGAGATGAAATGAGAAACCAGGGCCGTGCAGAGGGCCTGGGAGGGGACAGGCGAGGTAGAGACTGCAGCAGGATTGGCCAGCTCATTGCAGATTTTAAAGAGTTCAGCTGAGTGCCAATATATGCCAGAATTATCTTTGTAAATGACGTATATAAAACTGCACTCACCACGTGGTCCGTGCAGAAGGGATGTGACCTAGCAGTTCCGGCTGGACTGCTCCTTTTGGGGTGGGACGAAGCACAATTTGCACATGGCCTTTCCCCTTCTGTAAAGGCTTGGCAGGCTGAAAAACGATGGCCTGGAGGGTTGCCCAGAGCAGTGTACATGGTTATGATTAATTTAAAATCCTCCAGTCATCACCTTTTTGTTTTGCTTAAGTCACCCACAATATATGCCAGCATTGCGAATGTAAATCCCTTTCATGAATCTGCCCCATGAAATACACAAACATTTCCACAGTATATTGCTTCCATGATACTGCACGCAGAATATGTGTTAGCATTGCCAGTTTGATTCACTTTGATATTGGTACAAAATAATTGGTGTCATTTCCCTCTAAACTGTGCCAATATATGCCGGAATTATCGGTGTAAATGGCGTTTATGAAACTGCACACACCGCGTGGTCTCATGCAGAAGAGATGTGACATTAATTAAGGTCTATTATGTAAAGTTTTGCCAGCCCCTCCCTGCCCACACACACACACACGCAGACACCCACAGACACACACTCATGCACCATTATGTTCAAACACTCATAAACATCACTACATTCAAATACACATTCATACACTTTAGTTAAAGAAACATACCTTTACATTCAGCGATCATCTGCTGAGTCTTATCTATGGGCAGAGCGGCAGTAGAGAATGGATTCAGCAGCTGCAGTGGGCATAAGGATTGGAACATGTGGGACCCCCGCCCCGCAGGACTGGAACATAGTTTGGTTGCCTGGTATCCAGCCGGACAGTTTGGGGCACCTGTAGGCATCTCATTTCTATACACTTTTTTTTATTTTTTAAAGTGATCTAAGTGCTCAGTTCTCAACCAATGACCATCCCTGTGGGAGGCAGGAGGAGCCCACTGAGGATGGAGAAGAGGCCCAAGGGAGGTGACATCTCCCCTCCCCTGGCTCTGCCACTGGGTTGATGGGGAGAAGGTTCTTAGTCGCCAATCTGTGATCCTCTTTTGGATGGTAAAGATGGAAGACCTTGCGGCGTACACCAGAGCCCAACCGGGCAGTGAATTGTGGACAAGTCATATAGCTTTGAATTGGTCCATTCCATTGTCATGAAGCAATGGAAGGACTTCAGAGCTAGTGTGATCTATTCTTATATTCTTAGGTCAAATATTAACCAAACAGCATGATTCTAGGCTCTTTGGTTCATTAGTGAGTATTGTAAGTTGGATCCCGGTAATGTGATGTACTCTAAACTCGTCTTGTATAACATAGCTTCTGCCGTTTTGGCAGCCTCTCGATGCATTGTTATGGAAAAGGGGGATGGGAAGCTGTAGGGTTAGTTGGGGGGAAAGGGGTAGGCAGGTGAGAATCCTACGCTGTTGAGGAGTGCAGGCTGGAAGTACCTGATTCCTAGGCGCCGTTATGTTTCTGAGCAGTTCCGGGTGAGGACACATGGGATGACTGTATATTTAGAGAGGAGAGCCCGAGTGTCACATGCATGCTCAATTCACTACCAGTGCAGGTGTCCTGAGAGAGCTGCTAGCCTGGAAGGATGCATATGAGGTAGAGACAGAAGTGCTCCTGAGGAACGCAGAGGGAGATCTATGTGGCTCCATGTTAGCGTGCAGGGCAGGAGACTGTGTGTCATTGTATTTATCAGACCGGGTACTCCTGACTGCCCTTGGTTTTGTTCATATGATGGTTTTCGGAGGTGAAAGTTAGGGTCACATTGCAGTTTCCGTGTCCCCGCTTCATGAGTGCTAACGGGCGATATTGATGTCCCAGATCTGTCATTGACGGGCAATACTGTCATTTCCTGCTTGGCAATATAATGTAATGCAGCATTAGCTCAGTCTCTGCTTCCAGCTACAGAGCATGTCAGTTTAACAGTCACGATTCAGTGCTGAATACCTATGGGGGGACTGTCTGGGGCAGTTGCAGAGGGAAATGTAAGTAAACATACAACGAAGCACTAAACACCAATGGGATATCTTTATGGGATTACCTTAGTTACTAAGAGAACAAGCACCACAAGTATGTGCTTAGATTCGGAGAATGAGAACTGTATGTTACTTTGGCAATATGCTCTAAGACTTCAGGCCATTACCGCATAAGGTAATGCCCCTGGGGCCCATAGTTACAGGCCTGATGGTAGCGAGGGCCTTACCGAAGGCTGCTGGGGCATAATCTATGCGGTAATGGCCCACAGTCGAGGGCATATTGCCCGGCCTGTAAGACTGGGGTTCTAATGTTTTTTTTTTGCCCGGCTGCGAGACGGGTTGCGTTTCGCAGCCAACGAAAAAAAAGTTAAAAAAATGCCTGCCGCGGACAGAAACACGTAGTCCGTTTTCTCTTTCCGCAGTGGCTTGACTAAACAAAGAAAATGGCTGCCATGGAAGGGGAGAAGGGACCATGCGTAGTCCCTTCTCCCATTCCATGGCGGCCATTCACATACATTGAAAAAAAAGTAAACTGAAAAAATGGCCACCATGGAACAGGGAGAAGGGACTACGTGTGGTCCCTTCTCCCTTTCCAAGGTGGCTTAAAAGAAAAAAAAAAGAAATTGAATACTGATGCGAGGGACGTGAGCGGGCTTACCGTGATGTAAGGCTCGCAAATACACCAATCGGTGCGTTTATTTCATTCAAAATAACCCTCGCCGGGCACTAATGCATGGTGCTCTCTGCCCCCTTGATGTGGGACGGGATATTTGTAGGGATGAGTGGAATGATCAGTAGGGTACTTTGGTCTGTGTTTGACCGGGTAAAAACCAAGGATTGGCCTAAAACGGCAGATCCCTGGTTAAGGTGACATACTACGAAGCACAGATGTAAACCCCTGGATACAGGGAGAACCCTTTCTACGTGGCTTGAAAGGCCAAAATGTAGGTGGTAGCAATATGACTGAACACATTTAAGAGAAAAGAACCCCTAAAACACAAAGGCCAACATTGGGGTCCCTTATCTTGCTCATAGATACAGGACCTGAAAGCTGTCACTGCATCTGCAGTGGAAGATGATTGCAGCAGGAAAACTCCCGACTCTGCAGCCCGCTAGCCCCTACTAGCAGTGTCTCTTTAAAGACACTCTGCCGCGTCACATTCACAAGTCTAGCAGGTGAGAAGCAGACTACTTGTCCTGAAGCACCCTGCTTTCCCACACGGATCATCAACATTTACTTGTGTCAGTTATTAGAACATTGTGCAGAGTGTACCGCAAATGAGGTCTCTCTGAGGTCACTTTGAAGGTTATGGCCAAGATGAGAGGGCCCTTGCAAACAGCCTTCCAGCCCCATGAACAATCAATACTTATGAATGCTCTTTCTCTATAATGTAAAAATCATAAATGTACTGAGGCATCCACTCGAAATACAGATGTCTACACCCCACAATGTGAAGAAGTGTCAACTGGATCATGTTGAAGCCTTAGCTAAGGATGAAGAATTAACTATAAAACCAGCCGACAAAGGCAGAGCCATAGTCGTAATGGACACGAAGGACTATATAAGAAAATGTGTAGAACTTCTCGATGATACTAACACATATACGAAGCTGGACGGAGATCTCCTCTTTAAAATACGTACATTGATCACGAGAGTAGTGGAAGAAGCTGTAGAAAATGACTGGATCAGCAACAAAACGAGTGAGTTTCTTATTAATCAAAATCCCATTACACCAGTGTTTTATGGACTACCAAAGATCCACTAGAACCGGAATGATCCTCCCCTCAGGCCCATAGTGGCCGGAACAGAGAGCATATTCGATCCACTGGCTATATACATTGATCGTTTATTACAACCACTTATTCAAGTAATTCCAACTTACCTTAAAGACACGACTGACTTCATCAATTGTATACAAGAAGTTAGAGCATTGAGTGATGACTGCATACTTTTTAGTATGGATGTCTGTAGCCTATATACTTCTATCCCGCACGATGAAGGGATTCAATCTGTGGAGTGGCTACTCTTGAATTCACAAGCAACCAGAGGAGATCCACAACTCATCATGAACTTACTGAACCTGATACTTAGGAACAACTATTTTAGATTCCAAGGTAATTACTATCTACAAATCACGGGGACATCAATGGGGTCAGCAATGGCCCCAGTGTACGCCAATACATTTATGTATAAGTTTGAATATACTCACGTCCTGGAAAATAGTGATTGGTCAGACAAGATACTACTATGGAAACGTTTCATCGACGATATCTTTGGCATCTGGTGTGGAACACAGGAGGAACTAACATCATTCTTCAATTACCTTAACTCAACACATCACAGCATTAAGTTCACCATGGAAAGAGGGGCCCCGTCTCTACATTTCCTAGATGTCTGCTTGGAAATCAAAGACAATCAGATATCAACGAATGTCTACCATAAACCCATTGATGTGAACAACTTACTACATTTCTCAAGTTTTCACCCGAAATCTATGTTGGACAGCTTGCCTTACAGTCAAATCCTAAGGCTCAAAAGAATTATTTCTGACCCTGCAGGCCTTAATATGGAGTGTACTAAACTTATGGACAAATTTGAGAAGAGGGGTTATCCACATTCAGTTTTAACAGCAGCTAAAGAGAGATCCTCAGCCATAAGCAAAGAACAACTATTGACTCCAAAAGTTAAAAACAAAGACACACGGCTACTTTATATCTCTAAATATTCCCGACAAAGCTTTCAAGTAGGGAGATGCATTAAGAAGCACTGGGGTATTCTCCATAGTGATCCTCTCCTACAGGAGTTATTCCAAAAAACCCCCATGATGGCTTTCAAAAGAGGACAAAATCTTAGGGACAAGCTAGTGAGAGCCGAGAAGCCTCCGAAAGAAAAACAGATGTTGTTAACTTCAAGGAAAAAGGGAACATATCCTTGCTTAGCTTGCTCACACTGTAACAATATGATTAAAGGAGAATTTGTAACACATCAACTGACCGGTAAAAAATATAAACTGAAGGATTTTGCCACCTGTATTTCTACAGGAGTGATATATGCCATCAAATGTCCATGTGGTAAATTGTATGTTGGTCAGACCACTAGAGCAGTTAAAGAGAGAATAACGGAACACAAGTCCAACATTAGATTTAACAATGTGAAATCTCCCCTTGCCAGGCACTTCTCACAATCTTCACAAACAGTAGCCCAAGTGAAGTATATGGTCCTAGAGGTTGTCAAAAAACCATATAGAGGGGGTGATTACCAATCAATGCTATCACGCAGAGAAAAATATTGGATAGATCTTCTGGACACTCTTAGCCCCAGAGGACTCAATGAGGAGTTTTCCTTGACATGTTTTATTTGAAATACATGTGACTGGATAAGTTTTTACTTTCTGTTGACCTTTACAATATGACAAGATTATTGTCTCACTGTATGTGTTCACATCCGCATGTAGCTCGCACTGGCATCATGCACCTGTGGCAGTGTACTTGAAGTTGGTATTAATGTACAGTGGAATACCTGTTAAACATTGACAAGTCCGGGATTTGTCAACCGGCCCGCTGAATTAATGGGTTGTCAAGCAGAATATTGTCATAGTTATTATGTAAGATTTACTATGCATCTGATGTTCATTTAGAGCACCATTAATCAGTAATGAACGTTAATTTGTGTAGGAATGTTAATATCATTGTATATTAAGGATATCATTACCTGCCACCTACCCAGCACCGCCTGCCACTGTGACCACTCTATAATCCTTAACATTTGTTTATATCTTCATTTGGTCCCTTTTTAAACCCATTTTTTGTGACATTCGTCAGCAGCGGAATATTACTAATTTTGCTCTATATACAGCACCATTGCACTTGTCTCATCATTTAACATTGCTACCATGGAACGTCCTATTTTTCAATATTTTCATTAATGTTGGCTACATTTTAGTACATTAGGTACATAAGCAGTAGTGTCATTAAACTCCATTCTATGATGGCGCCCATGCACCACATCGATTCCTGTATAACCTGTTTGTTCTTAGACTAGAGCACATAGTCCGTCATCTATGTTGCCCATTCGAGCATGATCGTTGCAAGCAGCCCCCTAGATACCAGTCCGCAGTCTGGGTCGGCTTCCCTAGCGACAGCATAGCCCACCTTAACCCTTGAGAGGCATGCTCCGCCCGCAGTTTTCTACTCGCGGCCGGAGCCTTTAGCCTGTGTATTTCAAGAAGTTTCAAAACGCGAGCGGGATTTTCAGACGCAGCCTTCGAGCGGCTTACACCGTGAATCCCGGATTACTAACATTTTGGTCTACTTGTATCCAAGCCGTGGGTAAGCATTAGAACCTTCAATGTAGCACTTATCCATAGGTCACTTGCATTTATAATACTACTATATTCATTAGGGCATTTGGACAATAGATAACTAGACAATTTATTTTGTTGTAGGATTCGTTCTTTAGAACACTTGAGAAACTCATTGCATCCTGAGGACTTAACTACCACTGGGCACCATCTTTAGCCCGCAGCATTTTAAAGAGCATTTAACCATCTTGGACTTGACTGCATATCTAGTGAGAGGTATGCCTTTACATTTACTCTCTGAGCTCCATTAGCTTGTTTTCTCAGGCTATCTATTAGCATTTTTGAATATGTCTCAGAACATACACCTATTTATTGGAGTTTGTAAGTGACATTCTGTTTTAGTCAGTTCAGACGTTATTATTATATCATATGATTGTTCTTTAAACATTTAGATTGCCGCCCTGACAGAGAAGTTGTTCACTCGTCCTGAATTTTGAGGACCGACACCCGCACATCACGCCCTTGAGGCTGTCACTTTTTCTTTTCAAGAACACTATTTAAAGGTATGTTAGTCTCTACCTGTGCTTTCCAATCCGTGTCCTGTAACAACATCTGGGTATCTTCTGTGATGTTTTCATGTAGATAATTAATATGTTGGTTCACCTCATCTCGGCTATAATTCAGACAAATCAACTGTGAGGATTATTTATTGGTCACATTGCCAACTCCCCCTTGGAGGATAGGTGCCTTTGGAAGAATATGTAACTGGTTTAATACATATGATTGATATTTTGGTTCTTTAAAAATATAGGAATTTTAATGGATCATTCCACAATTATTGGGTTTTGCCTTTGCCTTTTTACATGCTTGGTGAGCGCTTTTGTTTGGGAGTATTTACTAGTCAAAAAACCTGACATGCGCTTTCTTCATTTCATTTTTCCTACAGTTTACAATTCACTTGGCTCTAGAAGAAGGGACAGGATCCCGAAACGCGTCAGCCATTTTTTACTTGAGTTGTGATTATATACGCACTGGGTCCACAAGGTCCCAAACAATTTGTATATTGTATATCATTTGACATTTGGTTTTGGTCTCAGCATCACAAGATTTATTGATGTGTATTTCTTCAATTAAAATGGTCTTTTACCATTGAACTCTAAAATTTGAAGCATTTGTTTGTCTTGAAATTATATGATTAAATATTTTACATCACCATATATCTATGCTTTATTTTAGATTTATTCTTAACCGTTATTATACAGGATACCAATAGTGTGCAGGGGACGGGAGGGCTCCTACCTTTGGATCCTCTTTTTTCTCAGTACGGATAGGTATTTGTGATCCTGTGCCAGGGTCACGTTTCCTCCCTCGGACCTTAAAAGATTACTTAAAATTATCTACACTCACTTCTTAAAGATTTTGAATATGTTAGGTGTGTGCATCTACATTCCCCTCTACAATCCACTCGAAATACAGCCTGCTCTCTCTTTCCATTTAGCGCTTTGAAGCGGCCTTAGGTCAGCTGTAAGTGCTACATCAGCAAACTAAGATTGATGCTGCCTGCTTTTCTCTTACTCTATTTCCCAGTCTCCCTGCCCCCTCCATTCATCAAGTATTATCAGCACAATCCATTTGAGTAAAGAATTGTTGCATGTTTTCCTCACTCTTAATCAAGAGATATTAAATGTTAGGTTTTTGCTATGTTAGACTGCAATGTATTGCCCACATATGGACACATCTTCGACTCCACACTCTCCTTCTCTCCTCACATATCTGACGTCTCTAAGAAGTCACACTACCAGCTGCACCTCCTCAGAGGTATTCTTCCTTTCCTCTCCTTCCCCCAGAAGCTCACTGTCTCCAGAGCCTTGGTTCTCTCTAAGCTGGACTACTGTTACAGCCTCTATCTAAATCTTCCTGCCTCTACTCTCCGCCCTCTGCAACTCATCCGGAACAGGACTGCAAGACTTGTCCTTGGCCTCAAGCCCAGGGACCGTATCTCGCCAGGACTGAAATCTCTGCACTGGCTCCCAGTGGCTGCGAGGATTAAGTTCAAAACCCACTGCATTGTCCACAAGGCCTTCTGGGGCCTGGGGCCAAAATACCTTCAACTCTCTCTTCCTAAATATCTTCCTTCTTGAGCTCTTCGCTCATCCACCTCCAACTCCCTCAGGGTCAGCCGCTTCTCCAAGCAACGAGTTGGGTGTAGATCCCTCTCCGCGGCAGGGGCCTCCCTCTAGAAGACCCTTCCTGCCTCCCTGAAACTTGAGGAGAACCATCTCCGGTTCCAGAAGCACCTCAAAACCTTCCTCTTTGCTTCTGCTTTCTCTCCCCCTCTCCCCTGCTAAATTCCTGACTGAAACTGCACTGAATCTGCAACTGGGCCACTCTCACCGATCTCAGTCCCTGGCCCAGCCACTCTCCCCTTACACTGCCTCCCTTTGCAACCCCTGCACTGCAGGACTGTCTCTGTATCCCTACAGCTCCCCTTCCCAGCACTTGTCTGCACTTACCCTGCACTTGCCACCAGCTGGCCCTTATTATTTATCCTGTTATTCTACTACCCCTGTACTGCACTTTCCCCTCTCCCTTTCCCCTTGCACTTTCCCTTCCCCTATGTCCATGCACTTGCGCGATCTGAATGACACCTGGCCTAGTAAGATCGTTGTCTGTCTTCCCTTTGTCCCCCCTCCCTGCCTCGTCGCGCCTTGAAACACTTTTGTATAGGCGCGTTACAAATGCCATATCATATTATATCAAATCATTTGCACGCATGTTTCCCTGATTTCTTCATGGGAGAAGGTGGTTTGGGCTCATTCTTGGGAGGATAGCTCATGGGCAACGTGCTCGCCTTGGAAGCAAGATGACACGGAGCAACACAGGTTCGATCCCGGGTCCGCGCTTAGAAACCCCAGGGTATTTAACCAATCAAATCATATCATATCATATCATATTTGCTATATTCGCTTGCATGGTGCAATATGGGGTCACTGTCAACAAAAAATCAGACTCACCTTTTGGTTCCAGGTCACTGTTGATTGGCCATCAGCCTAGGTCGCTTGCAGGCATGCCAGACCGATCCATGGTCAGCAGAATAGGCAGCTATCAGGTGAACTGGAGTTCTTTTGCTGTGACTGGGATCCTCTGCTGTTGTTAGATTATGTCATGTTAAATTGTTTTTGTATTGTGCCCTTCACCACTGTAGTAATCTTATGGGATCTACCCTTGTCACGAAGGTGACATATTGTGACCCTGTCAGGGCTACTCCAAACGTTGGTCTGCTGGTGTGAAGAAGAAGATACAAAAGGAGGAATAAAGAATATACATATAGAAATGAAAATGAAGTCAGGTAATAGATGAGGAGAAGTGATTTGTTATTTGATGGAAACAAGTTTAATGGGAACGATGAAAGGGGAGAATGTGTGTAGTAATATTGGTGTGTGTCATTAATCGGTGCTTGCATGAGAGCAGGATGAATGTGTGAATGGTTGAACAGGAAGCTTTCACATGCACAGCAACGTCTAGGTACGGAGTTGCCTAGTCCAAGAAATATGTACTGTATGGTTGCATGGTGGGCTTGAGATGTGCGCAAGCATGCCCTTGCAGTGTGGAGGCTTTCAACCCTTCTGTTTATAATAAACCGTTCCTGTAGGATAGGAGGGCGAGTTTTGCCGAGCCCGCTGACTGGATGTGTCAGCACCAAGATTCGGGCGTGTAAAGAAGTGTGGAGGCAGAAGTGGAGATATAATGAAATGATGGGTCCTCTGATCCTGCGTAGGTGGAATGTGTGGGATGTCGGTAATCTAAACCTACGGTAGGATTGTAAGCGTTTGGGGAGGTCCATCCTGAACCTCACGCTCGATTGAGACTGAACTTGGATTTCAGTGTGTTCTCCCCTATATCAGTAGCTGTAGTCCTAGCATCTTAGTTGCACAGGATTGCCATTACCGAGTAGCAGTATTAAACCCGCCAATGATGATAATTGCTGAGACTTGCAAATTGACAAATAAAGAAAAATAAAGGTAAGTAGACATAAACTAAAGCATGTTTATGGAGGAAGCCGACTGGGGAAGATTTGCACACAGCCTGAGTACAAATCCTATGAGGAAACGACCAGAACTCTCACCTCAAAACCTGCCAGTGGTGGTTTTTGTCAAATGCAATATTTTCAATCCTTTAAAAATACTTTCACATGGGATTCACCTACTGCCCTTGACCAACGCCCCTGCTTCATCCACTGAATCTGTGAATATAGAGTTGGAGAGGAGCCTTTGGACCCGCAGTATTTATATCTAAATGAGATGAGATGAGAATTGTCTCTCCAGTCTAGGGTGTTTTGGTGCTTTCTGGATGGACATGAATGGTCTTAATACCCCTAACACGATGTGTTGGTGAAAAGGGGTGCTTTTCTGTTGTCTTGAGGGACAGGAATACCAGCACAAAACTAAAATTACACAATTTAAAAGGTAAGTGGAGATAACTGATACTTCTCTAATGATAAGGCAAATATGCTATTTCTATAGCTCTATTTTAAGTGATTTATATAAAATATTTGTTTTGCAATAATTATCCACTCTAACAATTTTCTTAAAATAACTTTCAGATTTCAGAAGAACCACTAGCCCTTAATGTGTTTTTTAATATTTAGTGTCTTCTTAATTTCTTGTGAATTTGTAATGTGCTCCCTAACAAACACACTCACATAAATATTTAGCTTTCACACTAACATGAGGGGCTCATTTCTTATTGTAGCCGATATAATAGCTCATCAGGATGAGCGCTCGCTGCGGCCATCTGTGTGTGATCTGCAGGTCGCAGGCTCGAACCCCAGGAAGACCAGGACCGCCTTTGATTCCTCCCAGGTGGATAAATGAGCACCAGCTTTGGTTTGTCAATAATTGTATGTCAAACGTTGGGGGGAAAGTCGTCTATTAATAACAATAATTATTATTATTATTGATCTAAACGTGCCAGTCGCAAGCTGTCACACAGTATACATACAATTGATCAACAATACATACGTTAAACCAAACCTAACATGAAACACAGTGCACTATTCTTAAACCCTCTGGAATATAATGATTCCAGGTATTAACATGTAAAGTATACCAAACACATCAGTTACTTATCAAGTATCTGACCTTGTTTACGCACAGCAGTGTTTAAAAACATGCAGGCGCTGCAAGACTGATTCAGCAAAGGTTACCCATGTTCAGTACGTAGGTTCTGGGGCACGTAGCTTTACAAAATAACGGTCTTATTTTAAAGTATACTGAGACGTAAAAGAAGATATGCACTACTATCTCATTTTGGTGCTTATCAAAAACACTAAACAAGGATTGACAATGTCAACAGTTTGGGCTTTTGTGTAGGAATGGGAAAGGCACTTGCCAGGCATGGCGGTAGTGGTATTAACTGACCATTGATGCTAGCAGGTGCAAAATGGTGTGAGTACCTTGGCACCTAATAGGCCTTCATAGAAGGGACCACAATGGGCACCCGGAACGTCCGCAATGTCGCACTTATCTCACACAAAAAGGGTATCCGTCCAAAATGTCTATTCCTCTGTTTTTATAGGCTAATAATTAGCATGTAACTCACATGTCCCTCCAACCAAGGGCCTGGAAGATAGCTCAGGGGCAACACACTCCCCTCAGAAGCAACACAGTGCAAAGCAACACAGGTTCGATCCCTGGGTCTGCGCTTAGAAACCTCTGGGTATTAAGTACTATAAATAACCAATTACAACCAACCCTAACTGTCCCTATATATCAAAAAATAATCCTAGAGTGCACTGATGAGCCACTTATCTAGGGTGAGTGGACAGAAAAAGGAAACTAACCATACCCGAGATTTAGCCAATTATATTACCTATTACCATTAGTGTAGAATTACTCAGATATAAGGTTACACATTCTAGAAAAGCCCATGCAAAAAGAGGCCACATTAATGATCACGGAGAGGAATAATGTATAGCATGTAGTAGTGCTCCCTTCTCATCTGCTCAGACAAAGAACTTTAAAAAGGCAATGAAACAGAGTGCCTGACAGATTGCTCAGACATCTCAAGAACAACAGTCAACCGGTTTCAGTGGGTTGTCAATACTTCCTCCCACTTTCTTCAGGAGCAATAAGTATTTTCACATCTATTTTTCCCTTATTCATATAATCATCTCGTCCTGGCTGCTGGCCCCGCATTCTTTATTATTTGTATTATCCTTTGTTAATATCTATAGAGGGAACAACAAACATCCATAAAGGTCCTTAATGATGTTTCTAATAATTCTTACCCTATCGTGCACCATTCATCACAAACATATGGATTCTACAAATCACTCAGCGAATGGTGATCTCGCTTTTTCACCATAATGACAGCTATTTATCTGGGGAAATCGAGTAGAGGGCTCTCTTGAGATCATGCAAATCTTACCGACGCAAGGCCTGCATACTTGCTATATTGCTCCATAGATAAAGGCAGGTTCTATGCAGATTCCCTGCATCGAGTCTGGTGAAAAACCTTACTGATTTCCCTGTCGCGTGACGATTTATAATAGGTGTTTTTTTCGATATAGTAGCGATAAGAACACAAGAAATACATGTACCATTGTCTTCTACTTGCTCGTATTCTTCAACACTTACATTCCCTTGCAGGAGGTTTAGGGCAATGCGGTTCAAAGGGACACTGGCGGCCATCTTAGCATGGAGCGAAAGCGCTGTTTTCTTATATTATGAATGTTATATGTACTTGGTACTAGAAGCCTCTTGTGCATCTAGAAACATCCACGTGCGTTTGAACAATAGCGCTTCTGTCCCCCTATATTTCCTACATATTACCAGTCACAAAAATGTAACTTTCTTTCTCAAAATTCGACTTTTGTTCAACCGATGACCCTTAATGTAACAATTGATGTTTTATAAGTAAGCCGGCTATAGAACCACACAATAAATATGTGTGCTATTGCCTTCTACTCGTTCATACTCTTCGGCACTCACATTCCCTTTCAGTGGAATAGGGCGATGCAGTTCAAGGGAACACTAGCAGCCATTTTGGCTTGGGAAAAAAGTATGATTCTTCTCTCATGTTTCAAAGATTTATATGATATATTAGCTATGTCAGCCTATGTCCGATCTACTGTTATCTATTCTGTGTAATGAAAATAATACATCAAAATACTATAGTAGTGTGCCCACCCAGTACAGAGTGTGATCTAACATTCACGGTGCACGATATCTGCCGTGGTGAGTTCTAAATACATGTAAAGTGTGTGGTACATGAGACTCCTCATAAATAATGTCTGTTTAACTACCTATTGCACTTGAACTCCAACATTCACATTCACTTTCGGATAATATTGGAAAATCCCATAACAAGAGAACCCAAACTACCATTTTGGCAAAAAGGGCGGTGTTGTACTTCTCTTTCAAATCTCAGGTCATCCCCAAAGTGGTATGTCTTTTGTGATATAATCGTTGCATCAGCCCATATCGAGCCAAAAAAATATGCAACCTTGTCTGTTCTATGTTCTTAAAATGAATGGAGCTGATAACCCATTCAATATATTGCGATAAGCGGGAGAGAATGCCTAACTGCAATGCAGGTCAAATACGAATTGGAGGAGGGCCGGAGAGTTGGGGATCTGCTGTTGCAGGCACTTTTCTGAACAGCCTAGACACGTTGATCCATGAGTCATATGCATTCATCTCATGATGCGTGACTTTCAACGGACATGCACAGCGCCATTGGAAAAATGCAGAAACTGCAAAGCTGCTGCGGGAGTTCTGTTACAGGATCGCGCCGCGGGCATGCTCACGTGGTACTATGCAGATGCTTTCAGGTTCTGGTTTAGGGTCTGCAAGCGGTGGCTCTGCAGATGGTTTAGGCTACGATTCCATGAAGGGATATGGTGTGAGCACCAGGCATATCCTGGAAATACTTGCCCTCGTGATTGTGGTCCCCGGTATGTGGCGTGTGTGTCTGTGCATAACATGGCAGTACCAGGCCTATTGGGATTGAATGTAGGCATATAAGGCAATATCTGGCCACCATTTAACCTGATAGCCATTCATGGAGTCTTCATAGGACCAAGGCAATCGTCTAGCATTGCTAAGCTACTGTTGTAGTTCTTAAGTGCGGTTTATGTTTCGTTAAAATTAAACTTTAACTAACACAGTAACTTGTTCTTTCTCTTGTAGCTAGCATAGTCTGAGCCCTAACACACCGGGAAGCTGGTGTATGGTGGCGGAACCCATCGTCCAATTGGAGTACCAGGGAATACTTCCTTGGACTACAAAGCCAATATTTTGTACATGGTTGAAGAGGCTTGCCATATTCTACCAATACTGGCATATAGATGGAGTACTTGGCATATGACTGTAATACCTAGTATGTGGTGGAAGCATCTGGAGATATGATTGCAAAATATGCCATAGGGTGTGAATAACAAAGTCATGGGCATACCATCCCGATAGCCCATTACCATTTCACCACATTATACTCTACTCCAACTATAGACACAGCCACTCACAAAACCAAACATCTATAGAAGAAACACCTAACAACCCATACAGACACTGGCAGAAAGAAACATATGCCTCAGTGCACGTCCATCGGCTCTCTGCCAATATACCCATCTGTGCAGACTTTGTCAATATTTGCTGATAAAAGCAGCCAAAAACTTTAATTGTGAAACTCAACAAAAACAGTTGCATAAAATGTTCTGCAAGAATGCCAGTGGGTCAAGGTTATGAGACAGGCTAGCAAGGCTGGCTATGGCCAGGCCTGGTTACAGTAGACACTTTAATAAATATGCAAAGGTATCTTGGGGTGCACTCTAATAAGGAATGTGGGTAAGGCCTCTTTTCATTCAAGAGTGCTTCAAGTCAAGAGCCTCGCACAATGCAGCATGCCTGGGGTCAAGTCAACTGGCAGGAGTAGCTTTCAGCTCTGTGTTGTGCGGAGAGGAATGTCATGTGCATCGTGTCCTTCTCGGCACTTGTGTCGCTCGGCTCCAGCGATAGAGGGTGCTCGGAGCTTGAGGTACTGTTGGCATTTCTTGGGTGGGCAAAGGCAGGCAGTACTTGGGCAAACCCTGCAGTGCTTCTTTCTCACTACAAGCTTGTGTCTCATGGAGCCAGGTCCTTTGGCAGGGTGCGCCCGCTCTAGGATGACACGCGTTCACTCTGCTCTGTTTCAATGGTGGCTGAATATGAGGCTGTGCTACTTATTTTCTATGAAAAATAGTTATTGAGAAACATTGCATGGAATTCCTGGAATCCTGTACTATAGGGTTCGCAAGCAGAGGTAACCACACCTTCTGCTGAATGCAATACCTACTCCATGAGTCGTGGAAGATTTTTGTAGGCGGTCTTGGAGCTGATGGTCCTTTTATTGGAAATATTCTCGACCCCTAATTCTAGAGATAGGGCTGCCCTTTCGTGTATTCTTCTGAGCACGTTAGGCCACTGGTACGCTCTTGCTGAAAAGAAGCTTTTAGATCTTGAGGTGATAGAGAATAAGTGGTACACAGCTACATATTTTATCAGCAAATCCAGTTACTGATTTGAATAAGTTTCACTCCACATCATTTTAGGGACAGAAATTTCCCTAACATGTACTATAGGTGTATTTCTCTTCTAGGTGTAAGACAAAATTAAATCATTCTAAAGAAAATATCTTCTTTTCAAGAGCCTGCTTTTTGGACTAGTTTGAATATGGCTAGTGTGGGGATTTTAGGCTGAGTCTTATTCCTCCCTCCTGACATTTGTTAAGGCAGATATCTAAAAAAAGATCCTGGAAAAGAGCGGATACCTTAGTTGTGTTAATTGAATACAAATATTGTGTTGTAGAGAAGGCACATATCAGTTTGATCTGGATCCTTTGTGATTAGCCATCTAGATCTGTGGTGCACCATTTTGGCAAATTGAGCCTCGGATTAATGACCTTGCAGAAGGAATGTTTGGAGTACTGGTGGAATGCATTCCTAATTTAGAGGTTGGCTGGTCGTAAGTGGGAAGGATAGCTGATATACGAATGTGGGTTTATACCTCTGAATCCTAATTCAATTGGGTTCATGTGACTTTGGAATAGGTTCGAGCAACTAATAATTGGGATGCCCATTTGTGGAGTATTGCAGGCAGACTATTTGTAATAAAATCCCTTGTGAAAGACATTCTGGAGAGGAATGTGAGGTCTGGTTTTAATAGAATATGTTTTAGTGGATAATATATGCATATCACCCAGGGAATGCTAGTAGAGGAGTGTAAAAGGTCTGAATGTTTTAACAATTTACTGAATAATTTCATTTATCATTGAACAATTAAAATACATAATTTGTGGATTAATTTACATAAACAGGACAACAGTTGATACATTCATTTGATTAATGTAGTGTACTTTGTGACCCCTGAGGTGTAGATTCTACTGTCTTGGATTGGTTTGGGTTGATTTAATTGAATTACGTTAATGTGGAATTATAAAGAATCTTCTAGAAATACTCATTGATTACACTCGTCCAACCATATTCAAACGTTGGAAATATTAATCGTATTATGATAAGTAGAAATTATTCTGAGTTGGAAAAAATGTGATGGCACATGAGGAAACTAATGTGGTTTGAACTGATATTGTCTGACTTTTGCAACACTTGGAGTTTGTATAATTTAAATTTAATTTGTATTGTGTAATATGTTTAGTACATATTGTTTTCAGTTGTGGGTGACATAGATTTCATGAACTGATGGATTTGTTTATTGCGCCCCATAAGGGGAAATGTGAATTAATTGAAGATTCTGATATGTATTATTCAAATAATGATAGAAATGTTTTCAGGGTCAGACATTTTGTTCACCTCTCCATACAAAAATGAAGATATTCAAAGCTACTGTCATGGGCAGTAGGTTAGAGTTCAGTTTGAGCGTCACAATCCTTTGCCCCAGGGTATCATGACACAGGTAGCAGATGCAGGATGTGGCCTAGGAAGGGACCTCATGTGGCATCGTTTCTGCAAATGCTCTCTGAGAGCACCTAACTGGCAGTGCATGTTTTAGGTAAACCTGTGCACATGGTGTCATGGCTGCATGTTATGATCAAATCTTGGAGGTCTCAAGAATCTTGTGAAGCGTGGAGAATTGCTGTATGCAGTAGAAGAAGGTGAGGTGTGTACTTGTGAGAGAGGAGGGACACGAGTGGTTGAGTGCATGTTGCATATGTGTAGATGGGTAGTGTATTCCTGGTGTTGTGAAGTATAGCTAACACAAAATAAACCATCTCTGATTATTAGACGGATTCTAAGATGGTTGTTCTTTGTTGGCATGTGGATGATGTGTACACAATATCAGGCTAATGCAGTGTACATAATCTGGCATTGCTCTCCTGAATATTTCCGGTTTGTCGTATCAAAGATTGACATTCATTAGGAACATTCTGCCTCATTATGAGTTTGGTGCCATTTTGGAGATAAATCTGCCAAATTACCGACAATATCAGTCACGATTGTCAACAGCTGGTTCTGTGGGTTTACAAGGGGATTATGCGTGTTGGTAGGGCAGTGCAATTCCCCATTTCCTGAGTCCATAGGGCTCCATGATGATTTAAGCTGGTTTACTTTGAGCAGTAATTCCGGCACAGTAAATCTATTGATTACCCAAATCCTCCACGTTCCCTCCAAGCTACGAATTCGGTGGTGCAGTAAAAATGGTAGTAATCCTCTTACCAGCCAAAACATTGGTGGTGATGGAATTACAACCACTTTTTTACTGCTCTGCCAAACTCATGCTTATTTTGCAATGTGGAATGAATTTTTTTTCAGCTGATATAATCTTATACATTTCCTCGCAGCGTACTACCTGGCTCAAGCACCGCTGATGCTGGCTAACTTCAACTGATCAGCCAGTTTTGGAAAAACTATCTAAAGGTACATTGTTAGGTGTGGCTTTTTTAATTGGCAGCTCCCATTTAAGAATATCCATCCATTGGGTCTTCATAGGACCAACACAATATTCCAGAATCACTAAAAGTACCCTCATAAACATTTTGGGCGATTTGTATGTTCTTAAAATAAAGACTAAACCAAGAAATAACCTGTTGTTCTTTTTCATGCAGGGAGCAGACTAAGAGGATTGGTTCCCAAATGTCCCAGAGTAGCCCGGACCGGTCTGAATCTCTCAGATTCTATGCATCTCAAATCTCACAACGTTTTGGATAGACAGCGAGATAGTAGACAAATAGTTAGGTAGAAAAGTGCTTATCGATTGTAGACTGAAGATACACTATTGAAGGGAACTTGGTGGAAGAAATATCCCCTAGAAGAAGGGAGTCATTCTCTTATACTTTAGTTGTTCTAAATAACGGCAGGCTAAGGGCAGGTTAGTTTTGGACAGAGGAACAGAATTTGGTTGAACTCCATTCATGACTGATCAGCACCCAAGTTAGTTTGGTTAGGTAGGGAACAATGTAGCCTAGGCAGTGCTCTGAGTTTTCTTTTCCTTTTAAAAAGGAAAATTGTGAGATGAAGAAACTGAGTCTATGTTCTTCTTCTGACCAGTCACACTCCACTTCACTAATGTCAAATCTGTTGCTGGGTCTTGGTAGTCTCGACCCTGAATATACCATCTGGAATCTGGCCGTCTGCGTCTCCTTAAAAGCAAACTATCTGTTTGCTATGGAGTGAGGGCTATAAAACAAGAAGCGCATTACTGATTATATTGTATATCATCTACCTGAGGAGATAAATGTGATCTTTTTTTACGAAATGAGAATGTTATAAGATTCTGATGAGATCATTATAAGAAAATCAATAAGTATGTTTGGATGGGTTGTTTTATGATGATTTGCGTAACATTTATAAAATATGTGTGTCCAAAATGTTGCCTAATTCTTGACTTCCACCAGTCCCTTCCTAGCAAGGCCCGACGTGGATAAAAAAGACTCCTCTGGTAGATTATAGTGCTTAACAAATGATGAGTCGTATTTATCCATCAGAAGTGGCAGACAAAAGAACAACCCCATAGGAATCTTTAGAAGAACTTACTCAAATTCACAAGAAGAAATTACAAGATTATTTAGTTGCCCTATATGCACATTATGCAAGCACCCAGGACATACACTTTGAGGAGATTTTTGGTGATGAGGGGCACAGAATCACCTATCATCCGTGCCAATTAGAGGTCCGTAGAGTTCATTACTAAGCGTCATACTAGAGAAAAGTATTATTCACTATGCTCAAAAGACCATTATGCCCCTAGTCCCTAATTCTTTTTTCTCGTATAGACAGGGCACATAGATTTATTTATTTATTGGCATGAGTCATAGACATTCCTACAATATAAAAGCCTTAGTAAAACTATAATAATATTTTGTTAGAAGAGGAGTTAAAATTGTATATTTCTTGACAAAACTAAAAGGTTTACCCACCATGCTAATAGTGACCTCGCTGCTTGATTCCCACTGTAAGTAACTCAGTAGATTGGTAGTTTATATTTAGCTCGAAACAAAAAAATCTAGTTTCATGCCAATTTATTCTCCAGAAAGGATCTGAAACAATTGGTCGATCCTTGAATTTAGCAGCAGTAATTATGATGAGTGGGATTTGTATTGCAACACATGGAATTAAAATGATTGAATATTGTGGACTGGCTACTAAACACAAAGGGACTGATTTACATACATGTTTTTAAATGTGAATACGCCATTGGAAAGCACTTTGTAAATCAGGCCCAAAATGTACTGTGGCCTTGAAGATGTTAATGCTGTAACAGGTAAGAAGCAGGCAGCTTCTAAAGGCAATCTGAAATTGTAGTTGGATGCCAAGCATGTGAAACTCCATGAGAGGGGAATTTCGGGGCCAGCTATCAAAATTGAGAAGCCCAAAGCCCCTACCTGGACCACTGATAACAAAGTACCATCAACAGACCAAAAAGGAGGGGCTTATTGACCTCACTGGAAAGTTGTGGGAAAACCAGACTAAGCCCCTAAAACTGGCTAAGTGAAGAATAGGGGTTTGATGTAGACCAACTTGTGAATGGGTAGTTAATGGAAGCTATTCAAAATTGCTGCAGAAGGGAGGATAAAATAGGAATAGGTTCATGCTCAAAGGATTGTGAACGCCATTTTTGGTTTAGACAACTTTTTAATGTCTCCACCGCCCATTTGGTGGCACATTGTGTATTTTCTTCAGCTTTGTTGAATTCAATGTGGTTCAATTCATTAAGGCACGCAGTTGCATGTCTGCTAGTTTTGCCTGGACCACTGTTAAATTGATTAGCATCATTGGTAACTCAACTGCTTTCAAGTCTGTCTTCTGTTTCTATGGAGCTATATTCCAGCATTTTGTCAAGTGTAAGAATTCCTGTGAAGCTGCCGGGAATTGCTGAGGTACCAGCAATGGAATAAGAGTGATCATCATATGCAGAGGTGTTCGACATTGAGATGTGGGCAGCTTGTAAAGATTACAGCTGTAGACACGGAAACTCGTAGTGCGAAGTGGCAAAGAGGTTTAACCTCCGTGGCAAAAATGGCCGCAGATGCTGTGGATCAGAAGCGTTGCTGGGGGGAGCTTATGGAGCTATAGCCCCAGGTATTTTGGTTGTAGACCCGGATAGAAGCTCCGGGGCTACAACCAAAATGCTAGCTATCCCCGAGTCCTGACAGTCCCGACATTAGCGCAGCCCCGGATCTTTTCCAGACCTAGCAACACCCCTGCTGTGGATCACTGAATCAAAACAAACGGAAGGGGACGGAACAGTAAGAGTGACGATGTGTGTGGAATGGGAGAAGGAGAGGGATTCTCGCACTGGTAATGCCCGCAAAGCGGCCATTCGTCGGCACAAGGTGAGTCACAAAAATGACACCGAACTACTAGTCCCCCGTATAGCCGCAAACCTGTCAGCATGCACAATCAACAGTTCCTTAGTGCCAACAATGTTTTTGTCAGCATAATCAAATGTCTCCGACGTGCCAGAAAGGACCTAGTTGTGCACAAAGCTACAAGTTCTCGCACTGACCGCCTAAAGCTGAGCACATCTGCAGTTTTTAACATTGACTTTCCAAAGGCGCTTCAATTGAAATTGAAATTGTGGTTTGATATTCAAATCCATTTTGCACTCTGTGGTCGTGAAGGACTTCGGTCATTGCCTGCTAATGCTTCCAAGTCTTTGCAGAAAGAATGGAAAGCAGTATGCCTGCCTAACTTTCAACGAAACCCCTCCTTTCTTGAAAGACACTGCAGTGACCTTTGTGGCAGAATGTATGCTGTCCCCAGTGATGCAGATTGGCCTGTGTATTCCCTTCTCTGATATATGCTTCTTTGTAGAACCTTGCAGGATTAAAAAAGAGGAGTACTCACATGAAAATATCTGGTACGGAAATCGGCGTTTGGGCCAAAATACACTTGGAACATTCACCAAAGTGTCTATCACTCCATTCGCACCAACGCAATTCAGCTTTCTACTGACGGACTAGAAACCAGGCCGATAATGTCTGTCACTGGTCACCCACCGCAATGCAACCTCCATTGAGAGCTATTGGCAACCCCAACCCACTGAACGGAGTGACTGGTCATCTATCCTGCACCGTGGGGAAGTGAAAAAGTCTCCTCCATGCAGTGAATCTAACCAGCCTATTAAGAACACTTCACCCTGCACATCAACCAATGGCCCTTCTTCTTCCTCTTTTTCCTTTCTCCCCTTTTCTAATACCTCTTCTGATAATAATTCCACTCCCCAATTTGCTAACTGCGCCCTTACTTTTCTAGGGAATGTACAATTCAACTCCAATTACAGCCTGCGCCGTGAAAAGTACCATTATATATTCCTGTATATACCTAAAGGCATATTTCGTAATCTTTCTATTTTAGAAAAATGTACAATATTTGCTATTTATTAATTGTCTTACATGCCACCACTTTTCATGATCTGCACTTATTTTTTTCCTCTGACATAATTGTAGACTGGTGGTGTTTCAATGAAATCTTTTTTATTCATTTTGTGGAGCTTTCTGTCCCTACATACATATTTCCCATTATTTGTAGTGCACCAAGAGTGCTACAATGCCACCACTAATCATTATGGGCACATCTTTTTTTCTTTTACCTTAATTTGAATTTGTAATAAAGTATTTGCTATTTCTAACGTAACCGTTTGATACAGTTTTTGTGTTAAAATCGTTTTTATTCATTGCCACTAGGAATATCTTTTTTAAGTACATTACATGACGCAACTTCCACTCTCCCAACATGGCCGCCAAAGACTAACTGTGCCTTCAACAAAGTCACCAGTCTAGTCTCTGCAACTCGTAGCCTCCTTCTGGATGCGGCGCCGGTTCCCTAACAGGGAAGGTCAGCCCCCTGTCTTTCATTCGCGCTGGCCTCACCTGCAGTATTAGTATCCCGGGAAGTGCACCCAGTATAGTAAAAGAAATAAACCCCTCGCCGTGGGGGTGGGGGAGGCATTACCGCATCAGGTAGTGGTCTGAGGCCTTTGTTAAGGCACCGGGGCCCTGGGGCTTTACCTGACACGGAGCTCGGCGTTTATTACTTAAAAATGTATATTTGTTCATTGGATTTAGTATGCTCATTCGTCTTGAAATACCCATAATCATATTTTAACAAAAAGATACCCTACCACGGTTGGCAATACGCTTTGCCTTCAGGATCCAAAACTGTGGAATGCCCACCCCATCATTTTCCACTCTGCTTTCACCCACATTCATGTTTGCATTGATGCTGTAATATGTTTCCTCCCAGGCCAGCAGGCCAGGGGCAAGATGCAATTGTCTGTCAGGAGCCAAAATCAAGGTTTCACCATTCAATGTTTCACAATCCACAAAACCGGTGCAAAATGCACTGAGTGCATTTGTCGCAGAAGCGCAAGATGTGCTGCTGCTAAAATGGACCAAAATGGATTATGTAACATGGAATGGAGAAACATGTATTTGCTTTAATCCGTATTACGTACATAGTTTTGCAACGAAGTGAAATGTGTTTGATTCTTTCTTTGGTCAGCTTTATAAGGAATACTAAATTAGGGTTTGCTTCAAATTTAGCAAGGACCCTATTACAAAATAATAAAAGTGAGTCTGCATTTTCTTCTGTTTATCCACAGGAACACAGAGAAATGTTGCCCCATATGTCCATTGTGAAACGAAAAACTTTGAGTCAAAAGCCAAATCTATTTTAATGTCATGCTTACTCCAAAAAAAAATTAAAAAGCTTCATTGCTGCCACAGAACAAACAATGTTCTGAAAAATGCAGTAGAAAACATCCATCTGTGCGTTCAGAATTTGGAGCAAAACTGTTATTTCTGTTTTGAGTTGACAAGTCATGTTTTTGCATTTGATTAAAAAAAATTAGGTTTGAAGCATGTTGTGTCCCTAGTTTCTGCAAACTGGAGCCTTTTCCTGTGCCATTAGAATCCCTTCAAAAGGGGTTCGTAAAGGAATTGCAATCACAAATGAAGCCATGACTTAAGAGGCTCATCATAAACATGTCAGTATTTGCAAAACAGGCATTCATTTATATGTACTGCCTGTATTTACTGGCCAAACTCATTATGCATTTTTCGGGTTTCCACCTTAATGTGGCATTTCTGCATGCCTTCATAGTGGCTAAGACCCCCTAGCAATATCCCATACGGGATGAGAATTGCCACATACGGTGTTCCAGAAAATCACTGAACACCTGACGAGCCTCTAGGACAGCACTCTACAACCTGCTGCACGCCAGCTCATTTGCACTACAACTCTGATCATCCCTCCCTAGTGAATGTTCTAGCTATGTCTGTTGGGAGTTGTAGTCCAAAACATCTAGAGAGCCCAAGGTTTCAGACTCTTGCAGTAGGTCTTAGTTACACATGCCCACAGTGAACTTCAGCATCGAACCACAGTAACCTCACTGCGTGCCAGCTTACATAACATTGTGAAATCAGACGAGTCATGCAAATATGTCGCTGGTGGGGACATTTGACAGACAAAGACTTTGAGCTAGTGCCATTTAGTTTCTAATGATTTGCAGCATGTTGCACAATCAATTTCAGGGGCATTTCCCTTTCTGAATCATTGGTTTACTCTCAGACACAAAGCAGTGGCTCAAAGGTGCTTATTGGCAATGATCACTAACATTTAAAAAAAAGGTAGCAGGCGCTTCTCTCCAGAGAGAACATGGCATGATAACCTGTTCTGAGATTAGAGTTTGCAGCACACGCTTTTTGCTCACTGTACCTTTCACAGATGGGAAATATACATTTGCATATCAGTCTTTGTCCCGCCCACATGGGCAGTCCAGCACCGAAATGCGATGGCAATTCCTCTCTGAAAAAGAGTACCAACAGCAACCCCATACACGTGTTTCAGCCTTATTGGGCCTCATCAGTGAGGTGAAGCTGTGCCTCTCTGAGCACAGTGAGCAGGGAGTCCACATCTGGTTGCCCCCAGGTAACTCAGGGTGACCAACCCCAAGTTCCTTGCAAATATTTTTAAAAAGGTAGCAGGCGCACCTCTCCAGAAAGAACATGGCATGATAACCTGTTCTGAGATGAGAATTTGTAGCACACGCTTTTTGCTCACTGTACCTTTCACAGATGGGAAATACCATTTGCATATCAGTCTTTGTCCCGCCTCTCTTTGTGGTTATTTTCTGTTGAGCGAATTCGGTAGCAGGGAAGCAAGTGTGCCCCAGTTCGGTAGAAACTTATTAAAGGTAAAATTACTTTTTTTCCTAAGCAAAAATCAACACTAGCACTGGAAAGACCAAAAGCACAACGGTACTATACCGTTCTTGTTAATCAGATACGGTACAACACCATTTTTTGCTAACTAGAGACACACTATGCTTCAGCTAACATTTATCTATTTTATACTATAATATTCACAGGAATTGTATTTAGCGGAACACTTTGCCTTTGAAGTGGTGATATAAATATTTCACTCGGTTACTGAACGTTAGTGGGAAGACACAGTGGGAAACCACCGGAATCGGAATTTTCTGCAAAGCTGCAAAAAGAAAACTTTTTCTAAATGGACGTTTAAAGGTACAAATGAGATTGCGTTGATTTACAGATATCCTTAACCCTGGCCCTCTGTATGGTGCACCCTTTGTGGGCTTATAATTGCTTGAACTGATAGGAATGTACAGTAAGGGGGTTTTCTTGATTTCTATTTGAAGACAGTTGGGGACTTAGTGGCCCAATTTTAACAATGGTAATTAATTTACCTTTTTTTTTGCATTAGGAAGTTAACTAACCCCGAGCATCTTGGGTCTGAGTTTATAACAAAATTGAAGTTTGCTCCCCATTTATGAAATAACAGTAGCATACTGAGGGAGCTCAAAGATTGTGTTTTTTAACAATGTTGTTTGTCTATGTTTTTAAGCATTATTTAATGTTTTAAATCATGGTGTTGTTGTTGTTTTATATGTTGTAGCACTGATAAAGCCTTTGAATAAGTCTGCTAATCCTGAAAAAGACGTTGACCAATGGTTCTGTAAAATCTGGCCAATTGATGTCAAGTCGAAACTATACAAAAGGAAATCCAATGATGAGAGGAATAATACTAAAATAATCTTGGATACTTATAGTTGATACATAATGGTGGACTGTCAAAGTAGGAATATTACTCCTGTAAAAGTTATTTAGAATGTCTCTATACAAACTAGATTTGATTGTGAAGATGAATGGTAGAATGGTGTGTTAGTGATATACACATAGGAGAAATGTTTACACAAAAATGCGCTATTTGAACAACAAAACTTTTGTTCATAAAAATATATGTTGATTGGAAATGAACTGTTGTCTTATAATTGTTCAAAAATGATGTATTTTATGAAATTGTCACAGAATAAAATGATATATTTTTATAAGAACAGACTCTCTGGTCCACAGCATGCGCTTTCTGAAACACATTTATTGAATTTTTCAGCACATAGGGCATCCTCTCTGTTTAGTGTATGTTTTTACCATAAACCTTTCGCAAAGTTTAAAAAATATAACACTTATCAAAAGAGAAAGGAAGAAAAGAAGAGACAAAGAGAAAAAGAAATAAAATAGTATAGTATAATTAATAAGTATTGTTTAAACAAGGGGGCGTGGCTAAGGAGCCATGTCGGAGGACGCATCCTTGTTAGAGCTCCTGCAGATCCTGACATAATCTTGCAGAAAACCGCGCATTAAATGATACAAAAGTCCCGTAACAGAGAGGATCTTGCATGGGAAGAGTTGGGGCACGCATGAATGCCGTGAGGCATGGACTAGCACAACAACAACGCTGGCGGAGTCCGAAGAAAATTGTAGAACGAGGACGCGATGAAATAAGGAAAATGGCTGCAGCCTGAGAGTCAAAGAGAACAAAGGCGAGACCGTACGGAGTGCTGGGCCACTCGGCTTTTCGCAGGCCAGTGGGTGGCGGAGGTGCCATGGGAAGATTGGGCTGAGGCTGAGTGAGCAGTATATAGGGTGCGTGCACGGCACCTGGACCGGGGCTCGAGAGAGAGGTGCGACCACAGGCAGAAGAAGCCCTGTGAGCCTCAACCCTGGCGATCGTACTGAGATGAAGGCTGCCTGAAGTGGAGGGGAGTTGCGAACGGGGAGGGGATAACGCTGGGCTTGACCGGAGGGATACATTGTCTCCGGGATACAGGGCCAATGAGAGCGAGCCGTGGTGAGCACAAGCCCAGCCTTCAAATGACAGAAGACATTCTGAAGGAGATACAAATGTATCTAATGTAACAGAGCTGAAGTGCATGGCACTGAAGCACCGCAGCGCGAAACACAGACGTGCAAATAAAGAAAAATTTGCTCTTGATTGTGCAACTCAGCGGGTCACAAACTAAAAAGGAGGTATAAGAACTGTGACACACCAAAAAGGCAGCCAGTCTCATGAGAAGAACCGAAAGTAGTGCCACCCAATGGGGGGTTACACCAGCGAAGTGCCCATAACAGGGAAGGCGGAATATAAGCAGCACAAAGGGAGCACACTCCTGCAAGGAGAATGACCCCGCACACCAGGAGTGAGAGACCACAAGTACAGTGGTCGGAAGCTGCCAAGAGCAATGCACCAACACAGGTACGAATGGGGCATGGACATATGAAGTGACATCGCACCTGGCGAAATAGGGATACGTGCACATACAAAAGGGCCCAGGGTACATAGCCACTGAGGAGGTGAGGGATTGCGGGCGTGATAAGTCCAGCTAGAAATCAAGCCATCACCAAGCGCACCACATTTGGAACACAGAATACTGTTCCGCCACCGCAGATGACAAAGAGGGGTGTCACCGGAGTCAAACAGTCGACAGAACCCCACGCCGGAGAGAGCAAGCGGATAAATACAAAAAGGCAAGGGTAATAATAAGGACACAACCCAAGCCATATTTGCAACAACCATTTCAGGTACAGTGGATTAGAATGGCCCATGTGAGATATTGCTGAGAGAGAGGACTGAGTGCTGACGTAGTTTGCGTGGAACGCCAGGCGCACATTGAGGCATAACACATTGTGGAACAGGAAAGTGCTGGAGTAAGACGGTCACATACGTTTGCACACCACATACAAGGAGAAGCATTCCAGCCACGCAAAAGATATGTGGTGAGGGAGAAAGCAGCAATAATTGAGAAAAATATCCCTGCCAGTGTATCAGTGGGCGACTAACCCACAACATTAGACAACTCTCGGAGGTGGTCGGTTGCACTGAGGGGTGCCGGGATGGCCTCCAAATTGCCAAAATTGAAAGGGAAACAAGCGACGATGGAGGACTTTACCAAGACACCCTAAGCAACGGAGGGAGCCAGGAAGAAGGACAAGAATATGTAACTGGACAGCGTGCCAGAGAGAAGTGACCAGCAAATCCTAGACGCAATTGCAGATCTGAAGGCGGCCTGGGAAACCAAGCTGGAGGCAGCCATGGCGGATCTTAAGACATCATTGGATCTCAAAATGGGAGCGATACAGGAGGATGTGAACATTCTGCGGCAGGATGTTAAAAAAGTGGCGGAACGCACAGGCGAGCTGGAGAAAGCGGTAGGCGTTAACACAGGGGCCTGCAAAACGCACACCTCGGAAAACCACACATTGCGACAGCAAGTGTGCAACCTGGAGAGAAGAGCAGAGGAAGCAGAATAGTGGGCCCGCAGGAATAACGTATGCATTGTTGGGCTTCTGGAAGGAGAAGAAGGACAGAGCCCCACAGATTATATAGAGACAATGTTGCTGCAGGAGATAACGGGAGGCGAACTCACCCAGGGATTTGCAGTGGAGAGAGTGCATGGACCCTCAGTAGAAGACCATCACCGGGCGCCCCTCCTAGACCGATAATCGCTAAGATCCTGAATTATCGAGACAGGGAGAAAATCCTGGAATTCTTTCGGAAAGGAGGCACAATACACAGGCTAACAGCATCTATAACAGCATACTCCGACTACATGCTCCAGGTGCAGAGGCAACGGCTGAACTTTGGAACTGTGAAGAGGAGGCTGCGAGACGCGGGCTATAGGTACATGTTGATGTACCCAGCGAGACTGAAGGTGTTCCACAAGAACAAGACCCTATTCTTTGCGGCGACGGAATGGCTGGACGGCCAGAGCTGCCCGGATGAGACAGATCAGCAGAAGGTGGATGGACTGGAGAAGTAAAGCAGTGTCGACAAGAATCGAGGTGCTGTATGATCTGAGACATTGGGACTAGATTATAAAACAATGATGTAAAACAGTATTCTAGGCCAAAATAAAGGGATTAGCATGCAGGAAGGCAGGGAACCTGCTCTTACACCCCAATAGTATAGATTGGACAGGCTAATGATAAAGTGGTAGCACCCTGCTGAGTTCCTTGTACCGGCTAGCCGAGACAGGACAAAATGCGGGATCGCCTGAGATCCAGGGATGGAGCTGGGCAAAAGTTGGGGACGGGGAGGGAACAGGGAGGGGGTAGTTGAGGGCATTGTTGGGGGAGTTGAGGTGTTATGGGGGTGAGTAGCTGTCAGGATTAGTCAGGCGAGTACAAAGGCAGCGAATATGGCAAAGGAAATGTGCACTAAATTACACAGTGAAAGGCTTCGAATTAAACTACGTGCACACAGGAACAAAGACTCATGTATGCTAGAACCCAGGAGTGCAAATAGAGTGTGACAACAAAACCAATATATGAAAAGGGATGTGGGGTAAGCACCTGACTGTGAGGAAAGTCGGCAAGCGCCTTACCCCCAATTGCTGTTACAGGTACTGACAGCGCTAAACCCACGTGGAGGGCAAGCAATGACTGGATCTGTGAACTAACACTCTTGATGGTATTAAATAAGGGAACTAAAGAACAGTACTCACGAGGACGAGATAAACCTCTTGAATGTCAGCTAGCCCACGAATCCTGTTGATGAAACTGGGACCCAGAAAGGCTATAACAGCAATGGGAGGAAAACTAAATACCTAAGTTGGAATAGTGTTTACAAATTAGTGAGGAAAACATAAGCATTCACACAGGAGCTAGCTACAACCGCACACCACACCTAAATATCAAATGGGAAATAAATGCAGTTGTGCAATGGAAAACATGGAATGGATCCCAATGGAAAATAAGGATCAGGAGCAGGGAAAAACGAAATAACCAATGCAAACTTCCCCCTACCCCTCCAAGGGAAAGACAGGATGCTAATCTAAGAGGAAGGCTAAGGCATACGGGTTTACAGCAGCAAAGGACAGAGTCAAAGAAATATAGAACACAGACAAACTGGGCTGCATCTAAAAGGGGAAAGCACTGAGAAATGCTGCCTGCAAACAGAGGAAGACAAAAAGGGAATCAAGGGAGCAGAAATCAATTAGCGCATGAATCCGAGATTCAGGGCGGAGGAACAAGAAAACAGGAACTAGGAACTAGGTACAAAGGCAAGGAACAAGGAACAAGGGACTAGTCACAACAGGAACACTGCAAACGATGACCAGCGCTGGACAGAAGTAAGACTGAGGCTTTTAAAGCTGCTTAACGAGCACACGCCTCAGGTGTGCTGATTGCTGCACCTGCAGCCACAGGTGTTGCCTATCCTCCACCCAACCTTGTCCTGCAAGGGTGGAGGTGGAGCAGTGGGCCAGGCATTCTGGGAAGCATAGTCATTTGGTTAAAGAAGCATGCTGGCTGCCAAAAACCTGGAATGGATCCGGAAGGGAAGTAGCTTGGGAAATAGGGATTTAGCGCTCCCAATTCATCACAGCAATGTAGCATAAGGTTCGGAGGAAAGGTCCAGTAGGGAATAAACCCCAAATCATGCCCCCAAGTGGTGGGAACGGGAGCGAAGGGAGCGAGTCGTGACAGTATACCCCCTCCTACGGCCGTCTTCGGGTGCCCGCCACCCGCACGAGACATCTTCTTTCCATGATGGGAGTGCTTTTTCTTTGGAGGTGGCACTGATGGAAATGGTGGCCTGTGGGCAAAGGCAGATGGACTTCCATGATAGGAGTGCTTTGTCTTTGGGGGTGGTACTGATGGAAACGGTGGCTTCTGGTGAGGAAGAGACTCATGGTTCGAAGAAAGGCATGAAGGACTTGCAGGACCTGAAGCAGAGTTGGAAGGTCCAGGAAGCTCGGTCACTGGGAGTGGACCCTTATAAGTCTTTGAGGAGGGAGGCAGGCTGGTGCAACATGCCTTAGACAATGGTAGAAGCCCTGTTAGCCTTTCTGCCAAGAGTGGACATGCGGGAGGTGAGGAAATTGCTGGCTTCAGGAAAGGTTTATGTTCAGCCATTAGAGAAGGTGGCGGCTGAGGTAGAGGTTCAGATTTTCTTCTGTCATCCATCTGGGAAAAGGCTTGTGGTTGAAAGTGACTAAGGTTTGACTGCACATGTTCTACGCCTTGGAAACCTGAAAGTCCAATGGGTTGTACAAGGCTGGTACTCCTGGTGACAGTCGTGTAACCACCTTGTTGCACGTGGGATACAACAGCAGGGACGTTTGGCATACTGATAGGAGTGATAGACGCAGTACTTGGTATTTCAGGCACACTCGCAGAATGAGCAATAACAGACACATTTTGAACTGCAGCAGTCATTCCCTTCCTTTGGCTACTAGCACCCAACTGGTGCTTCTTGGCGGAATTCTGTTGCACAAGTCCTGTAGGTAATACGCCGGTCTGCACCACCCCCTGTGCACACCCAGGTGAGTGGTTCTGACTCACCACTTGGTCCAGCTTGATGACTCTGAAGCGGGAGCTGGCAAAAGTCTCAAACTCTGATGCTGCATTTTTAGGAGGCTCTGATGCTAAAGTGAAGCAGTTGGGAGAATCGTCTTGTGGAAAAGGCAGGCATTCTGGTGCTCCTCCTGAAGCAAAAGAAAGGCAAGCTAGACGTTCATCGACAGTAAATGGTTGGGATTCAGGAGGAATCGCTGGAGCAGAAGAAAAGACAGCAGGATCTGATGGTGTAGACAGGTACACCTCTGATATTGGCAGCGAGGCTAAGCAGGATACAGGCGTCTCATGAACTGAAGGCAAATACTCAGTATACTCCGGGACTGAAGACATGCACTTTTGATGGACTACCGGAGGCTCTAAAGCTGAAGGATGATCTGCAGGATGAGTCACTGTAGCTGAAGACAGGCAGGCCAGGGGAAACCTTGAGGCTGAAGGCATGCAAGCTGAAGCAATCTCGGTTGCTGGATACAAACATGTCCAGGTCTTTGGGACTGGCTCTTGAGTAAATGGCAGACATGGCAGCGGTTCATTGGTTGAAGACACGTGTGCCAAAGATGACTGCAGGGCTGTGGATTGGATCATAGAAGAGTCAATGGTTGTAGGAGGACAGACAGAAGTCTCAGAAGTTGACAGACACATTGGTGGCTCAGGAATGGAGGGCACCTTTAGGGCAGTAGACTCCTTGGCACCAGTAACCAAAGACTGAGCTGTACCCTTGCAGTCCCTTTCTTTAGTGGGTGACACAGAGTCTCTTTCTTTGTAGAAGTCAAAATCAACCAGTGGAATCACCATAGTAAAGTCTCTGTTAATCAGGATTTCGTCAATTGTCCATTCCTCTGTTTTAGCTTCTGAAAGAGGCAGATTAACAATCAACAGTTCAGGAATCGCCTGCCGGTTTTTTGGTTCTGTATACTGTGGAATGAGTCCATCAGAACATGAAATCTGTACTGTCTCTGACTGTTCGTATTGATCAGAATTGGCAGAAGGAAGAGTGAACCCAGAGGTAACATCGTTTTCCACATCAGCTTTAACATCTACTTCAGTCTCAGCAGCTGTATCAAGAGCAGGGCCTAAGCCTACTGTAGTGACTGAATCTGTGTATGCCACCATTGTGGATTGTGTTTGGAAATCAGAAGCTTGTATGTGTGCTAGCTCAGAATTATGACAAACTGCTACACAGAAAATTTTAGGTAAAGGAGTGGCTTGTAAATCTTCAGCTAAATGCAATCCCTGACAAACAGCAGAACAATTGTTAGAAACTGTGCCCAGATTAAGCGCTGTGCTAGACGAAAGACCTTCACTCCCAATAGATCTAACATATTGACAAATATCATGGTTTACCAAAGTCTCTGCACTCAGGGGCTGAACAGTGTTCACTTCCTCAACATCAACAGATAAAGTCTGAGGTGTATTCAGTAAAGAGTGCAAGGTTTTATTCTCCTCTTGTAAAGAAATGAATTCTTGTCTTAACTCCTCAAGCTTAGCTCTTAGCATGCCCTGTATTAACTGTACATCACTATCAGTAGGCACAGGGGGAGGCATAGTGGCATCAGGGCTGGATCCTGCACTAGCAATCTGGATGTGCACCGATTGTACATTGTCCTCTACTGCTTGCAGGTTCTGTGATTTATAGTTTCTCTTACCAACTTGGTCTGTGTTTCCCTTAAGCAAACTATTGACATTAGACCTCTTGGCATTAGGGACTACAGTATGTACCTGTGCAAAGGAGTATGCTTTAGACTGAGGGTAGAAAACAGAAGTTATGCAAGGAACCCCTCCATTCTTTATGTTTGTACCATGAAACTGTTCTATCTGAGGTGAAGCACAACTGGAATCATGGGGTTCAACAACAGAGGTTCTCTTGTATAATAAGTCTAACAGTGTGTTGTTTTCTGCGGCTAAGGCTTGCGCTGACATAGAATCGGGATCAAAACAAAAGATAGAACTAGGATCAGGCAATGTAGGATGTGCCATCCTATGGGAAAAATACTTTACACGTAAATGCCCATTCGTGACAAGGAGTTCATTTAAGTCAGGACTAGTGATTTGATTGTCACAGGTAAATGTAGGAGAAGCTTTCTGTACAAACTTGTTAGAGGCCTTGCTGCCTTTCTTTCTTAAACTTGCCATATTCAATGGGAATTTTGGGCCGGTCATTCTGTCAGGATTAGTCAGGCGAGTACAAAGGCAGCGAATATGGCAAAGGAAATGTGCACTAAATTACACAGTGAAAGGCTTCGAATTAAACTACGTGCACACAGGAACAAAGACTCATGTATGCTAGAACCCAGGAGTGCAAATAGAGTGTGACAACAAAGCCAATATATGAAAAGGGATGTGGGGTAAGCACCTGACCGTGAGGAAAGTCGGCAAGCGCCTTACCCCCAATTGCTGTTACAGGTACTGACAGCGCTAAACCCACGTGGAGGGCAAGCAATGACAGGATCTGTGAACTAACACTCTTGATGGTATTAAATAAGGGAACTAAAGAACAGTACTCACGAGGACGAGATAAACCGCTTGAATGTCAGCTAGCCCACGAATCCTGTTGATGAAACTGGGACCCAGAAAGGCTATAACAGCAATGGGAGGAAAACTAAATACCTAAGTTGGAATAGTGTTTACAAATTAGTGAGGAAAACATAAGCATTCACACAGGAGCTATCTACAACCGCACACCACACCTAAATATCAAATGGGAAATAAATGCAGTTGTGCAATGGAAAACATGGAATGGATCCCAATGGAAAATAAGGATCAGGAGCAGGGAAAAACGAAATAACCAATGCAAACTTCCCCCTACCCCTCCAAGGGAAAGACAGGATGCTAATCTAAGAGGAAGGCTAAGGCATACGGGTTTACAGCAGCAAAGGACAGAGTCAAAGAAATATAGAACACAGACAAACTGGGCTGCATCTAAAAGGGGAAAGCACTGAGAAATGCTGCCTGCAAACAGAGGAAGACAAAAAGGGAATCAAGGGTGCAGAAATCAATTAGCGCATGAATCCGAGATTCAGGGCGGAGGAACAAGAAAACAGGAACTAGGAACTAGGTGCAAAGGCAAGGAACAAGGAACAAGGGACTAGTCACAACAGGAACACTGCAAACGATGACCAGCGCTGGACTGAAGTAAGACTGAGGCTTTTAAAGCTGCTTAACGAGCACACGCCTCAGGTGTGCTGATTGCTGCACCTGCAGCCACAGGTGTTGCCTATCCTCCACCCAACCTTGTCCTGCAAGGGTGGAGGTGGAGCAGTGGGCCAGGCATTCTGGGAAGCATAGTCATTTGGTTAAAGAAGCATGCTGGCTGCCAAAAACCTGGAATGGATCCGGAAGGGAAGTAGCTTGGGAAATAGGGATTTAGCGCTCCCAATTCATCACAGCACTGTAGCATAAGGTTCGGAGGAAAGGTCCAGCAGGGAATAAACCCCAAATCATGCCCCCAAGTGATGGGAACGGGAGCGAAGGGAGCGAGTCGTGACAGTAGCAGTTAGGACGCAGGGGTGGGTTTGTTTGAGGTTGGGGACTGAGCCTATACACAGAAGGGGCAGCCTACAAATGCGATCTGTAGACTTGCAAAGGGAGGAGCGAGATGGGATTGGGAAATGGGGGATCTGAAAATAATCACTTGGAATGTTAGAGGGCTCAATAATTACCTAAAGAGGAATGAGGTGATGATGTACCTGCACAGGCAGAAGATAGACATAGCTTTAATACAAAAGAACCACCTCACAAAAGAAAAATTAGAGGTGATCCGGAAGAAATGGAAGGTTACGCTCGTGGGTGCGACTTATTCTGCCTATGCCAGAGGGGTGATTACCTGGGTAGCACCACATGCCCCTTTCCAGATATTACAATCTACAGTGGAAGCAGATGGGAGGATGGTGGCAATAAGGGGATTGGTGGAAAATAAAGAATTATGTATTATAATTACATATGCTCCAAATCAGGACACAGTGGCATATTTTAGAACCTTGCACAACAAAATAAGCATGTACCTGGGAGGAGCAGTGATTTGGGGGGGTGACTTCAGCTGTACACTAAATCCGAAAGTAGACAGATCAGATGACAAAATAGATAGACCCACCCCGGCTGCTAGGGCGTTGCAGACACTGATGACAGAATTCAGGTTTGTGGATGCATGGAGGCTGTGTCACTCGAAGGATAGACAGTATTCACATTATTCGGCCCCACAAAACCTGCATACTAGGTTGGATTATATGTTTACCACACAAGAGCTAATGGCAGACATTGTACTGACAGAATATAAAGCGAGGGTCCTATCAGACCACTCGCCATTGGTCCTGGTGTGGCAATACAGACCCCCAAGCGCAAGGATAACAATGTGGCGCCTCCGAGCGGAGGCACTCAAGGACACAATGTTTAGGGAGGACCTAAGAGAAGAAATAATAAATTACTTTGAGATCAATACTGGAAGCGTTAAGTTGGCTGGAACGCTGTGGGAAGCCTTCAAAGTAGTATTGACGGGGTAGCCATAGCTAAGTCTAAGGAATTAAAATGTGGGATATTAACAGAATTGCATGAAGCAGAAAAAGAGCTAGAAACAGCGCTGGGTAAGGGAGGTAACACCATGGAGGACGCTGGGACCACACTAAGGCTGCAACAGAAATGTGCAGGACTCTGGGAGAGACTATGTAATCTAAACTATAAGAAGTATGTGGAAAGACAACATGCAGGAGGTGATAAACCAGGGAGGGTGTTGGCATGGTTATACAAAAGTGAAACCCCCAGACCTACAATTAGAGCAGTGACGAGGGAGGATGGAAGTATAGTGGACACTCAAGAGGGGGTGAATCGCACTTTTCTGGAGTACTATCAACAATTATATGGGGATGAAGGGGGAAGTGATTACAGAGAAATAAGGGAAACATTGGAGGACATAGGTATGCCACTTATAAGTGTGGAGGAGCGGGAGGATCTAGATGCCCCGATAGCCCTGGAAGAGCTAGAAGAGGTGGTTAAGCAGCTACCCACCTGCAAGACCCTAGGGGCTGATGGACTCCCTAGTGAATTTTATAAAAAGTACAGAAGTATGGTGCTCCCCCCACTACTGGCAATGGTAAATGAGGCATACGAAATGGGAAGGTTGCCAGAGTCCCTGAGAGAGGCGATTATCATACCGCTCCCTAAACCCAATAAGCCTGACAAGGATTGCAGATCCTTCAGACTGCTGTCAATGCTTAATTAAGATAGCAAAATACTTACGGCAGTCCTGGCGAACAGAATGAAAAGGATCATCGATAAACTAATACACCCTGATCAGACTGGGTATGTCCCAAATAGGAATATATCCAACAACCATAGACGACTACACCGAGTCATAGAACACACGGTAGGGGACGCGGGGGAAATTGCAATTGTATCATTAGATGCAATAAAAGCCTTCGACTCAGTGAAATGGCCTTGGCTGCTCACAGCCCTGACCAGCTATGGGATAGGGCCTGGCTAACTTAAATGGGCCAAACTGCTATACAGCGCACCGCTGGCCAGGGTTAAAATGGGAGCAATAATATCAGAGAGGTGGCAACTTAGCAGGGGCACTAGACAGGGATGCCCATGGTCCCCTATGTTGTATATCTTGCCATTGGAACCCCTGGCGATATACCTAAGGCAACAGTATGACATAATAGGAATTAACATAAATGGGGAGCAGCACTTAATCTCCTTATACGCTGATGATATGCTGCTGTACTTGTGTTACCCATAAGAAAACCTCCAATATATTCTGGAAGTGATGGAGCGATTTGCGTCGCTATCCGGTATAGCAGTTAACCCTAAAAAATCATGCATGTTTCCGCTCGGTAGGTACGTAGGTGTCCTGCGGTACCAATTGCCAGTCCTACAAATGCCATGGGAGGTGAACAAGTTCAGATTTCTCGGGATAGACATCTACCACACGGTGGAGGCAGAGCACCAACATAATACAGAGAAAGCGGTCAAGGGTATTGAAAATAGCATGAAATTCTGGGTAAAGCTCCCCATAGCGATGATGGGAAGAGGGGCAATGCTGAAAATGGTAGTGCTCCCGAGATTTTTACATTATTTCGGTAACATCCCGTACCTGATACCAAGGCATTTTTCTGTTAGGATACATAGCATATGCTGGGAATTTCTCTGGCACGGGACGAGGAACAGGATTGCCCTTTGGAAGTTACATAATTTGTATGATAAAGGGGGAATAAAACTGCCAAACTATGAGATCTACTACTTAGTGAGCCAACTGCAATATGTGGCAAAGTGGCTATCAGAGGATCCAACCACAGAATCTAGGTTGTTCAGAAGGGAGTGTGGCCCATTTTCCTAAAAGAAATGATATGGTTGCCAAAATCAGATGTGAAGGAGCGCTCGGAGATGCTGACACTGGGATGGCAGGTGTGGCATAGGGCCTGTCAGATAATGGGGTACCCGGGTCTGTGCTCCCCGCAAGTACCACTTGTCGCATTGACGGGAAATGAAGGCCAATTAAGGAAGACGATCAGGAAGCACTGGGAACCGGCAGGGGTAGCAACAATGGGGGACATATGGCAAGAGGGGAGAATAAAAGGATTTGAGACGCTGGTGGACGAAACAGGGTTGCATATAGGACAATATATCACGTACCACAGGATGGTGCAGCGAATACAAGAGACATGGTCAAAAATAGTATTAGAGGAGCAACTGGCCCCTGTCATAGAAATTATATCTGATACGGCAGAAGGAGGGCACGAAATATCCAGGATATACGAGCTGGTGATGTCCAAAGTGGGGAAAGAAGTGGTACAACTAAAACGGGACTGGGAGAAAGAAGTGGGCGCCCCTATGAGTGATGGGATGTGGGAGCGGGCCCAAGGGTATCATCAGAAAGTATCAAGGAATGACAGACTACACCAAATACAACTGTATATAACCCATAGGGCTTACATGACACCCCAGAGGATAGCTAAATTTAAAAACGCAGAACGACAAACATGCTCTAAATGTGGCGAGGAAAATGCTGAGTTTACGCATATGTTCTGGGCACGTCCAGAAATTGAGAAATTCTGGAGGGAAGTGGCCCATAAATCGGAAGAAAAAGGGATACAGATAAATGTTGAGGCAGCATGGGCATGTTTGATAGGGGGGTTTCCGAGGGCACGTAAACTTAAACATGTAAGCAAACAAAAGGATTTGGCATATATACTTGCAAAGCGCTGGATTGCCATGGGATGGAAGGCGAGTCATAGGCCGAGGATAGAAATATGGTGGAAGGACCTTCAGAAATGGGCAGAAGCCGAAACCACAGTGTGGCAAGAGGCTAGTAATACTGGAGGGAAAGAAGAAGCAGAAACCCTGTCAGCTTGGAAACATCTAATGATCACTTTGTTTGAGCCCGCACAGAACTGGTCGAGTGACCAGGACTCAGAAGAGAATATGGCTGAGAGAACCTCGTTGCAAGGCGGAGAAGCATAGCGCGAAACAGAATAGTCTCAGTTGGGAGGGGGGGAAGGGGAATGCAGTAGACATTGATTAAACTCATAAACTATGTAACATTGTAACATGTACTGCAAGTTTGGTTGTTGGCTGTTTGCAACAAAACTAATTACATTTTTTTTTTAAACTATTATCTAAACAATGTATGCAACAAATTTCGATATAATCCCATTAATAACTTTAACAATAGCGTGTAGTTTACACGAAAACCAGTCTGACACTAAAAATTATTTAGAGCTTTCAAAAGCACTGTGTCCTCCTTCGGCTACAAAGGCTCTGTCCTCCCTGGCTCTCCTCTTACCTCTCCAATCGATCCTTTACTGTCTCCTGGGGTGGCTGCACCTCCTCCTACCTCCCCCTGAACTTTGGCGTTCCCAAGGGCTCCGTACTTGGACCTTTCCTTTCCTCTCTCTATACCTCCCTTCTTGCCCCCGTCTTCTCTTCTTTCGGCATCTCCCACCACTTCTACGCTGATGACACCCAACTCTTTCTCTCCTTCTCTTCCTTCACCTCTGACCTCCACCACACTCTCTCTTCATGCCTTACGGCCATAAAAAGTTGGATGTCATCCCATTTTCTTTCTCTCAATACTGACAAGACCAAAGTACTTTTCTTCCCTCCTAACACTCTCTCACCTTCCCCTCCTCTCTTCATCCACTTTCCCCCTTCCAATCTCCCCATCTCGACCCATGCTCGCAACCTGGGCCTCCATATTGACTCCTCTCTCTCCTTCTCCAACCACATCTCTCTAACCTCTCATGCCTGTCGACACCACCTCTTCAACATCTGCAAGATCCGCCCCTCCCTCACCTTTCACGCTTCTAAACTCCTAATCTCCTCCCTTATTTTCTCCCGTCTCTTCTACTGCTCCTCTCTTCTCTTTGGACTCCCTTTCTTTGACTCCCCTAAAATCCATCTACCACTCCTCTATCCGCACTCTATGTCTTCTTGGCCCTCGAGAATCTATTTCTACCTCACTCTCCAGATTCGGCTGGCTCCCCTTCCTCTCACAATTGAAATTTCAATTCCTCTGCCTTGTCTATAAATCTCTCCATGACCTCGCCCCCCCTACCTTTCCTCCCTCCTCTCATTCTACTCTCCCTCCCGCTCTCTCCGCTCAGCTGATCTCTACCTTCTCACTGTACCCTCTCCCCCTTGTACCTCCTCACGCTTCCGCTCCTTCCAACTCTTGGCCCCTCTCCACTGGAACTCCCTACCTCTCTCCATCTGCTCCACCCCCCCTTTGCATCTTTCTGCTCCTCCCGGAAAGCTCTTCTTCTCCACTCCCCGACTCACCTTCCCCACCTCTCTCCACCCTCATACCCCTGTCCACCCTTCCCTTCCCCTTCACTCATCCCCCCCTCCTCCCGATGACCTCAAATTGGACACTGGAACCACCATAGTGCACAGGAGGTCACCCCGGCCCCTTCCCCTCCCTCCGCCCTCTGAGTAAATTGTTCTAAATACTGTACCACTGGTTTGTTTCATGTTTGTAAACTATGCTTCATTCACTACTATACCTGTTGTTATTCTGTCAAGCGCTTTGGTGTAAAGCGCTATATAAACTCAATAAACATAAACATAAACTTAAGTATAGACCTCTACACTGAAGTGTTCCCTGACACACTCCAAACAGATGTTTCCACAACTCCACAAATCTCGGAGTGTTCAAAAAACCTACAAAATGGTGGCATGTCTTTATTGCTGGATCTAATGTGTATTATTAGAACAATCATAACATATTAAGATGGCATCTCAGCAATATATCTCTGAGATAAGCCTATAGTACACCTTTAGTAAGTAGCCAAGAAACACTCCCAGTTTCTTGGGGTCAATAATTAAATGATTATATAGTTTATATTTGTTCAATCCTTCAAGTGTGTTAATCCAGTCCATTGTCATGGCCACAGGCAACTGGCGAGTCTGGCGGAGGTGGAAATTCAGACTCCCTTAGACTGTTCCGCCACGTTTCTTTGGAAACGCATTTTGCGGTCTAGTCTTCCTTCCAACATGGCCACTAGTCGAGTATTTCATCATTCAAATTGCGGCGGCTCAGCGCATTGCAACTGTGTTTCTCCGTGTTGCTAGCGCTCGTTACTGTGTTCCCTTCTGCGGTCTTTATTGCTGCCCCATTTCCTTCCTGTTATCCTGCCTCCCTTGCTTTTTTCTTTCCCTGCTATTTCCCGAGTTTCTTGGGTTTTTGCTTCCTGTTACTTTACCACTCCTCCTCCAGCAACGTTTATTACTTTGCGGTTGTTTTTCGCCATTTTTCGTCCGACTTTTGAAGTGCTCCTCTGGTGAATCTACATTCCATCTCTGCAAGTTTTCACCATTGCTGACCAGCCAATCAACAGTCCTCATCCATTCTTCAAGGGGTTTTTTGTGCCCTTGTGGCTTTTTCCCCTGAAACTTATCTGGCTGTCGCAGAGAGGAGTAATCGTGAATTTCTCTTCATAAGAGTCACGGTGGCTTCCTTTCGAGGCAGACCCTACCTGCTCACAAAAAAGAAGACACAAGCGCGACACCCCCGAAGGAAGAAGCTGAACTACTCCACTTCATCAGGTGAGGAGGAGGAAGGTATCTTGGGGGAGTTCAGTTATTCAAGTGAAGGGGAGGCCATTACAGATCCCATGGTCAATCCAGTGGAACAGTCTGCTAGTCCTGACATCCATGTGACAAAGTGTGTATTTGACTCAATCTGAATATCCCATCAAGTTAATAGGATTGGTTTAAGATCAGTTAAAAGATGACTAGTATTATTAGATAACTGATTTAGCCAATTACTGGCGCCAAGCAACAGGCATTCGTTTAAGTACAAAATGAGTGGTCTGGAGCAGGAAAATAAATCTTGAGGTAAATTGCAAGAGTGCTCCATTGAGCACATACTTTGAAAGAATTAAGACCAAGCATATATCTTATTGTCTCAATTGAAACACAATTTGGTAATTGGTGTGCTTTCCCGCACAGCATACCTTCCAGTGTGGGTAGGCAATTCCAATCGGAAAGATGCCATAATTCATGCTCATATACAGTGCTGGGATTTACCTTACCGTTACAGAATTTTATTAGAGGTATTAATGAGAAGTGACAGAATCTTGATCGAATTCTCCTCAATTGATCAGAAAATAGAAGTACTTTCTTCTTCAGTTGCAAATAAGGAGCAGATGGGTTGTTCTTATTATATATTTACAACCCTAAATAGGTTATGTGTTTAACTAGCTCAGTTTTATTCCCTGAGATGTGGCAATTGAAATTGGGCTGTTTTCTCAAGCAAGAAAAGTGAATTACTTTTGTTTTGTTTATGTTTAGCTCTAACTCATTCTCGTTTAGATACGACTGGAGAGCGCATTACTGGCAGAAGCCCAAGAGGTGTGAAATCAAATATGACTATGTCATCTGCATATGCAAGTCATTGGACTCTCAAGTTACACATTTTAAGGGGGAAGGAACCTGTGCTAGAGAAGGCAAGATTCGAATCCGATACATATAGGTTAAAAAGGCAGGGAGCAGGAACCCAGCCCTGCCATAAAACTCTAAAAGTGGGAATTGGTTTTGTCAAGGTACTTTGGTGGTGTCATATGTTCTTTATCAAGGTATGTGCGTGTAAATGTATATAATAATATATAGCAATCCTATCGGTAAACCCACAATGCTAACTTAGATCAAAAATGGCATTTAGGTCAACACGTAGGGCAAATATGTCTGGAGTGTTCTTAGATCATGCTAAATTCTGAAGCCAGGAGAATATTTAGCAATTTAATTGGTTCCCCACAGATTTTTCTGAAGCCCGTCTGATATGAAGCAAATCTGCCTGAATCTTCCAACCATTTTTCATGTTCAGTTAAAATGTGTGATGCAAAGACCTTAAGACCAGAATCCTGTACGGCAATCGACAAGAGTTCACAGGTCAGTGTCTATTACCCTTTTTGAAGATTGGGACTATATGAGCC
This sequence comes from Ambystoma mexicanum, assembly GCF_040938575.1. Classification (NCBI taxonomy): domain Eukaryota; kingdom Metazoa; phylum Chordata; class Amphibia; order Caudata; family Ambystomatidae; genus Ambystoma; species Ambystoma mexicanum. The sequence goes on along the minus strand of NC_090929.1, from coordinate 693,930,158 downwards.
TCCAACCAAATTAGAGGAAAAGTTTGAATCAAAACTATCTGTGTAAATAAAATCTGTAAAATGTCAGCTCACATGATTGGCAAGCTTTTTATAATCCAAATGGGCAGTCCATCGGTTCCTGGTGCCCGCACATTTTTTAGATTTCTTAATTTGCATTACAATAACCTCACATTCAATGTACAATGACCATTTAATCAAAATAGATAGATTGACTAGGGGCTTTTTATCCCCAGAGAGGTTGTATACTGTGGGATAATTATGTATCCATACATGTACACAGATGTGATTCAGTTGTTTGAGTTCAGAATTACCCATCTCTGTATTCATCACTTGCCAAAAAATCAGCAGCCTTTTTAAAGGTTTGTATTTTTAGCATAAACTGGCTGTCTGCGTTCAACATGGTAGCTTTATGACTTTTAAAACAGTTTTTACATTGTTTTATTAGATATTTAATTTCGATGTTATAGTTACATTCATTACGATATCAATTTTTAAGCCTCTTCAATTGGGAACGAGGTTCATTTTTTTTAGATTTTTAGTTTTCATCATAACAATGGATTCTCTGATTCCTTGTAGGGCTATTAAGTATTTGAAGCATTAGGGTGAGGCAGAAAACACAGACGAGAAAAAAGAATCCAACTCACACCCAGTTATAGTATTTATATAGTAATCTAGATTCCTAATAAAATGCATTATTTTCTTCTCATACCATTCAATATGATTCCCCTCACAAGAACCGAAATAGATACCATTGTCACCTGTATGATTCATAGCAACAGAGCCCATGTCTGAAATGGCATAAGGACAATTGTGGTCCCTAAGTGTAGAAAAAGAACTTGAAAATGCATGTATCGATCGAATAAGGTGGAAGAAGCCCAAATACAGTCAATATGTGACAGTCACCATTCTGCCACGTGTGAGCCGGGCGGTAAAGATCCATGGTGTTACCATTCAATTTAACCAGTTACCACTTCGCAAATAAGTATGACCACTTACAGTCATGCTCAATGGTGGGTTTTTAATTCTGTATGTTAGAAGTAATTACAATTGCACACAATTTATCATCCTCGTCAGGACATAGGGAACTGAATTCTCCACTCGCGATAATCGTGGTAGGCAGACCATCGTCGTACCAGGTGGAAATAAATCTCTGCTACATGATCAAAAAAACACTTAACATCATTGTGTGCAGCGTTCCAATAGAGGTGCACAACTAGCAGTTCACAAAGACAACTAGTCGGATTAAGCATGGCTTTAATAGCAAGTCGGACAGGACAAATAGTGGCCCAGATCTCTGCATCAGCAGAGATTCTGTTGTTGACTGCGATGAGAATGCCACCAGAGGGTCTCCCCTTAGGACGGGAGGTAACTGGGTGTAAAGAAAATTTCAAAGCCATGTAGTAAAAGATTTACTGACAATTTTAGCCCCATAGAATTAAAAGTGGGACATGTTTTCAAGTCACTAAATACACTTTTATGACACTTTGTATTCCAGGAAAGGATCAGTAAGGCGGTATTGTTAAAGCAAACCTCCTCATTTGCTCAGAGAGCCTGAACGCACGCCCCCACTGGGCACTAACATGAAATATGTAAATCGCTCAATGGTAGATGAGAATTAAGATTAGAGTGAGTGAGCTTTTTACAACTCAAGGGTCGATCAACAAATGAAAATAAGTCATGTCCCAAAGAGAAAAGATTCTTTACTCCTTCAAGCAATAGTTTGATGATTTAAAGGGAATACAGTTGATGTCCATATGGGAATCGTCCGCAAATGCTACCCAATCAATGTCTTTTGTGTCCATATTCCTCAGGCACAGAATTTCAGAAAACAGAGCTAAGTCATTTGTTTAGTTCAAAAGCACCGGGTTTGACGAGGAGAAAAGTGGCACCAAGCCCAATTTTAAAGGAACAAGACAGTCTTTACCACGTAAGATAAATGAGATTTCTGCGACCTAGGTTCAGATGGCTTCTATGAAAAAGGCAATGCATGAACCAGATAGCAGGATACGTTAACAGTGTCTATGTCAACAATAGGCGATTCAGGGGTCTCATGAGCTAGCTCATTAGGACTGGGAGAATTAAGCGATACTGTTATAGTGCCAATCAAATAAAAAGTGATCTTGTTCTCTGCAAGGGGAAGACCAGAATTGTCTTATTTTGTTTCATTTTGTTCTTAGGTTTCTTTTTTATTTCTTTTGTACCAGTGGGAATGAAGGTTCTTCAACTGATGTTAAAAGTTCTCCAAGAGAGCATCATCTTTTTGCATCACTTGTTTTCTTAAGTTCCTCAAGAATAAGGCGCACATAGAGTGTTCTTTCAATTTTTTTACTTTTTGCTTGCCTGAGTTGTCCTCATTTTTTCAGGTTTTAATCCATCTGTTTCAGGTACAATTATATACTTTGGTAGAGTTATTCGGCCAAAACCGTCTGCTGGCACAGATGGTAATTTTGTGCTAAACGAAGGTGAGCAGCAGGCTCAGTGCAGGATTATCTATAAACAGACTCACCTCAACTGTGGAGGACTGAGCATCGAAGGGAAGTTAAATAAAATGTTCTCATATAACTTAAGAAGTGAAGAGAAAACAAAGCTAAGGGAAGAGAATGTGTTTGGGCTCTGTTTCAAAGAATCACAAAGACATTCAAGCATTTCACACAGGGAATCATCTTCTATAATGGAAGAAGTGTGGCAAACATCAAGAGGATCCCGAATGAGAGCCGCAGTCTTGGAGAGCGAATCACTCAAAGTAACATTGTTTTTTCACAGCGAGGGCTGGAGGCTGCTTGTCACTATCAGTGAGATCCTCGAGCTACGTGAGGGTTGGGGACAAGGTAGCTATTGTAGCAGGTGAGGCCAATTTAAAGCCATTCTCAGCTTGTCCTGGAGCAGGTGGGAACATTTTTTGTTAAGGAACAGTTAAGGTATATAAGCTCAGTGCAACAATACCCTTGAAATTAAGTGAAGCAACTTTAGTGAAGCACTGTTAAGTTTAAACAATCTGATGCAACAAAACTTTTTAAATTCAGCGAAAAAAGAATTTTGTTGAAGTGACTTTAAGGGGCTACTTTCTTTTTTATTTCATTTTTTTATTTTTTTATTTATGCATTTGTTGAAATCAACCTTATGCAACACTCATATACAAAAGTATGCAAACATACATAAATAAATAATTAGTTAATCCAAATACTTTTAGATATACATTTCCCCAACTCTTGTTTAAGAACTTTACAGAAACTTTCCATTAAAAAGTAGCTATGACAACCAGAAATCTCAGTACCTGTGTAGTGCAATTTTAAACTAATCTGTCTCAGCAGATAAGGGGCCAATTTAATACCACAAAACTCCTGCAATTTCAGCAAGTGTTGAAAGATACGCCATTTTAATCATAAGGCCCCCATTGCACAGCTCCTAAGCACACTGATGACATCTCAAATGACATTGCTGATGACATCACAGATGACATCACTTAAGCCATTATTAATGATATCACTGGTCCAGCAGATCACGCGTGCAAGTAAGAGAGATGTTACATTTAAAATGCATGTTTCCAAGTTTCACAATAAAAACCTTGGAAATTCAGAGGAAAAACATTGACGTCACTCATTTGAAACAATCAAGACAGAAAGTCCTTACAAACGGTTGCGTCTAGGGTATTGCTACCAAGATATGAAGGGTGATAGGTAGGTCTCTCAGTAGCTAGTCCATGTATCACAAAATCGAACGCAGTATAGTTAGATAATACAAATACCACACCCTACGTGTACTTTCGTGCCCCTATCTATGCCCCCAGTTGATTGAGAAGTCTTGTACTGTTTGGTTGTTCTAAATAATTGGCATACATGCACCAGGAATGAAACAATGTAACGTTTGGCTATGACAAGTGATTTATCTTTCATGTAAGACGAATGCTGATTTGAGCAATTCAGAAGATTGATTCTCTTTGACGTTTTCCAGGATATAACATAGGGAAAAAAGATGTTTGTTGTGATTGACTCCTTTATAGGAGCTTTAGAATATATCCACTCTCTACATTCCACCTTTTAGAATAAGCATTGCTTAACTTTGCACTTTGTAGATTTGGACATTTAGCTAGGAATGTTTTCATGTATTGCTCATTTGCACCTGGGGGTTAGTGCGTGTGGCATATCCTGTACTGTGTACCTAAACGTTGATGTATATTGTTTGAATATGTTGTACCAAAAAGACGTTCTCATTTCTGTATGTATATGTTCAAAACTGAATATGCACTTTATAATCTGCCTCAAATAAATGGCAGTTGAGGACTGCTCAATAAGCTTTTTCAGCTCCTGTTTTGCTAAAACACACAAAACCAGATTCTGTTAAGAGCATTCCCTTTGTATGTCACAAAATCGAACCACCTCAACTCCTGATCCGACGCTGGTGAGAAATCCAAATTGCATGACCCGACCACCGCTTGATCCAGCATGACTCACTGCACCCGAACCTGGTGCGACCCGCATCACAGCACAGCTCGAAACCCAGCTTGAAACTGTCGAGCCACCTCAGAACAGCAGAAAGGTGCTATGGCCCATTATAACCCTTCTGGTTAATTGTTGACCCTTGTGACTAATTGAAACTTTTGCACATTTTTTCCCACTGAACAACCTATCATTTTGAACTACTTATTGCCTTTTCACCCCTGTTTTCATACCACAGACGGCTGCATATTTCTATATTTGCTTATTCTGTGCTCTCTCTCTTACAGGGGTGGGTTTTATAGTATTTGTATTAGTTATTCGTACATTGGTGTGTTTATTTAAAGTATTTATGCATATTTACAGAACCTTGATTGGACATTCCTTTCTTTTGTAGCGCTATACTGTTTGGGTCACTACTGGATCCCACTTGCCCTCCTTCTAAGAGTACAGGCATCTCTCAGCCCACATTACCACAAAATGTGAAGGAGGTATATCTCTTGGCTGTGCCTGTTTTGCCTTTATGATTGGGATCAAAGCCGGCTTGTAGAAGTGTGGGGGCTCAGCAGATGGATTAGCCACCACTCATCTTTATACTGCTTCAGGGCAAACATAATTTTGTCACATATATACTCAGTATGCATATTAAGAGTGAGTAGACATGAATGAGGACAAATGTAGACACAGAGACATTTCAAATGCCTGAATGTAGGTATGCTTCGAGAAAGAATGAACAAGATTTAAGATCCAAGGGAAGAGACTTGATGAAGATTACGTTTCTTAGGATATCTGTGTGGTAGATATTTAAAAACGCAAGTGGCACTTCGAAAGGCAAGGTTTGGAAGATGAATAAGGATTCCAACTTACATAGGCATTAAAAAATGGAAGAAAGGGGCAATGCAGTTAAGGTTACGTTATCAAGAATGTATGGTGGAGCGGCTCAACGTTACACCAATTAGATGCAAATTGAGAGGGGTAAGTGGAGGCCTGTGAAATGTCAAGGCTTTGCTTGTGGGTAGTTTTAGGATCATATTGAGTTTCGTTATGCTCTTAATGTTTTTTTATTTTATTTATTTTCTGCTGGTTTAAGGGTCACATAAAACAATAGGGAGGTAGTAAGGATAGGCATCCACAGTAAGAAATGATCAATTGGCACACAAAATCCAGCAATTGAAAAATACAACAAATACTTTATTCAATAAATAGCTAAAAAAACTTCAATGACATACAATAGCTAAAATACATACTAACATAGACATTCACACACTAAGTTAGTGTGTGCAACACAAACACAATGCAAGTAAATCACAATGGTGCAATCAAATTGCAATAAGTGACTCAATATTGTACAATGTAGAGAGACTTTTTACTATACAGACTACAGATTACATATACACTCTCTGTAATTCATTAACCAATCTCGAGGGGTACTTAAACTCTGTGTGATCCTATCACAATTTCAAAAAAACCTTTGCAAGTCGCGAAGGTTGAGGCCCAACATGTTTCTGTTCTTTAATCCACAAATGGTGATTATTCCTTAGGAGCTAGTATAATTATGTCACTGCTGCAAAGGATCTCTAACGTAAGATCCACACAGTATACTCTAGAACCTTCTAGTGCATGTATCTTTCGTTGACCCTTGGGTCTCATCACACTGTGGAAAACCAATAAACAAACAAAAATAGCCATTAGTGCTATTGGACTCTCACGTGAGTCTCCTAGTGTCCAATTTGAGGAATAGTATTTAACAAAACAATTTACCTCAGCTGGACTGTGTGGTAGTTCAAGACTAGGCCACATAAAGTCTGTAAGACTGAATCTCCCAATGTGGAATGATCTGCTAAAAACCCAACAGTGTTTTAGAACTACCGTAGTCACTTATATGTTGCCAAACATCGCCACTAACACAGTCATCAAATCAGACCTGTAGGTATGTAAATAGCAAAGGGCATTCTACCCAGGGCTCCATAAGGCATTCCCCTAACCAGGAGAGTGTACTCACCAGGTAGCCCGATCTGGTACCAGTGGAACTAGTTCTATTGTCAAATTGCACCACCACCATGCAATCTAATCAAACGTTCTCTTCTTGAGGAACTGCAGGTCTTGAAAAGCATGGAAATAGATTCCTCCGTGCCCCGGAATCTCCAGGGTTTGCATCAATAATAGTTAGCTCTCTGCAAACAAAAAACAATGACACTATTGTGCATCACTGTGTTTGGTATTCCTCAGCAGCCCTATGCTTGTATCAATAGTCATATTGAAAACCACCTTACTACCCACCCCTAGAGGTAGGCTGTAGAATCAATTTGGTCAGTGAATCAATGTTCCCACTGCAGATCTGCCATAATGTGTGTCTCTAATACCCACCCTTAGGTCTCTACAGAGGAGCATTAAAAGGCCCCAGAGTATGGCTAAAATTCTTAATCTAGTGAACCATAGTAGTTATAAAACATGCAACACTCATCAAGCCCACTAACAAACATCCACAAAACCCTTTTCAATCCACCGTGTCAGCCCATAGTAGCAGGGATTAATTCACTATTAGCACCCTTGTTGAAATTTGCAGATCACTATCTTAAAGGATTTGTGAAGAACATGACCTTGTTTCTCAAGGACACAACTGATGCCATTAACAAATTTGAAAACGTGGAATTTGATACCAAAATAAATGTGCTGATAGGCATAGATGTGGTCTCCTTATATGCCAACATTCTACAACAAGCAACACTAAAAGTTATAGAGAAAACGTGTTAGGCAGACCACATGAAGATCCAATACCTAATTCTTTTGTAATGTGGTGTGTGGAAATGGCACTCACGGAGGACTACTTTGAATTCATGGGTCGATTCTACCAACAAATTGAAGGAACAGCCATGGGGGCCACCATGGCCAAGAGTTTTGCCAATCTGTGTGTGGAGAATTTTTAAAGGGTAAGATATATGCAGATTCCAACTCTTTTCAGCTGTGTACCTGTTACATTGATGACATTTTGGTAATCTGGGAAGGATTGACAGACATGGCAGAATTGTTTTTTGAATGGCTGAACATCCAAAATCATCATCTTAAATTCACTAAGAAGATTAGTAACCAGCGCTCACATTTCTTGGACATAACCATTTTTCATGAGGAGGGCTGTCTTCTAGTGAAACCTTTTCATAAAACCACAGATAGGAATGCCCTTTGGACTACACCAGCCATCACATTAAACACCTCAGAGATAATTTACCCTTTGGGCAATTCCTGAGGTTGAAAGGGAACAGCAGTACTAAGGAGGCGTTCGAAATGGAGGCTACGATGCTGTCAAATAAACTTCGACAACAAGGATACCCAAAATAATTGGTGAGAAAGTTGGCAAAAAGGCAATATAATAATCTCCTATTATACAAACCACCCAAGCCTACTGACAATCGTCTGGCATGTGTTTCTACCTTCCCAGACCAGAGCCTCAAGATTTGGAATATCATCAATAAATACTGGAAAGTGTTGGAAAGAGCAGCCCAGCATCTAGAGAGGCCTATCTTTGCCTATAAGAAAAGTACTTCTATAAGCAATTGTTTGAGTAAAAGTAAATTACAGACTAACACCACAGATACCAGAACCATCAGGTCTGTTTGGGGAGTATACCCAATTGTGCGCCACCATCCATGTGGCCAATGCAGTGTATGTAAACTGACTAAAAAATCAGAGTTTGGATCTAGGAATGGCCATGGACACAAAATCGTTTTTCAAATTGCAACACTGACCATGTGATCTATCCGATCATCTGCCACTGCGGCTTGGAATAAGTAGGGAAAACTAATCGGAAAGTCAAGACGAAAATAATGGAAGATAGGAGTTGCTTGAAAAATAATACTGAACAAGCGCTTATGTTTAAGCCTTTTCTAGCTATTAGACATGGATGGGAAGAGTTTGAATGGACTGTGCTACAGATCTTAAAAGGTCACACCCAACAAATGAGAGAGGAGAAACTGCTAAAACGGAAACAAGAACTCATTTTTCTCACTAGAATTATTAGGATAGGCCTGAATGAAGCCATTGAGTGGCGCAAGATTAGATAATATAGATAACGAGGGACCAGAACCCTTTAAGTGGGTCTTTTCACAAAGTGGTGTTAAGAACACCCAGATTGGTTTGAGTTCTGTTTTGGAGGGGATTAGTGGCCCATTGTTCCAGGTCAGCAGTCTAGATTGCAGACAGTTGTAAAGTTGGTGTTTTTAAATCTAAATATATTTTTTAGCTATATTACAGGGCCCTGTAGTTATGGTTAAGTTGCTCAACCCATGGGAAGAGCACATTTTGGGCGGTTTATAAGATTGCCACCCCCCCCCCCCCGTGGACAAATCCTCATGAAACATTGTAAGAAAAGTATATGACCCCGTCAGATGGATACTGCGAGGTTTGGTGAGGTTTTGTGCAGGGGGCCCAAAGTTATAGGGCATGGGGATCCCAAAATGTGTTAGTTTTCCCATAGATGCAATGGAAAAAATGTTACAGCCCAAACCGCTGGACGGATTTGCAGCAGGAGCAGTGCCCTGGTCCTGAAAGTGTGTTTTTTAAAAATGTCATGTATATCCGTCCAGTAGTTCTTTTAAAAAATGACAAAAAGTAGGTAAAAAATGATTTTTGATATCTGGATTCGGTCCACAGACTCACTTCCCCGTTCGGTCTGCGGACGGGCATCCAATTGATCCAGAGGGTGGCGTGATGTCCGTGGACATCGGACACGACCTCTAATTGGTCAATAAAAAACATGAGGTGTGTCAGCTTTTTTGGAAACGCCCATCATGTTGGATTAGCTGACAGTGCCCGTTGTCCTCCAACATTACTATAAAAGCCTTTTGAAAAACACAACATTGCACTTGTCAAACTTATCAAACAATCTTTGGGGAGGTGAGGGATGATGAGGAAGGGATGGGATATGGCCTTAAAAAGCTAGAAAACAGGCGTTTTTCTTCTCTGATGTCTGCAAACGTCCGGGCATTCCTGTAATGTTCACAAACATGTGTGGTGCTGTTTTGTCAAGAGGGAACAAAATTAAAGAGGGGGTCCCAACATAATGTAAAGGCTTATAAATGTTGTGCCATTTGACGAATCTGCACAAAAGTTTGCAAACTGATTTTAGATCTAGATATAAATGTTTTTGCAAAGTTTGGTGAGATTTTGTTAAGAGGGGGCTAAATCTGAGAGGGGCTCTCAACAATTTTAGATGATCTTTGTTGACGATTGATGAATGTGGACAAAGGTTTTCAGGAAGATTAGTAACTCAACCTTGAATATTTGTGCAAAGTCTGAATGGATTTTTGTCGAGTGGAGGCTAAGTTATATGACTATTTTATGTGCATACATTTTGACACTTTTGAAAAATATAAAACATGTGCGGATTTCCAGCAAACTCATCTAAGGAGCATTGGCAAGGACCCGAAACCATGGTTTTGCAAATGTGTCAGTGTTTTTATTTTTTGATAAGAGTCACCATTTAGGTACAAAAAATAGTGATATACCTTTGGTGACTGAGGTATAGTCTGTGGCCATGGCCAGTGGTCAGTTTGTCCGAGTCCTGGCATAAGGTCATAACTAGGACAATCTGGCTACTGGCCATGACCAGGATGGACGACCAATGGGGATAAAAAGGCCATGTCCACCAGTGACCGGCTATATGGTAAAGTGTTTCAAAATTGGGATAGGTTTGAAAGGGGAATACATTTTGTCATAGGGTTCTCTCTTTGCCTTTTGTAGGCTGCCATGGAAAGGGAAGAGGAGCTCGCCTTCCCTTTCCATTGTGGCCATCTTGGAAAAGGATTTTTCTTCCTACAGTGGAACGCTGCGCGCGTCCTGGTTTTTAGCCCTGAGGGTTACCGCTTTGGCAACCCAGGGTGCTAATGGCCTTCATCCCCCATTGCAGGGGCTGGAACGGGGGATAACGGTCCGGAGCCCTCGTTATCCATCCTTGCTTCACTTGGGCCGATACCTTGGGCTCGCGGGCCGTTATCCCCCTTCCAGTGCATGCAACAGGGGATGAAAGCCACATTATTCCCATTAGCATAACACAAAATGCTAATGGAAATGTTGGAAAATCTTATTGAGTATATGTTCTTTACTGGGAAATGTAAAGTAGATGGAGTCTATTTGTTTTATTTTGTAATTTTATTTTTTTACTGTGAAAGGTGGTTCCTAAAGGAACCTTTTTAGTAGTTTTTTGGTTGATTTACTTTTTTTTGCAGGACAGGTTAGAACGTAAGGTGGGGAGGGAAATGAGAGGAGAGGCACCAAGCAGTAATATGGAGGGGCAGGTGGACAGGGGAAGATGTTGTGGTGTGTTACATCTAAGGTAGGGGGCACTTTTTCTCAGGCTCCTTGATTGCAGCTTCAAAAGCACCTCGAAATGTCTCCCCCCTGCAGAGTGGTGTTAGAGTATATACAGAGGTCTGTTGTCTTTGAAAGATATGGATCAACTGCCTCTTTTCTTTTATTGCTTGCAAGATAGCTAGAGGTATTTGTGAAGTAGGCTGTGCGGTTACAGTATTGGTTGAGGAAGATGAGGAGGAGGAAGACAGCGTAAAACCTGCTAAGAAAGGAACAGCCTTTCTGAGAGCATTGCGCTGGTTGGATTGTGTGTGGCAGTGCATGGAATTCGTCCCGTAGGAGTATGGTCCAGGGAGTCTGCGACTCACTCAGTGCATTTCACTTTCGTAGCTTTAGCCTTTAGTACATTCCCAACAGTGTAAAGAACTGCCACACCATGATTCTTTCTTAGTGCTAGAACTAGGAACTTCCTCTACCTCATCTTCTTGGTCCTCTTTTTGTTGTGTAGGTCCTCCAGCTGGTGGTGGTGGTGGCTCTAGCTGATGCCATTTTTAAGATAAATAGCAGTTTGGATAATGTGGAAGAATAGGTGTAGGAGCTGTGCAAGGCAAGGCTACATTTTGAGTTTGAAAGTTCCTAGATCAGAAAAAAATGCTGTTTTGAACTGTTTTGAACTGTTTGCAAACCACTGACCCGATCGCGAAGTGCAGACACATTTGCGGACACGTCTCATACCATGTGCGTGGTCGCGTGACACTGTGACACTGTCCTAAAAGTCTGCGATTACATCATACGTTTGCAGATGTTGCCGAACACAAAAACAGTGGAAAAAGTTGCAAAAAGTGTATAGAAGTGTTAAAGATTATGCTAGAAGGTGAGAAATGACAGATTTTTAAGGTGAAACTTTGTAAATTGGACAAAAATTTTGCTATATTGGGGTAAGTATGATATTAGTAAGTTGTAGTAAATTTGTATGCACTGGTAAAAACCCATGAATTTCACAGAAAAAACTTTGTTTAAGAGACGTTATGGTTACAAGTAAAACCGAAAAACCTCAGAAATTCACTAGTTATCTAAACTAAGCAACCATAACTTGCGCCTCCATCGTGCACTGCTAAGACTAACACCTAGGACATCAAAGATGACATCACAAATGTCATTGATGACATCACATAAGAAATTAATTTTGATGAAAAGTCCCTACTAGGGGTTGTGTTTATAATGTTGATAACAAGAAGCCAGGGGTGATCGGGAGACCTATCATGAACTTCTTAATCTATTAAAGAATGCACTCATCTAAACAAAACATTACTTTGGAGTGTTGTTGTTAATACAGAAACCTAATCTTACGTAAACATAGCCAATGGCTACAGTTTGCACCATAGAAGTACAATATTTATAATCTTGTAATTTTGGATAGTAAAATAATTAATGCTCTTATTTTGAGTAATTAATGTTTTGAGTAATGTTAAACATGTGATAACTAGCATACAAATCAGAGGCACATACAGCGAAACCAAAGTAAGGAAGAAAGAACCAGCCTCACCAGAAAATGTTAACAGCATTAAAGTTTATCTTCAGACATACAAATAAATTGTGTGTTTGAGGCCTGTTTATTGCTCCATGTATGTGCACCATTAGCTGAGACCAAACCCTAAGGAAAGTACTTTAAGAAAATACAACAAGGTTAACGTCTAGATAAATAGCCCTTTTGAATTTTAATATTCTGACTGTCAGTAAACAAAACCACCTGGCTTAGATGTGTCAGTGAACAAAAACAAGCGGCCTCGATATGTGATGTCATCAGTGATGTCATCAATGACATTTGTGGTGTCATATTTGATACCCTGGGTGTTAGTCTTAGTAGTGCACAGTGGTGGTGCGAGTTATGGTTGCTTAGCTTACTATAACTTGCGAATTTCTGAGGTTTTTCGGTTTTACTTGTCACCATAATGTCCCTTTAACAAAGTTTTTTCATTGAATTTCATAGATTTGTATTAGTGCAACTTAACCATAATGTCCTTTTGTCAAATGTTGTCTTCCTCACAAATGTCTCGGCTGTGTGCAATCCCCTTTTACCTATTGGACGCTGCAGTATAGCGTGAGAAGAGGGAGAGTTGGGGCCTCTTAGTGCTTCACATTTAGGCCTTTTTATAATACTGGCCAGCTGTGAGTGTACACACCGTTTTGATGCTCGCCCGAGTGTAGATGTGGGCAAAGGCCTGGTACATTGGATAGAAGTGTGGAGATACCTTGAATTTAGAATAAGTAGCTTGATATTCAATGAATTTGGGTCCACTCTAAGATGGCCACTGGTGATACGAGGAAATCCCTGTAGAAACAGATAAAGGTTTCTTCTCTCTAGCAACAGTAGCTATGATACAGGAACTGAGCTGAGATAGACAGAGACTCGCCTGTGCTGGTGTGCACTTTACCCCACGGTAAAAGACACTGGGGACTATGCGGGATGGATGAGTCTGAGGGCTCATTGGCACTAGATGGAAACAGCAGTGTGCTTGATCTACACGTTTTGTGTGTTTTCTCTGGCTTGATATTACAGCATAACATAGGCAGCGGGACAAAAATGTGGGGTTACTAAGCAGCAGTGGAAGCACCCCAACGGGAATACTGCTAGATAGCAGCGCCCGAGGTAAGCAAAGTGTTACATGTTTTGTAACTACTCTGGTTCACTAGTTTAAGGACTTTAGCCATACCCCGGGGGGGCTTTTAATGCTCCTCTGTAGAGACCTAAGGGGATTAGAGATGCACATTATAGCGGATCCGCACCGAGAACATTGGTTCACTGACCAAATCGATTTTACAACCTACCTCTAGGAGATCATAGTAGGGTGGTTTTTGGTATGATTATTGATACCAGTATAGGGCTGCAGAGGACTACCTCATATGGTGAAACACAATAGTGTTATTGTTTTTTGTTTGAAGAGAGCTTGATGCTAACTATTATTGACGTAAACCCTAGCAACTCCGGTACACTGAGGAATCGTTTTCCATCCGTTTCGTGACCCGTAGTTCCCTAAGAAGAGAACTTTTGATTTGATTGCATGGTGGCGGTGCACTTTGAAGATAGAACTAGTTCTACTGGTACCAGATCGGGCTACCTGGTGAGTATACTCTCCTGGTTAGGGGAACGCCTTATGGAACCCTGGGTAGAATGAACTTTGCTATTTACATACTTACAGGACTGATTTGATGACTGTGTTAGTGGCGATCTTTGGCAACATATAGGTGACTAAGGTAGCTCTAAAACACTTTTGTTTTTTTTCAGATAATTGCACATGGGGAGATTCAGTCTTACAGACTTTCTGTGACCTAGTCGTGAACTACCACACAGTCCACCCAAGGTAAATTGTTTTATTAAATAGTATTCCTCGAATTGGACACTAGAAGACTCACGTGAGAGTCCAATAGCACTAATGGCTATTTTTGTTTGCTTGTTGAATTTCCACAATGTGAAGAAATCCAGGGGTCAACGAGCGATACATGCTCTATCTGGTTCTAGAGTATACTGTAGGGATCTGATGTTAGAGAGCTTTTGCAGCAGTAGTGACGTAACTATACTAGCTCCTAAAGAATGTTCACCATTTATGGATTAAAGAACAGAAACATGTCAGCCCTCAGACTTCACGACTTGCAAAGGTTTTTTTTTAAATTGGTGTAGGATCACACAGAGTTTAAGTACTCCTCGAGATCTGTTAATGAATTACAGACAATGGGCCCCATTACGACCCTGGCGGTCCGGGAACTACGGTACCGGTAATGCTACCGGTACCGTAGTTCCCGGACCGCCATAGTACGAGTTGTGTCCGTGGGTGCCTGACAGCCCACCAGGTCTGATCTGTCGGGCTGTGAGGCACCCGCGAGCACAACTCGTGGATGCACCAGCACCGTTATGAACGGTGCCGGTGCATCCGTGCTCCCCATTCCCATTCAGCCCTATGGGGCTGAATGGAGATGGGGAGTGCAGCATTACCGGCACCTGCGAATGGGCAATTACTAGGCCACAACACTCGTAATGGCCCGGTAATTGCCCATTCGCGGGTGAAAGACCCAGAGGCGAGTTTGGCGGTAGCCGTGCCTGTCATACAGGCACGGCTACCGCCATACTCATAATGAGGCCCAGTATATATGTAAAATGTAGGCTGTATAGTAAATAGCCTCTCTACATTCTAGAATATTGAGTCACTTATTGCATTTCAATTGCCGCATTGTGATTTATTTGCATTGTGTTTGTGTTGCACACACTAACTTAGTGTATGAATTTCTATCTTAGTATGTATTTTAGATATCGTATGTCATTGAAGGTTTTTAAATATTTATTGAATAATGTATTTGTTGTATTTTTTAACTGCTGGATTATGTATGCCAATTGATTTGGTGTAAGACGCTTTGAATCATTTCTTACTGTGGATGCCGATCCTTACTACCCCCCTATTGTTTTTGGTATCCTATTGAGTCCGGGCGGGCGGGTTAGTACTGCACTTATATATGTTTATAGGTGCAACCCAGGTTTCCCTTTCTTTAATTGCTGCTGGTTTAAGGGTCCCAGTGTGTGGTGTGCCTTGTGAGGGGGAAGTATGTGTGGCCTGTTTGAGGGAGCTAAAACATGGGGAAGCCCCCCCCACCAACCAATCATTGGTTGTCTTTGTTGCACCCGCCATTTCCTGCACTTATCCGTCCCGTCCCCTATCTGCCCAACTTAACCTGCCTTTCCGCCTTTTTTCCTTCCCATTGCTGAGCTTGTCCAAGTGCAGCAAGGACACGTGACCTCTGCCACACACGCCAGTTGTACAGCCTTACATGCCAATTTGGAGCTGACATGTGTACCCCTGATACTATGTGATCCGGTCCCAGATGAGCTGGCACGTTCTGCCCTCTCTGAATACTGTTCCCCAATTCAAAAGAAGATCAAGGTAAAAGCTGTACACATAATCAATGTTTGAAGTCACTAGAGCTATAACTGATGTGGTCTGCTGTTGAAGACCAAGAAATGAAAGATGTAAAAGAAGAATATTTTTTTTCTAATGCATACTGATTTCCCATATTCATAAACTGATTTAACAAATGTTTCAAGGTACTAAAATGATTATAAATTGATTGCAGTAGGTAAAATGAATTCCCAAAAATGTACCAGGGCCTTAATGACTGCAAATCTGGGACTATTGAATAAAATACTCCATGTCTCACTTTCATCATGTTTCAAATGCAAATTCAACAAATTTGTAAAATGTTTGGCTCGAATATCCTTCAACTTTGGGCAAGATACTATCAGATGTTGCAAAGTTTCCATCACATTAGGAGATTCACAGAACCGACAAAAATGTGTATCAGAAGGAATTATCTTGTGCCTTGCCAGCACTTCTCTCGTCGGCCATAGGTTCATTCTTAATCGTAAAAACTTATTCTGAATTTTTACCGAGGGGCATTTTAATAGATAGCCAGACACTTGACCCATGCGTTTAATACCAAAAATTTGTGCGTTAAAATCTCTATACTTCGTACAGAGATCATAATTCTGGATCCAATCCCATTGAAAGTATTGTATTTTAGCACGTGTTGGGTTTTCAATTAAAAACTGTAAAGATATATCCGCTTCCGCTAAAATACTCAGGACAAGGTTTCTCCATTTTAAAGGGAACACCAAAGTAGAGGAGGTCAAATAGTGGGCAAGAGTACTCAGTATATTATTATTGTCCACACCAAGCAAACATTTATGAAAAAAGGAGCACATTCTCCATTTGACCCTGCTAAATAGTGTGTTCAAACCCAATTCAAAACGCAATATGGGCATGGGCAGACAATTTGGTAAATGTAGAACCTTTCTCCAGAAGGCTGCCTCCAATTTATCCCAGAATTGATCATTAGTATACAGCTGTGACGTCAGTGTCAAAAGCTTTGACTGTAACATATTCAAATATCAGGAATCACCCACAGTATTCTGAATAGATAGACCCAAATATTTATATTCTAGAACAATTTCCATTGGTTCTTTTTGCAGGCGCCATACTGCATTATTGATCTTGATGCTCCCTTTTGGTCTACAGACCAGAATCTGTGATTTTTCCAGATTAATTATCAATTGGTTCTCCATGGCATAATCAGACAAAGCAGATAGCAGATTCTGCAGACCTTTAGGAGTTTGGGATACCAAAACAAGATTGTCGCGTAAAGCAGCCATGGTATACGTTGACGACTCAATTCAGGGGCATCCGACAAAGTGCGAAGAAAAGAAAAACCCATATCAAAAATAAACAAATTAAACAGTATTGATGCCAAAGTACACCCCTGTTTAAGACCCAAAAATGTGGCAAAAGATGAAGAAAGGAGACCTTCAAAGGAAAGTCTAACGCGCATAGAAGTATCGGTATGTAGCGGAATTATTATTGACAAAAGAGAGGACGGACAACCATAAGATTTTAACTTATAAAATAACAAATTACGATGTATAGAGTCAAAGGCTGAACGAAAATCAATAAAAGCAAAATATAAAGATTGTTTCCTAACCACATATTGTGATTTAAGCATGTTCAATGTGATCATATTGGGTAGCGTGCCAAGGCCACTAACAAAGCCTGATTGCAGAGGATCTAACTTACAGCAGTTTTTGGTACACTTTTTAAGCTTTCCCAAAATTAAACGAGAATACATTTTTCCAGGCACATCAAGAAGAGAGATGTGCCTATAGCTGGCAGGGTTTGCCCGATCACCCTTCTTATAAATGGGGATGACAATCGATTGTTTCCAGGAGCTTGGAACCTTCTGGGAGGAATTAATAGACTCAAACATGAGAAAGAGTATGTCTGCCCAGATATCTGGGAACTGTGTAAGATGTATATTGGACAAACCATCCGGCCCAGGTGCTCTGGAATTGCTTGCTTGTTTTATAAAGTACAAAATATCGTCTCTGTCAAAACATATATGGAACAGAGGTAAGGACTCAGGCATGGAAATATTTGGATGTGACCGGGGTGCAGCAAATAAAGCAGAATAATGCTGAATCCACATCGCCTCCGTGACATCGTTAGTTTGAACAGCAACTTGATGACCTGCTGTTGCTTGGTTTATTCCATTCCATGACTGAGCAATGTTTTTTGGAGCCAAGGATTTCAGCATATTATTCCCATCAGTTTCATACAGCTTGGCCTTCAGGCCTCTTACCCAGTTTCTATACTTGGTCTTAATACGGAAGAGGACGATTGATCTCATATTTTGTGGAAGCTTAAGAGCTGCCCTCCTGTCTGCCCGAACCATGCCTTTCCTCAATCTAATTTCATGGTCAAATACATGCAGATGAGGTGTTTGCTTTTGTTTGTGTATAGTTGAACCTGATTGAAACAATTGCATTAAATCATGATAAGCTACGTCTCCAGAACACAGGCTCAGCTCTCCACTATTCAATTCAATTCATTATAATATATTATAATAACAAGTTCTGAAAGCAGCTAAAGATGTCTCAGACCAACACAATCTATTCCTGGCTGGATTTACTTTATAGGAGCCCATCAAATAAATAGGTTTTACCTTGGGAACAAAAGAATTATAGCTCTAAATCATCGATTTTGAGTCAACTATTTTAAAGGATGTTACATTGTTTAGCATCCGTGAGTTTGCATACATAAAGTCAATGATTCCCACACTACTAGCACGATGCCAAGTGTGCCTAGGTGGTATGTCTTGAGGAAAGGCGCCGTTTAAGATGAACAAGCCTCGAGATTCAACGAAACTTGTCCATTTCTCAATTCGATTTCTTTCGACTTGACATGAAGGACCCAAACAATGCAGGTTTAAATCTCCAGCCAGGAAAATAAGATCAGTATGACCCTCAGGGGTAACAATATCAAAGGCATTTGAAAGAGAATCCAAAAAACAGTCATCAGAAATACCCTGAGGATTCCAGTAGACATTAATAGCAGCAAATGAGAAATTTTTCCCACAAATTTTTGTCATTTGTAAAAAGGCATTTGGGGAAAACCATGGTGTAATTTTTAAATATGATGACTGTTTGACAGCCGTCATGAGACCAGATGTAGGACGTCCCCAAGATCCTTTCAGTGCTGGTATCAAAAGAACTTCATAATTGTTCCAAGATGGAACACTAGTAAACCAAGATTCCTGTAGAAAGATTACATCATGATCCAATAGAGAAACACTCATATTATTCAACAGATGTCTATTTCCTCTAGAGTTCCAACTAATGACAGACAAAAAACATTCTACTGATTCATGAAGCTAGTATTGACTGCTCTTAGGGTCACAGTAGCCTGTTCAAGAGATCAGTGCTTGTTTTTTTTATTTATTATCTGATTTGAATGTGAAGCCTGTTGACAGTGTACTGAAGAGACTAATGAGTCAGACAGGGTATGAAGGGTGAAACCTAATTCAAGGAGTTGGATTACACAGCCCAGATTGTATTTACCACAAGCCTTGAATTAATCCAAAGATTTACAGATGTGCGATTCAATGGCTTAATGAATTCCACAAGCGCAATATCAAGGGAACCAATATCGCCAAGTTCTGGCACCTCGCTAAATATTGCAAGAACAGAAGCACAATTAAGATTATATTGTTTAGCTGGTGCAGGCATGCAACTAAATGTCAATGCATGTATTGCTGGGCGCTTTGGGCCTGGAGTCACACGCTTTTGGCTCACTGCCAAAGGTGGGGCATTTTGGTTTTGTTGTTCTACAGTGCATGTCTTTAATTGTGAAAAGGCCCAGGATTCAAAAAACTTGGCTAATGAGGACTGGATCAAATTTTCCATGTCTTCAACAGCAACAGTATCAGAAACAAAGCCATTCGATTTGTTCTGACGTGGCGTTTGAGAGACAATTTGATCAGGCACAGTCTTAATAATACCCTGTATAGATGTTTGCGATAATCGAGCAGCCGGCACAGATGGTGTATATATAGCAGCTGTTTCCGCAAAAGTCAAGCTTTTAGAAACTGATTTAGCTACCATATATTCATCAATTGCATGCCTTAATTCTTTTTGACGCATTTCCTTATCCACGGCTCCCATTGATAGAGCGGATTTACCTGACAAGCCATTTGCTGTCTGACTTTTAAGGGTATTTTTAGACATATCAGTAGCCACACATATCAAATTATTTAAAGGGCTATGATCAACAACTGGTTTGCCTAACACTGGTGTTATTTTTGCTTTCCTCTTGAGTGACTGTAACGTGTATTTGTTTGCAATTACTTTAGCTGCAGCTGCAGTAGTTACAGCAGGTATTGAAAGATTCTTAACAAAGGATCTAATTTGAGTAGTACGTTTAACCACATTTTTTATGTTTTTAGATTTTTTAATGGGGACAGATTTTTTCAATCCCAACTTAATCGCATCAGAAGGGTTTGTATTGAGATCAGACAGGGGATATGTTTTTTTTTTTTTGTAAATCCAATGGGGTTTCATGTGTAGTACTCATTAGATCTATTATAGGATTTTGAATACACGGAATGGCCTGATAAACTTATGATGAAGATTCGTGCTGGTAGGAGGTCTGAGCACTCTGAGAAATTACTGGCTTCCTACTAATAGATGAAATATCAGGTTGTCTCAGACTATCCAATTTCGAGGCAAGTATGAGTTGCTCAGCCAATAGCTGATTCAGTTGATTAGAATGCACATTGGCCTTTGTAACTAAGACCTCAAACAGTTTAGCTAAAGCTAGAATAGCAGTATTCATTGAAGTAAGAGCTATTCCAGCATTTACATTTTGAGTTTCAGCAAAACAAGATTCTTGAAAATCATGTATAGTTCTTTTACGGGGAGTAGGTGCAATAAAAGACACATTGGCTACAGAATTAGCAGCACTAATATTTGGGTACATATTATGAGTTTTAGAGAGATTTTCCGAAAGAGTATGAGGTGGGAGGGCAGTGGAATTTATATCAAGATCAATAATAGGTATAGCAAGATTAACCCCAACATTATGAATAGATGATGTATTCAAATTTGAAAGCTCCACTATGGATATAACAGAACTATTTGAGGTATGAACAGGGGGCACAACAGCACCAGTCAACACACTATTTAACAGAATGCTGTCTGTAAGTGAGACATTCTCTTTTGCAAAAGTGACTGTAGCAGTACCCAATGGGAGGGTTTTTACTATCTCATCAGATATTTTGCCCTCCACTACAGTCCTCTTGGCTGATGGTCCATCTGAGTCCTTTTTTTGAGCAACCAATGCTTGATCAACACAGCCAAGTGTAGTCGCTGTGTTAAGTCCATTGTCAAAATCAGAAGTGTTCACAAAATTTGCCTCAGAGCAAAAAGGGCGAATATCCATCCCTAAAAGTATTTCTGCTTTTGTTTTAGGCTTTAGTTTGATGTGAGTCACACGAGGAGTAGAACTTAATCGAGGTTTTTTTTTTATTATAGCAGATGATGAATTGACAAGTGAGTTCTCACAATTAGAATAATGAGAGGCTAATGCAGGGGGCATCCCTGTCTTGAGTGTATTAATAGCCTGTTTCATTTTCTCAATTAAAAGTAATAAAAGTAAGTTATATACAATATTGTTAAACCAGACAATAAACCTCGCTACTCACCACGATAAACACTACAAAAGAGAATGGCGAATTTAGCAATGACCTAACACCAATACACAAAAAAGGATATAAAAGATGTCTGAGAAACCTTTCCTGACAAGATTATGCAATTCAACACACAGATATGCTTGCGAAGTTCTAAAAATAGGTAAGTTGCAATCAAGCAAGTTAAACCTCTGCACTGATTAGCACAATTATGATATGAATTGCGATTCGCAATACCTGAGACCTGAGACTCATCCACCCAACAGCCGCATAACAGCCTGTGGGCTTATCTCCAACGGGCATAAGCCACAAGGGTGGTAGCCTCAGGGCTTTAAGGGGTGACAAGTCACGTGATGCAGTGATGCGCGGTTCTGGCCACGCCTCCTCCAGAAAAGCACGTTACAATTACGATGCGGCAAGAGCCTAGGCCGGCTCGTAGTGCCGAATGGATGAGGGATAAGAGCTGCTGCAACACGGCTCACAATCCTTCAAAGGTATTTCACAGGAATTCGCTCACACTGAGCGGGCGGCAGGCTCAGGACTTTAAAGGGTGACAAGTCACGTGATGCAGTGACACGCGGTTCTGGCCACGCCTCCTCCAGGAAGCGTGTTACAATTACGATGCGGCAAGAGCCTAGGCCGGCTCGCAGTGCCGAATGGATGAGGGATAAGAGCTGCTGCAACACGGCTCACAATCCTTCAAAAGTATTTCACAGGAATTTGCTCAAGAAGAATAAAGAAGTAGCCCAGATCATTACAGCGAATGTATTTTTATCATCACGTATTAGTGTCAAAATGCACATCTACATTCTATCCTTTAAGAAAGAATACATTTGTTTAGCCCTGAAAACTTCAGCCAAGTAATTACTAAACACATATATGATTTGCTATTTTCTACTGCTTTGTGCATGGGAGGGGTATAGGGAAATAATGTGGGAGTTGCGCCCATGGAGGTGCAACCAATGCACCATCATAAACATGCATCATCATACCTCCCACACATTGCATTTCCCAGGGTGGGTGAAATCTGAAGTCTATCGATGCGTAGGGATTTGTTGCGTGTGAGAAGACGCGGGGGAGTTGAGAGGTATGCACCATGCTCATCTTCACATATTCATGCCACGCGTCATCCCACACCAACTTTGATACTTGTTGCAACTGGGAACAGAGGAACCTTTCTTTCAAGGTGTTGAGAAATGTAACCCCCATGAGTGCCGTCATGATGTATTAACACACCAGCATTAATGGGTCCTAATGTGTACAAATGACCTAACAATACTTCATGAGTTCCTATGTGTATAAATCCTGTTTCTTTTTAAACCTCTATCATTTGAGTTTGCAATGATCCCACTAGAGAAGGGCTTATATGAGTTTGGTCATACATGGGAATGCCAATCAATGCATTTGTAGAGATGTACTGCATTGGTGATGGAGGTTTTTGTTAGTGGGAAGTGTTCTAATGAGGGTGGTCTTGCATACTAGCCAGAGCCAGGCTATGACCACCAACAACACCTCAGATATGTCCCCATTTACTACTCCCCTGGAACATTAAAGAAGGTACCAAAGACAGACGTAAATCTCTTATGCCTATATCGCCACCTTTTTTAACGCTTCAGGGGATTTGTACTGTTTTTTGCAGGCGGAGTGGGAGCACGGATTGGGATATGCGTTCCTTCCTTGCACTCCCACTCTGCCTGTTCAAACGGCTTTAATGCCAGTAATGATACTGTAAGAACACATGTCTAAGCTGGCTCTACCTGTTTGCCAGTAGCCCCACATCACATACTCCTGTTGGCTTTGTTATGTTATGTTAAGGGCATTTATAGTACGCACGTTCACCCATAGGCAACTTGGCGCGAGGATTTCAAGGTCATAACCAGCAGCTAAAACAAGAAGGTTTTTAGGGCCCGCCTAAAGAGGAGATGATTTTCCATCCCCCACAACCCAATAGGTAAACTGTTCCACAGTTTAGCGGCCGCAAAAGAAAAAGCTCAACCTCCCTCTCAGGACAGTCGGATTTTAGTAATGGCCAAAAGGTTGTCCTCGCTAGAGCGGAGCAATCGGGCCACGACGTAACAATGCAATTTTTCCCCTCAGATATTGAGCCCCTTGTCCAGACAAGGCCCGGTGAATCAGACAGAGTGACTTAAATTGAATTCTCCGGGCAATTGGAAGCCAGTGCAGAGGCCATAGCACAGGACTGATATGAGCTCCACAGGGAGCGATTGTGACCACACCTGCTACTAAATTCTGCAGTAGCTGTAGCCAATGGATTAAGCCCAAAGGATGGGCCAGGTACAGTGCATTGCAATAGTCTATTCGACTAGTAATCAATGGGTTTGCTACCAATGGCCTCAGATGGTGTGGAAGAAAGGGGAGCATCTTCCAAAGAACTCTCAACATGAAGTGACCCGTCTTACACACCTCACTCACCTGTGGAGACATAGAGAGTGAGGAAGAGTGAAGCATCCCCAGATTTTTGACAGTCATCACAAGAACAGGAAGATCACCCAGTGTGGTAGGCCACAGTGAGTCGGTCCATAGAATAGACTCAGACGGAGAAACCATCACCAAAACTTCCGTCTTGTCCCCCTTCAGCTTGAGCCAGTTCACACTCATCCAGTCTCCCACTGCACAGAGACATTTGCTGAGGCCTGACGATTGTCCAGCCCCGTCAAGACAGACCAGTATTTGGGTGTCGTCGGCATAGGAGTAACAACAAACTCCAAAGGAGCAGATGAGGCAAACTAGCGGTTGGATGTAGATATTAAAAAGCCTAGGGGACAGGGCAGAGCCCTGGGGAACACCACAGGTGAGCCCAAGTACTGAAGATAGAAAGGGTGAGAGGAGCAGTGACTGGCTCCTCTCCAACAGAAAGGAAGCAAACCAGGCCAGGACGGTCCCAGAGAGGACCACCATAGCTAGCTGGGAGATCAGGATGGAGTGGCGACAGTGCTGAAGGTTGCTGACAGATATAATAATATCAGGACCTCCGCTCCACCCTGGTCTACCAGCATGGTCAAATCATCAACCACAGACACCAGGACACTCTCTGTGCCCCGCCCCGGGCGAAAGCCAGACTGAAGGGGTCACAAAATGAGGACCATTCCAGAAAAGAAGAAAGAAGGGGTGACACCAGTAGTTCAAGTAACTTGATAGAAAAAGGAGGGAAATAAGAAACATATTAGCTAGTACTGTAGTATCCAGTGAAGGCTTCTTGAGTAAAGGGATGACTGTCGCTTGCTTCAGTTCCGTGAGAATCAGACCTGACTGACAGGCATGGTTCGCAGCGTCAGTAAGCAAGGTAAGCAAGCCCAGCATAATTGCCTTTAGTGTGACCAGAGGGATTGGATCTGAGAGGGTGGCTGATTTGAGTCAACGGACAGCCCGATCAACCTCATCTGCAGAAAAGATAGGGAATTCTGCCCATACCTGTGTGATCATCTCTGTAGGTGTAGAAGACAGAGAGGTCACACTGCATGCCTTCCTCAGAGCAATGGTTTCCTAAATAATTTCTATTTTAGAGATAAAAAAATCTGAGAGAGAGTTGCATAGTGCCTGCGAAGGCCGGACCCCTGAAGAGAGGTGGGAGGAGGATGAGAATGATCTCACCACCGAGAAGAGTTCTCTGGATTGATTCAAGGCACTCTCTACCTTCTAAGTAAAGAAAATCTTTTTGCCCACCAGAATATCTTGATGATAGCTTTTGGTGATCGATCGCGGCATGGCTTTCTCAGCCAGGCCATAGGAATGTCGCCATTTCTTCTCTGCCTGTCTCACAAGCAGGTAGGACGCTTTCAATTGGTCAGTGAACCATGGCTTGCCATTAAAAATGCAATGCCATAATAAGAAAACATGTCCAAACTGGCTCCATTGTAGGCCAGTCTAGACACGCAAGAACACTTATCATTTGAAAACGCCTGCTTTCAGAAAGGTGAAGGACACATTTTAACAGAACAAAGGTTTCCCTGCTGTCAGCAGTTTGCAGTATCCGGAGAGCTGTCAATGTATCCAAATGTTACTTTTGTGTTTCTCTGCCTGCAGGTGGCCCCCAAGTGTATCTCGCCTGGCCTCATGGATATGAAGCTGCTCGCTGTGCTTTAAGGCCACCGCACATCCTGGAGACCCGGGCCACCGCCGGCTCCCAACACTTGGAGGTTTGCTGCACCCCTCGACTGCCCGGCTCACAGTGGGGGAGCCGCCCATGCGGAGCCAGGATCTGTGCCTGCCAAGACACTGTGAATTATGTGCACCCCTGTCTGCCTAGGTGGTACAGCCCAACCTGGCAACTTTCTAAACTACATGTGACAGCCAGTGAGCGCATGTCCCTCATAATGACAGTAACCACTGCCCGTGCTTCAAGAGCTCTGTAACTTTTCGTGGTAACTCAGTAAAGCACAAGACCCAGTGGCGCCCACCTCAGCGACGCTGTCAAGACCGGAGGGGTGTCACCACGACCCCTCCCTAACCATGGAAGCCAAATGAAACACGACCATGCCTACCGTGGTTGGCACAGTTTCCTGAGTTGTATAAAATAGGACCCCACGTGGCTGCCAATGGGTGTAAGAGGGTTAGCAAGAGGTTGTGGATAGGGAGGGGAGTTTAGGGAAACCGAAAAAAGAGGGTTAGGTAAGTTGAGTGGATAGGAATGGGAAAACACAGAAAAAGTACCAAAGCACCTGAATAATGTGCCTATCATCTTCAGCAACATGCACTCTGGATTCTGTACTGTAAACATACACCTTGGAATGCTCAGCTCTTACCGATGTGCCTGTAGAGAGAAGCTACCTGACTCACCCTACATGTACTTGCGACAACACACTATGGATACCACATATATCACTTGATTGCATATACATGAAAAACTAAAGAATTGCATAAACCCAGATGGAAAAAACATTAACATGGTAGTCTCTTGGGTTGCATGAAATGGAAAACATAAGCACATAAAGACTGACGCGTATCTCATGCCTCACTACTGCATGTGTAACCCCTTAGCTCCAGGGGTCACTAGTTAGGCAGTTACAACATGTAGTCACATGACCCCTGTTTCACCACAGGCGTCCAACTGCTAAACAATGCCTGTGTTTAATTCGGCACTATAACTCGGGAGGCCTTGCGACGACCTCCCAAGTGAGTTGGTTTGGTTCTCTGCAAGACTGAGACATGCTCGATCGCAGGAAGACAGCCAGTGTTCACAATGGAAGCTCATTCGCCCTCCGTCAGGTGCCTCAGAGAAAATACTGGTCCCGCCACAAGACCCTAGCCGTGGCCAGCACCACCCTGTACGCCGCATCGCAATCCCCGCTTTTGCCATGCTCATCATTCCAGCTTCAATTACTAGCACTGGGCATGGGTGAGGGAGGAGCTCTTAATGGCTCCAGTGTGCGATGTGACGCACCACCTGGGACTGTAGGAAATGTAGTTCCCTCGTAGTCCCGGACCATGACTCCAACCGCAGAGGCGGACCGTGAGGACACTACATTTTTCACAGTCCAAAGTGGCGTGCAACAGCCTCGCCCCCCCGCCCACCATTCCCTCAGAGCTTCTGTTCTTTTCAATATAGGTAGGGGTTGCAAAGGCCAAGCCAGGGGTCGCAAGGGAGACCACTAACGACCCCCAAATGACGTCCCTGTTTCAAGCCATCCCCTTTTAGTCTGCAAACAGACTGCAGACTTGTCGTGGCAGCCAGCAGATCTTAAATCTGTGCCAATTCATATGGATGGTTTCAGGAAAGAGGGCCCTAGAGACGTATCCTATTACAAAAGTTCTACTTACTCGCACCTTACAAAAGAGAAAATGAATTCAGGACAAAAGGCACTGCAGTCCTCTTCATTACATCTTCTTAATAATTCACAGAGTTGAATGATACAAGTGCATTGTCATTCTCGCATTGTTCCCTTAATGCTCTTATTTGGGCCAAACCTCCATGATGCGCTTTACATAAAGGGCATTTTCTACCTCTACAAAAAAATATTGGTCTCAAAGGGGCATGAATTACCTCTGGACAGGAAGTGCAAACTGAAAACCAGGGTTTGAGTCAACCCTAGTTCAGACAATTTTAAATACCTGGCATTATAAATATCTATGATTGTATACATTTACAGAGTGTTAATTATGAAACTATCTAGTTTCTCTAAAAATATTTACCAGCATCCCTCGCCCCATCGACCAACTTTTGACTGCATTACAATTGAATCAAAGTTCTCTAAAACGCTGCTAAGCATCTGGCATTAACAAAGGCACAAACAATATAACAGTGGCCTGGTTAAGCCATTTTACATTGATCTATACCTAGGTATGTTTACAAGGAAATATACGACTAAACATGCAGTTTTGCCCGTTTCACTGGCGCATTTTCTTTTAATCGGCATATACACCTTGTTTTTACACAAGGGGGTTGCAAGAGACCAGACAAGCTCTACTGCTTGGTTACTCATTAGGTAGCCCTGCAGATGTTTTAGACTACAACTTCAATGATCCTCCAAAACTAACTAAGCTGTCTTGGGATCATAGAAGTTGAACTACAAAACATCTGGGAGTAACCATGTGTTTAGCATTAAAATAATAAAGCTAGAGAATGAAAAAAATAATGAACCTTTAAAGCAACATGAAAATAACCAGAGCTAAATATATTTGAGCTATTGTTAGGAAATGCATAATAAACAATATTGATGCTAAATGTAACCAAAATAATTAGTTGCTAAATTCCTTCCCTTGTCTGTAGAGTAATCTGTAAAGTATTAATAGTGCCAACTACCATGCATAGCAGTAGATCTAACACTGCATATAACTTAACCACTTCACTATCTTGAGAACATACCATACATCCCAGATAAATAGTAGGTCACATCGCCCTTTCATTGAGTAACTAGAACTCCCCCTTACATGCTATCGTTCTCCAACACAATGTCCCAGGTGAATTCAATTGAACTCCTCGCAGTTGCATCTGAATCTTGGAATTCATACAATTAACTGCCAATGCGCTGGTAATCACTCTGCAATAAAATCAGATTTTGGCCAGGGGAAGAACAAAGCAGGGTAAAGGCTTCTATGCACTAGGCTGAAACTTGTACCACAATGCGGGTCAATGTTCTGTTAGCTAGATGGCTAAGGCAGATAGACAGTCAATAGTAAAGCTCATTCATCACTATATTTGTAGCATGGGAGGAGAGCAGCCTATACTCTTCATGGATGAGGCTTAACAGTAAAGCTTCCCAACCGCAAGTGTGGTAAGTACCCACATCTTTGGAATGTCCGAACAAATGTTCATAGAAATATTAGTCTTTACTACAAAACACAGAATCAGTATACATAGTTATCACCCAGCCAGTGCAAAGGGAAACCACACACTAGTACTGTCTGAATATATATCAAAAGCAGACAAGGAAACTATGAATTCTTTTGCAGGAGGGATGTCAAAAATGGGCAACTAGATGAATGAAAAAGGGAAAGACACACAAAAATTGTTTACTTTGTTTGAAATATCTTTGAGTGGTGGGGGCGCTGTTGTGCGGCACGCAAAATGGTCACAGCCTGAAAGTGCTACGTCAGAGGCTCCAACATTTGGAACAATATCCTGCACTCCAGAGTAGCTGCCACCTGAGAACTTGACATTGCATTTGAGCGGAACACCCACTCTACCCGGGGGCACCACTGTGGTCCCGCGGGACCCCATCGATCTCGAGTTATCCACAAACCCCGCGCCCATAGTGTGGTGGAGCCCGCAACGCAGCAGGAAGCCCATCCCCAGTGGCTGATGTATCGGCACTGAACTGGCCGGAGCCCGCCCAGTGCTGGGAGCATCCGTCTCCAGGACTAAACATCTTCTGTAATGGGCCCCCTCTCGGGAGGGGACCTGGACGCCGCCAGACTGCCCTAACCTTATTGGTGGCACGCTGAGGGAGACTGTGGTGCCCTAACCTCTACACAACACTACAGAACAGTCTTGCCCCACGCCTTGGCCGAGGTGCACCTGGCGCGCCGTGAGCTCCTCCCATACACAGAGCCCCGGACCCGTGAGCCATACGGGGAGCCCTGTGAGACTGCCCCACGACCCGCCGGAGTGCCAGAGCTACGTGGTCCCACAACACACAGCCCCGAAATCCACCCTCCCGAGACACACGGGACCCACCTGGATCTAGAAGAAGCTTGTGCCCCGGGCCCGAAGTCTGAAGTGGGCACATCGCTCCCCGGTGCGGAGACCCCCCCCTGAACCCGCCCCACACTCGAAGAGGAGGATCATCCTAGCCTCCTAGCCACCTCCCCACCGCTCCATCCACAACACGGTGGGGCCGGCCCAGAGCGGGGTAGAGTCCTTCGCACCCCTCCTGGATCCGCAGTGAGTTGCGGTGTGGTAGGGAAGGGAGTACCCACACAAGCTGTCCCCCCCCTTGACCCATGGTCGATGGCCTTGTAATTGAGATTCCCTCTAGCACAGCATTCAATAGGCGGCACCCGCGCTCACTGAGGGACAGCAAACTCGTCTGATGGCATAAGGCCCCATGAACATAAAGGCGTAGCGTTACATACACCCGGCGACCACCACCTGCTGCCCCCTTCAGGGGGTCTGCCCGGTGAGAGGGATCTTCCCGGGGGTCGAACCGGAGCCGGACCACACAGGGTCCGATCCTGCCCACCTTTACCAGTGCTGGCAATGCCCAACCCACCCTCAACATCACAGATTCTCCCCAACACCCCCAAGCGTCTGCTACTTGACCGGGGGCTCTGGATTGCTCCCCAGGGAGCCCCCGCTGTGAACAACTTTCTGCTCCAGATGCTGGAATAATCTGGGTACCATACCCAGCACAGAGGGGATATGACAAGTCTGAGTCTCCCAACACCTCCTCACCTACATTTTCCTCCCCCACAAAACAGGATTCCCCCCTGGATTCCCCGAGGTATGACTAGCCGGCTGGGCCTGAGTATCCCGTGCCATCATTTTGTCACTCACCGGGCCGGGCCCAAACTCAGCTAAACATGCAGTGACTTATATCTGCATCATCTTCACATTCTGAAGGGTCACTTCGTAATACACACTTCCCGGCAGTGGTCGGTGGACCCCGTGGTGCTCCTCGTGAGGCGTGGCTGCATCTTCGAGGGTCTGGGGTCCCCAGCGCCACAACAGCCCTGCGACATTAGGCAGACAACTTGGAATGGGAAACCAACAGAAACAATAAAAAATGGAGCAGTTTGCCAGATCGGACCGGGACCCACCACAACAGGAGAATAACCCTGGCTCTTCCCAGTTGGATATTTCGGCTCTCAATCAGACCCTGTTGGCACTAAAAATCAGCATGGACAACCTTGGTGCCGAAATTGACGCTTTAACATGTAAAGTGGACGTCTCCGCAATCCAAATTGACAAGTTGTGCGGCAGGATGTCAG
This sequence comes from Ambystoma mexicanum, assembly GCF_040938575.1. Classification (NCBI taxonomy): domain Eukaryota; kingdom Metazoa; phylum Chordata; class Amphibia; order Caudata; family Ambystomatidae; genus Ambystoma; species Ambystoma mexicanum. Next base: position 693,899,475 of record NC_090929.1, on the reverse strand, counting down.
AAGCAGAGCACTGCTGTTTTTACTGGAATTACCTGTGCCTGAACGTTCGTTTGGTGAATCACATCCTTCCAGCATTGCGAGCTGTCTAGGGGCTCTTGCTGGCATACGCCCGCTTCCTGGAGGAGGCGGAGCTCACTCCTGACACGTGACTTATCACGTGACTATTCTCCACTACAAAGCACAGAGGAAACCTCCCGAGTGGCGTGCGCTGCTGTTTTTACTGGAATTACCTGTGCCTGAACGTTCGTTTGGTGAATCACATCCTTCCAGCATTGCGAGCTGTCTAGGGGCTCTTGCTGGCATACGCCCGCTTCCTGGAGGAGGCGGAGCTCACTCCTGACACGTGACTTATCACGTGACTATTCTCCACTACAAAGCACAGAGGAAACCTCCCGAGTGGCGTGCGCTGCTGTTTTTACTGGAATTACCTGTGCCTGAACGTTCGTTTGGTGAATCACATCGTTCCAGCATTGCGAGCTGTCTAGGGGCTCTTGCTGGCATACGCCCGCTTCCTGGAGGAGGCGGAGCTCACTCCTGACACGTGACTTATCACGTGACTATTCTCCACTACAAAGCACAGAGGAAACCTCCCGAGTGGCGTGCGCTGCTGTTTTTACTGGAATTACCTGTGCCTGAACGTTCGTTTGGTGAATCACATCCTTCCAGCATTGCGAGCTGTCTAGGGGCTCTTGCTGGCATACGCCCGCTTCCTGGAGGAGGCGGAGCTCACTCCTGACACGTGACTTATCACGTGACTATTCTCCACTACAAAGCACAGAGGAAACCTCCCGAGTGGCGTGCGCTGCTGTTTTTACTGGAATTACCTGTGCCTGAACGTTCGTTTGGTGAATCACATCCTTCCAGCATTGCGAGCTGTCTAGGGGCTCTTGCTGGCATACGCCCGCTTCCTGGAGGAGGCGGAGCTCACTCCTGACACGTGACTTATCACGTGACTATTCTCCACTACAAAGCACAGAGGAAACCACCCTTGCGGCGTTAAGCCCGACGGCGAAAAGCCCATTGGCTGTTGTGCGGCTGTTTGGTGGCACAATCAGAAGGGAGACTGCAGTGTATAGTCACTTTGATCCCTGAGGCTCCACTCCAACAATCGTTTTAACACTTGTTACGTTCCGGTTAGTTCTGAAAATACTGTAATATATCATATACTGCTACATCACGGAGATCTCATGTTTATATAACTAGCGCTGGTGAGCGTGGGTGAGGTTCCATTTTTTTTTTTTTTTTTTTTTTTGGTAAATTGTTGACATTTTATTATAAAGTGTTAGGTGTTGCTCACCACACACCGGGCTAATTGGTATTTTATCAAAATTTGAGTGTAAAGCTAGATTAGTCTTTATAGATCCTTGTCTTATTCCAACAAAGCTGAAAACCCTGTCTCTTCATTAATATATTGCACCTGTGCTATTTTTTATTATTTTTACTATGGCTAATGGATTGCGCAGCGGGCGGTGCATGGGGGCAATATTGAAAGCTGGTACTGAAACTAACACTGATCTTTTAGACCACAAAGGAATTATTTCTGACAATGAGCTACTCGATAATGACACTCCAGTTGGGGTAGCTAATGACGATAATCTGAATCATACTGATACTCCAACACGTACTACTTATGTGGCCCAGATTCATGCCAATCCTACTCCTACTTCGTCCAATTCCATAAAAGACGAAGTAAATATTGATCTTAGGGTGGGTTTGGGGAGTTGCATAACCCCACTGCTACCTTGCACTCTTAATGAAGACCCGTTTAGAATAACTATGAAGAAAATGGCTGAATTAGATGAACAGGTCAATCAATCTATTGAAATGATGACCCCACTGGTTCACAGATCATCTAACAGGGCTATTTTTAAATCAACCTATAGCAAGGGCTTTACAAAAACTGATAATGAAATAACACGTGAAGGAAGCTCTGAAGGGAGCTCGCATGCTCTATTGTACTCTCCCGAGCAACTCAAAGATCAAAGAAGGTTTATAAATGACGATCCTGAAGGTAATATATCAGAGAGGTGTAGTGTTGAACATCAATCTCCTAGCCCCCTTCCAGTGATCACAAAAATACTAGATCTTCTTGAGAAGGGCCATGAACTTACCCACTTGGAATTAAAAGAACTAAAGGCAATTATGCATTATTTCTGTTCCAAGATGGATAAAATTGAGGGCTTCATAACTGCAATTGATACCCTGAGATCTTTGCAATATGAAACAGGTGGCCAAAGATCAAGGGTAGTTACCAATGAGTGTCATGAGAAAAGCACGCAATGTTTGCTACCTGCTAACCTAGAATGTAACAATTCTGGACAATCACATGGGGTATCATCTGAGCTATTGAAGTGTAATTGCAAGAACGATCTGAGTGAGATTAAATCATCGATAACCGCATTAAACGATATTATAGTTTCTCATCTATTTAACAAAGCACGCCCTTCTGATATGCTGCGAAGTCCTATTACTGAAGTTCCGATTCTAGATCCGCCCGATAGTCCTTCTGTCTTATTGGATGAAATTGAAAAACAAAAAAACACGGAAACTGAAAATACTCACATCGAAACAACTCCAACCTTTATGTCTCGCCGGGCAAAAAGGATGCACATGCGTGCTGTGAAAAGACTTGCTAAAAGAAAGAGGGAAGCGAAGATCATTAAATCAACTTCAATCCTAGAAATTGCAGATGAGGAGCATATCAACTTGAAAGAGTTGTCGAAAGAGAGCCAGTATGCCCTCGCATCTGCTACTGAAGTAGAAGTGGAAAAAGGAGGAGGAGATTTAGGCACCCCTTCACTACTGAACGATGACGTACACACCAACACGGGAATCATAAAGACTAGTACTTCACAATTGGCAAAATCAAAATCTCAAAAAACCTCAATTTCTAAAACTGTGTTACATCAAAAAATACCTATGATTATTACAAAAGATCACTTAACTCAGCAAAATGAAACCGTAAAGTCTAACACAGTTTTCATTACTCAAAACTCGGCAAAAGCCACTTTAAGTGAATATTTCCCTATAGTAGGCAGATGCTGTACCTCAAAAAATCAAACAAAACAACAAGATGAAGCAATCTGCCCCTCCCCAAAAACTCCTATGAGGAAATCCTATAGCGAGATATGTAGCAATGTCCCGAATGATCGTACACATGTAAACAATATGTGCACAGTGAGTAATGAAACACAATTAGAAGTAGCAAATAGAAATAGTAATAAAATGAATGTAACACGTGATGATTCAATAAGGTGTGAAAATTGTTTATTCGATACAAAGAGAAATGTCGTGATGCTAAATGGCCCAGGCAAAAAAGCGGGAATTGCTGAGACACCTCTCAGGACCCAGCCTGGGAATTTACCAATTAATGAAGTAAATAATGTGGATGCCCCCTTTGCACCGAGTTACATATCTATTCATGGTCCGCCTTTAAGAAGGTCTTTATCTGACAAACAAACTAACATGAATAAAGAATACGATCACTCCGATAGCAAGAGCGCATCTTCACTTGAGTTGAATCCCCGCGTGGCTACTAGGGCATCTTCACTGGTTACAACATTAATAAATACACGAAAAAATACACCTATAACTAGGCATCAAGATAGGGGATTGGAAACACAGTACATTATTGGATTTGAGGGGGACGAAAGGATATTGGCGGATAATCGCATTAATCGATCCTTTATATTCTCCGTATTCTCAAAAATACCTCAATTGAGAATAATCAAATCCGAAGATATTACAAGGGTTTCCTTGGCAAGTGTAAATAATCACAGGGCAATATGTTATCTTACCTCTGAGGCTATTATGAAATTTATCTGGTCTAACCATGAGGAAATAAAAAAGGAGGGTTTGATGCTGTTTATGTTTGACTCTGAGTCGGAGGCTTTAATATTTCTGGAAACACCGGCTAAGGGCATTGAAAAGATAGAAGAAGCAGGTAGGCCTCATTCACAATTTGTAGCAGGGTTGGATGGTGGCATGTTGGAAATTTTGAAATTTGCAGCCAATACAAAAGGGCTACCATGGCTGGAACCTATGCTTTCGTCAATTTTATGTCCAAAATTGCCCTCCCCTGCTAAATAGCTATGCAATGATACGAATATGCAAATTATATCTTGGAATTCTTGCGGACATGTGAACTTAATGAAGTGGCACTCTGCTTTAACTCCCGTAGATCTACCTACAATAATAATGATACAAGAAACGATGAAAACTGAGCCATTCGTAATTCCTGGGTATTTAACTTTTACCTCACCTGCAAGAAGATCTTTGCTAGGACGTCCATCGGGGGGTCTGTTGGTTGGAGTTAAGATATCCTTGCAGGCTCAAGCGGAATTAGCTTGGGTATCTGCCAGTATTCTGGGGATTCATCTTTCAATACCCTCATTTAGTTATTCCTCACTTATGATAATCACCCTATATTGGAATCCAGCTGTCTTACCAGTCGACGAGATGTTGGATGAATTGGACGCATGCTTATTATACATATCTGGTAGATACCGGACTTGTGAAATCATTATAGGTGGTGACTTTAATTGCGATTGTAGAGATTTGACTGAAACCCACAGATTTAAATCATCCACTCTTTCTTATAGTAGAGGAGCTAAATTTAGAGAACTCCTCACTGAGTGGGATATGGATTTAATGGTAAGAAATGGCATGAATCTACGAAATACATGGGCAAGAGGTACGTTGCACTCAATGATAGATTATATATTTGTATCCCACAATCTTATCATGCATATGGCTCCCCTAGTAATAGGACAGATTGAGATAGGAGATCACGCTCAACTTTCTACCTTCTGTCAACTGAAATGTCATTCGCTCATGCCAAATATTACCTTGGCAGTGGTCGAAATTGATCGTCCCCTGCATTCCATTAGATGGAATCGAGGGATCTGCAATTTTGTCGTTAAACAAATTTCCTCGGTGATTGAGAGGATCAGACGTGCAGGGGGAAATTATGAATATATATTGCGCATGCACTATCCTGATATAGTTGCCACAGCACTCGAGCGACTTGGTAAAATACATAGTAATGTGCAACATCCACACTTATATGATCATACATGCAAATTATTAAAAAAGGGAGAAGAACAGGGCGTTGAGATGTTTAAAGAGAAACAACTTGGGCATCGAAGACAGCAAGGCAAGGAGGAATAGGATATTATCAGCCTACAAACATAATTTGAAATCTGCTCGTATTACAAGATACAATGACGCAAATTGCACATTAATTCGAGCCATTCTGGCTCATGACACACGAGTAATTTGGCGCACCTTGAAAGCTAATAATAAATGTGTGGCATTGTATTCGCTTAACTGTATTCCTGAGCAGACTTGGCAAACATTCATAAAGACTAAATACCAACTGCCTTGTAGTTTTCGTTTTGTCCCAGATGTTTCTCTTGAATACTCTGAAATCCCAAGGCTGAAGTGGGACTGTATTGATATTATGTGGGCAATCTCCAGGTTGACATACTCAAAAGCTGCAGGACCAGATGGTCTCCCCCCATGTCTTTATAAGGCGGATCCATATTTAAAAAGGGTGATCCATCTCTCCCGGAAAATTATCGTCCAATATCTTTAATTGATACTGAGGCTAAGATTTTCTCTATCCTTCTATTAAACGAATTGGAGAAAGTAATTGCGGCGAATGACATGTACTCGAAATATCAAACTGGATTTAAGAAGAGCATGAGTACAACCTTAAATGCTTTTATCATGTCGCATGTCATTTCGGGAGTAAAAGAAAAAAATTCCAATCCTGTTTATATAGCAATGATCGATATGAGTTCAGCTTTTGATACGGTGGTCCGCAATTTATTGTGGAAGAAAATGTTGAAAATAGGGATTCCAACTGTGCTGATGTACTGGATCATTAAGTTGCACACGAATACTTCCTATAGAATAAGAATCTCTCCGGAAGGTGGGACTACTCCCCCCATATGTACAAAAATTGGTGTAAAACAGGGTTGTAATCTGGCGGCCACCTTATTTAACTTATATCTTTCTGATATGGGTGAAAATTGGGAAAAGGGGAATTTGTTTTCGGTTAAAGTGGGGAGTATTCATCTGAAATGGATTGCATTCGCTGATGATATCATCTTGTTTGACCCTACTCCGGTAGGACTTCAAACTAAACTCTCATTATTTGAGACTTTTGCAAAAGCTAATAATTTGACACCGAACCCAGCGAAAACTGCCATTATGACCTTTGGAGTTAAATCAAAAGGAGGGAATTTTAGATGGCAAATGTTGAACACACAAATTTGTCGTGTGAACAATGCTCTCTACTTAGGGTATCATTTATCAGCCCTCAACTCCATTAACGCTTGGTCAATTATAATTAGAAACAAAACACGACCACTATTGTCCCAAATGAAAAGGATCTATAGCCAATATTGCAAATTCTCTTTAATCCCGCTAATAGATTTTATGACATTAAAAATTGAGAGTGTTATATTGTATACATTAGATATTTGTCTATGTGACATGGCAAGCACCCTGGACAGCTTACAGGGCTCTCTTTTGAAATCTGCAATGTTTCTCCCTATGTCAATTCCAAATGCCATTATTCGGCATGAATTGGGGCTGGTTGCACTATCATCTCGTTGGAAATGGAGACAGTGTCCAACTATGTCAAGATTCATTATCCTCCAATTAATTCATTGTACATTGATCTAAACAAAATGTTGGGTTCTCAAACTCCAAAATCTTTTTCTAACTATCATTTGAAAATGCAACAAATCTTGGACAATGCAAATATTACTGTTGAGGATATTCAATATCGTCCTGGTTTTGCTAAGAAAAAACTCTTTGAAATGGATTGGTGTATAACAATTGATTCAATTAAGACCTATGGGCTATATAAAGAATATGGTACACATGTAAAACAGCGCATTCCACGTTACGATCATGTCTTGTTATTCCCTTGTGAAAATATCCGAAAGGCATATATCCGTTTTAGACTAAACCTATACCATACTAGGGAAAGAACTAAGAACTGGGAAATGAATAAATCAAATAATTATGTGGGATGTCGATTTGCTGAATGTAACGAATCTCATGAAACATTGAAACATCTTATATTGTACTGTCCGCATTTTAAGAACTTTAGGACACTTAAATTGAGGAAATTTGTGGAAATTGAATTCGAGGATTGCCTTGAAGTTTTGTGGTCCAGAATGATGCAGGGATCATATAAACCCCTAATATATGAAGTGGCAAAATTCTGTAAGTACATTGAAAATGAATTAGAGTTATTTTCTAAACTGTATTGATTGATTAAATGATTATCTGTAAGATTTTAAACTTTGTAAAGGTTCTACATGAATTGTCATGAATTTTGAACCAAATGCAAATAAAAAAAAAAAAAGAGCATAGAATCAGGGACGGAGAGGACAAAATTGCGAAGCTTCAACGTGAGGTCGCCTCCCGACACCAAACGGTACAAAAAGTAATGGCCAAGAATGATGACCTTGAAGGGAGATCCAGGAGAAATAACATAAGGATCACAGGGGTGGCCGAGACCACCCCGATAGACAATATGGAACAATTTGTGGAAAAATTACTCCTGGAAGTCCTCGATAACCCACCGGTCATGAATCTAGTTATGGTGGAATGAGCCCACCGTTCGCTTGCGAACACACCTCCCCCTTGGTCCCCCGCGAGGGACATCATTGTACGCATTTTCAACTGTAGAGACCACGACATACTGCTACGGGCAGCAAGAGAGAAAAGGACCTTGTGGTGGGGTTCGGCGACGATACTCCTGTTTCCGGACTTCAGTCAACAAGTACAAGTCCAAAGGAAACCCTTCCAAAATGCAAAGAACATCCGGAGGAAGAAAGATGTGCAATACGCAATGTCATACCCTGCCAAACTCAGGATTGTCCATGATGGTAACACATTTTTCTTCACATCCCCGGATGCAGCGGAGTGATTCACAGCAGAAATTCCAGACCCTGGGGCATTCCCCCGAGGCTCTCCTTGAACCATGTTGGCGGAAGATTAGACCACCAATCCGTTGAACAACTAGATTCCCTAAGGGCCATGTCCTGAACCTCATATGGCAACTACTAGAGTTACTCTCAACATAAGGAACATAAATGATGTGTAATGGATATGGTAATAAGCCTCTTGACAATAGGAGGCACAGCGGCCACCGGCACCTCCCATGCCCAGTGGCAAAGTATTCCAATTTGGGGTTGTTGTACAATGTTGTTTGGGTAGGGAGAGGGACAAGTTGGCCGGTAGATTGGTGTTTCTGTCGTTGGAGGGGGGAGTTCAAGCTTTGTTCAATGTTGCGACACAGCAGCCAAAGGGGAGGGGGGAACTGCCTTCTAAGTACTCACAACTCCGGGTACACCCGGTATTCACCAAGAGTCTAGCTCACTTTCATGAAGTTAAAACCGGTACATTCCACTTTCCTGTCTTGCATCCCAGTCCGTACCTGACATGACGGTCCCATCAAGGTTAGATACACCCTCTAATACAGATATAACACTAGTATCATGGAACATTCAAGGCTACACTAATGCAAAAAAAAAAGGATTGATCGCGAACTATGCCAAGAACCACCACGTGAATGTCCTCTGTCTCCAGGAGACCCACTTGAGAAAAGATCCCAGACTTCCCCGCATGTCAGGGTGGGGAGTCCATAGATATGGCTCACCTCACACATCCCACTCGAAAGGGGTAGCGATTTACATACACCGCTGCCTGGAATTCAAACTACATACCCAGAGGGTAGACACGGAGGGCACATTTGTCCTGGTGGCTGGAGAGATAGCTGAGTGGTCTGCTCTCTTCATTAATATATATGGCCCTAATTACGACTGCCCTGACTTTTTCCAAATGTGCTCTGAACATCTACGCTGTTTCCCAGGCTATGAGGTGGTGTGGGCTGGGGATTATAACATAGCGCTATCACTAATTCAGGATAGGTCCCCAAACCACCCTTCCAAGGGCAGCTCATAAATGGAAATCCATTGCGGCAGATTACACCCTCATCGATGTGTGGTGTCTCCATCACCACAATAGTCACAAATTCACTTTCTACTCCAGTGTCCACGGGAGCTCGTCCAGGATATACTACATGGGCGTAATTATAGGGGGGCACAGGGAGTTTTGTTCCCCCCAACTTATGTGGCATGCCTTTTTGTCCCCCCCCATCTTTTGGAGGGAGGGCAGGGGGGGAGAAATCGTCAATTATGTAATTGGACAGCGCCCACCCAGCTGGGGTGCTCAGCAAGGTTTATGCTGTCTCATTACATAATTGGGAGATGTTTGGCAGTCGTGCTGCAACACATTCAGGGCTGTGATGCCCTGCGTGGCTCAGTCCCTCACCCTGGCTGGCCTGACTCAAAGTCAGCAGCCAGGGTGCTGAACTGGGTGTTGCAGGGCCTTGTGCCTGTGCTGTCATGTAAGCAGCAGCACTTCCGGGCCCCAGCAGCACAGAGCATCGCTTTCTGGCTTTGTGTTTGTGCGACACACAGACAGGAACTAGGAAGCTCATTCAGCTTCCTGGTTTCTGTCTGGAGGCACGTGAGTGTGACAAGGTTAGGTCGGTGTAACATGAGATGTGGCCCGGGCAGCATTTGAAAGCAGAGCAGAGGTACCTATTTTTATTTTTTAATAATTTTTCATTGTGTTTGTGTATGTTTGTTGGGGAGCTCTATCCAATCCCTCTGAGGCAAAATACATGCAAACTTCCTAATTAGCATACGGATTGCTTCAACTGAAGTGACTTCACAGAAAAGGACATTGGAAGGCGCATCATTAGTCTCTGATACTTGGAGGCACCATGGAAGTGACTTTAGAATAAGTTGCCATAAATAAGCCAAGTGACAAATAACTTTGTGGTGCAAAATACCTAAATTGCACTATTGTTATATGTGGAGCAACTCTGTAGTCATTAGGCTTTTCCATTAAAATAGCATGATAAATTAACATAAGCTTTGAAGTGAATGAGAATCACTCACAGAGCTGCAGATAAGGCACAATGCGATTAAATAATTTGCCCAGGATCACACACTTGGTTAAATGGTGAAACTGGGATGTGGACAATTTAAGCGACTGTGTCCATCTTTCCAGGCTTAGTTGATATAGATATTTATTAAGGTTTTGCTTTACTTGTTATGTGCTTATTATTTATATAATACATATAACATGTAATTATTTATGTAAAAAAGAGGGGGTGAGGCACGCATTCAATTCCTGGTCAATATACTACCTGAAGAAAGAAAAAATATAAAACTGGGTTAAATCCCAAAAGTGTCCAATTCACTGGGTTAGATCCCAATTGTTGCCAAAATGTTCACAGGGTTGGATCCCTTCTGCTGCATTTGTGCTGCTGTTTTCCTCCTCGAGGCGCTTTCGTGTCCCAACACTCTTCAGGGAGGCTGTGTTGCCTTGCTTATCAGGTGAATCCAATTAAATTGCTAATGCAGTCTCTAAGGATTATGGGAGCTGTAGTGATTTTTTTTTTGTTCAGTTCAGGTGACCAATGAAAGACTCCCCTCCAGGAGCACACATCTTACTCTTAGCAGGGGGAGGGGGGAAAACCATGACTATGGTTCCCCACTGTAGGGCAAATTATCCCTGGTGCTGCAGCCTCTGGAGTCCGGATCTCCACAAATTACATGTAAAAAAGAGGGGGTGAGGCGCGCACTCCAATTCCTGGTCAATATACTACCTGAAGAAAGAAAAAATATATAACTGGTTTAAATCCCAAAAGTGTCCAATTCACTGGGTTAGATCCCAATTGTTGCCAAAATGTTCACAGGGTTGGATCCCTTCTGCCGCATTTGTGCTGCTGTTCTCCTCCTCCAGGCGCTTTCGTGTCCCAACACTCTTCAGGGAGGCTGTGTTGCCTTGCTTATCAGGTGAATCCAATTAAATTGCTAATGCAGTCTCTAAGGATTATGGGAGCTGTAGTGATTTTTTTTTTGTTCAGTTCAGGTGACCAAGGAAAGACTCCCCTCCAGGAGCACACATCTTACTCTTAGCAGGGGGAGGGGGGAAAACCATGACTATGGTTCCCCACTGTAGGGCAAATTATCCCTGGTGCTGCAGCCTCTGGAGTCCGGATCTCCACAAATTACATGTAAAAAAGAGGGGGTGAGGCGCGCACTCCAATTCCTGGTCAATATACTACCTGAAGAAAGAAAAAATATATAACTGGTTTAAATCCCAAAAGTGTCCAATTCACTGGGTTAGATCCCAATTGTTGCCAAAATGTTCACAGGGTTGGATCCCTTCTGCCGCATTTGTGCTGCTGTTCTCCTCCTCCTAGCGCTTTCGTGTCCCAACACTCTTCAGGGAGGCTGTGTTGCCTTGCTTATCAGGTGAATCCAATTAAATTGCTAATGCAGTCTCTAAGGATTATGGGAGCTGTAGTGAACATTTTTTTGTTCAGTTCAGGTGACCAAGGAAAGACTCCCCTCCAGGAGAACACATCTTACCCTTAGCAAGTGGAAGGGGGGAAATCCATGACTATGATTCTCCACTGTAGGGCCTCACCCACCTTTTTTTACATGTAATTATTTATAGCAATGCATTGGAAGCAAACCACATTACTTAATAAACTAGCATTGCACAGTAAACTAACCATACGCTGTATACATTGTCATAGAAATATGTTGAGCAATGGGAGTATGGCTTTAGTTTCATTCTCCCCATTCAGCATGCAAAGTCACAATAGCATCATGCAGATTATTGTGAGCCTAACAAATCCTCCTTGGGTTTTAAAGCCATAGTCATTATTTCATAAAGCATGCAACATTATACACTCTTCTCACTTCTGATCACTCCCTCCCATTCACATTTCTAAAGAGACAAAAGTCCCTGCTAATAGTACCCCCCCTCCCTCCCGTCAGTGCCTAATGGCTCACATTGTAATACTCTGTTGATACAGAGCAACGTGAGGACACTCTGCTGCCCGGCGCTCTTTGGGACATTGTCCTGGCAGCGGGATACCTCTACCTTTCGGAACGGGTAAGGTGTCCTGCTGCCAGGACAATGAGCGTGCTGAACAGGAATTGCTCATCACACATTGTCTTGCCAGTGAGACACTTTTGCATTTGGGCACCCTCTTTGAGGTGCCGAATGGGAGAGGTGTCCCAATGACAAATGTCCCATTCTGGCTCTTAAAAGAGCTACGGGCGGGCAGCTTGACCATCCCCTTGCGACTCTCCCGCTCGGTACTCCACTGCTTTGAGCCATTTGCGCACAGGAAAACATACCTTAATTTTAGTCAGTCAGAATCTTGTAGAAAAAATCTATCAGCACGTAGACATATAAGGTGTTGTGCAGAACCCAAGTTTGGAGATATATGGCATTTAAAAATCTATACCAATTATACTTGGTCACCCACTGCACTGCACTGCATTAACCAGTGGTTTCTGCCTTTCAATGAAAGGAAAAATCAGACAAATTGCTGACATTCCAGTGAATCTGGTCCTTTCAGCCATGGCTTTACAGTTCAACTATGTAAAGTCAACATTGCCCAAAATTTCAGGTATCAGGGGGTGATAAAGTCTGGTCTGCTCAATGGACGTTGTGCCACTGTTTCCATGTGTTATTGTAAATGTACATATAAATGTTGGGTGCACACAGTGTATGTCAGTGGAGGTGCTGGGTGCATTTGTGTGTGAGTGAGAGTGTATGCAAACGTGTGTTGGATTTTATGTTTAAATTAATGATAAATAATGCAGTGTGTGTATGTTCTAGTAGAATTAAGTTTGTGAATGTTATGTTGTGTCACTGGGTGCATGGCAGGCCGGCTGAAGATGTGTGGGAGCCCAATTGAATTTTAAAGATACGCCACCAGTCTTATGAAAGTTATAACAGATGGTCAACAATGGACTCTTGTGGCGTAGTAGTTTAGTGTTATCCCCCAGGGATTTAGGTTGTTTGAATGATGTACAAAATCACACCGGAATTAACTGTAGTCATTTTCGGTGCAAATATGTTTTTACCTCGGTACAAAAAACCAAACCCATGTCCCCTGAAACCGCCACCAAAGCACATCCATAAACACCCCTCACTTACCTTTTCTCCATCCACTGCCTCTCCTGTAACCTGTTGCGTCAGATCCATTCCTTTAACACAGGTCGGATCTGACGCTGCAGCGTCGATTTTCTTCTTTTTGTTTTGTGGGGTCCCCTGCAACCAATGCTGACGAAGCGGGGGACAGCCCTGCAACCGCCGAAGCCAAGAATTCTGAAAATGGGCTGAGGGGGCCACCCCTGCAACCACTGAGCTTCATGTTCGGTATCTTCGGCTTTGAATGAAACCTGGTGACCGAATTTGGTCAAATCTACCATTGAACCAAATCTTTTTTAACTATTTGCCCAAAATGATCCATCAGAGCCACCATCCACCTTCCCTTCACCCCACCCCTTTCCTTCTGTTGTCATGACCCCCCCAACATTTTCAGCAAAGTTACTCCACTGCCCGCAGGGCGCAGAAATTACCACAGACCTTATCTGACCCCAGTTCCTGTGCATTTCACGGGCCCGGAATCCCCCTCTAAACAGCTCTACTGGAGATTCAGAACCTGCGTGTTGGAGGAAATAGCATTTTGCGAAGATATACGCAAATCTATCACCGAGTTCTTCCAAACAAACGTAGACTCAGTCCCTGACCCCAGGACAGTATGGGAAACCTTTAAAGTCTATATTCGGGGATGGTACATTTCCCAAGAGGGTGGGGTCTTGAAATGCATTTGCAGCTCTATCTCTTCTAGAGAAACAGAACCTAAAGACCTAGGAACCCGACAGGCTCACTGAGACTCTCCGGAGCTGCAGACTGAGCTGGAACTCAAGAGGGAGGAGAGCGGTACACTGATGACCAGTGAGGAACAGTTCCTGGGTGACCCGATAATAACCACCGTATATGCGGAGGTAGACCCCCCAGTAAGACCCTTGCATGGGCCACTAGGCACGAGCACCACTTCAACCCCATACTAGATATTGAGATGCCCGATGGGGAACTCACTAGGGAGTCGGGGAAAATAAATGACACATTCCGGGAATACTATTGGAGACTCTACTCCACACAGTCAATGGCTGGGCATGATGATATCGTGCAATATTTGGATAGGGTTGCCCTGGGGTGGTTCGACCCAGAACACGGAACCTTGCTGAATAATCCCCCCTCAGGCGAAGAATTCCTCAAAGTAATCTGATTCCTCCCAAACAGTAAAGCCCCTGGGATGGATGGCATCACAGCCGAACTATATAAAACCTTCCCTGACCCCCTCATTCCCCTCTTAAGGAGCATTTTTAAAACGGCCAGCTCGACGGGAGTCCTCCCTGAGTCCATTAGAACAGCCCTGGTGACCGTCCTGCTTAAACCAGACGAAGACCCTAGTAAATGCTCGTCGTACAGGCCCCTTTCCTTGGTGAACACCGACAATAAGCTCATAGCAAAACTATTGGCGGACAGGCTTTTGCCCTACATACCCAGCCTAACCCTGCCTGATCAGGTTGGATTTATACCGAGCCGCTCCACCAAAGAACAACCTCCGGAGACTATTTACCCTGATGCATAATGTGAACCAGTCAATCCCCATGGCAGTCGTCGCCTTGGATGCTGAAAAAGCATTTGACTCAGTCGAATGGCCATTTCTGTTTGAGGACCTCTGCCGTTCACGCTTGGGCACTACATTCTTTCACTGGGTGCGATTGCTCTATACGGCTGCCAGAGCCTTGGTGTACACTAACTGCAAACAATCTGAACCTATTCTTCCATCCCGCGGTACTAGGCAAGGCTGCCCCTTTTCCCTATTTCTATTTGCCCTAGCAATCGAGCCGATGGCATGTGCCCTGAGAGAATACCATGCGCACAGAGGGATAACGCTTCACTCACACACCTCCATCGTCTCCTTGTATGTGGACGATATGCTAATATATGTTAAACACCCACGGACCAACTTACGACCAGTAGCGGAAGAAGTCTCCAGATACGGAGCCTTGTCCGGACTGCGGATCAATTGATCCAAGTCAGGAGTCCTCCCCCTCACCATGTGTGTAACCCCACCGGACATCGGTAGCGTTTTCCCATGGTGTCCACAAGGATTTGCTACCTTGGCACCTGGATGTCCACATCCCCCACTAGACTCTACGAGGAGAATTATTTGACGGCCATCCAAGTTTTGGAACACAAAGTGGACACATGGATGCGCCTCCCCATCTCGCAGGCTGCTAGAATTTCAGTCTAAAAAATGTCAGTCTTACAAAAGCTACTATATGTCTTTAATGACGTCTCGATCTGGGCCCCGGCGAACTTCTGGGACAAACTGAACCGATGAATGAATTGATATGGGCCGGCAGACGTCCTCGTCTCACGTCAGACATGATGTGCCGTCCGAGCTCCAAAGGGGGCCTGGAAGTACCTGATCTGTTTTTGTACTTCCTAATCACCCAGGCCCAATATGCCGTCTGGTGGTGGACCCCCACAACTGACTTACCACACACAATTCTTGTGAAACCCCTCGCCCGACCGGACGATCTAAGGGGCCTTTTAGGGGGCACGTGGGAACGCTGCAACAAGGATATAGTACAGCCAGTGGTAGTTACCCTTAAGGCTTTGGATTGACTAGCGAACCTGACAGGACTGGGACAATGGTACTCCCCCGCTATGGCCATCTACCATGTCCGGGGCATTCCACTCAAACACGAGACAATATTCATTCAACATTTCACACTTCTACAGATCAAGACGGTAGGGGATATTGTCCCGCAGGGCAGATTTATTTCCTGGGAAGACCTTAAAGCCAAGGGTGAATGGACCCCGATAACACTTTTTCTGTACTATCGACTGCGGGGAGTGTTAAGTGCTAGTTGGCTGGATTTCCCAAACGCGCCCCCATCTCCCCGATCATAACATACACCACCATGCTGATGGCCAACCGTAGATTTTTATCAACCCTATATCGCCTGGCCCGGTTCCTTAGACCTCATCGAGCATCCCTTTATAGAGATAAATGGGAGGGCAATTTATACACACTCTGACGGATGGACAATGGAACTTTATATGCGCACAGTCCAAATGCATATCTATCAACAACAGATTCTGCTTGATGCATTTTACATACCTACATCAAGTATATTATTCCCCTCTTCGGTTAAATAAGATTTATCCACTCAGACCCTCAAAATGTAAGAGATGCAACCGGCACAAGCTGATTTCCTTCACGTTACCTGGTTATGCCCCTTGTGGACAAGGATAGCCATAATCATGCCCAAAATGGTCGACATACACATACCATTATCCCCCGAGATTTGGCTGCAAGTAGTGGTTGCTGGATCGCTTATTGCACAAGCATGGGGAGCCAACAGACCCCCCACATTCCAACACTGTCTCAACGTTGTGACAAACTGTGAACAAAGAGAGACGCTTGTCAATCTAACAATCTCACCACACTGTAAGCCCAAGTACTACTGGGCTGCCTTTAGGAGTCATATGACCAAGGAGCAGGACTTATGCGCCGCCTCGCAAGGCACTGATATCCCACTACTACTCTCCATCGACACCCCTCCCGAAGAACCCCCTTGTGATCATTGACTGCCAGAGGGATTGACTACTTGACCGGACCTCATGGCGCGGGGTGGTCTGGGCCCTTGCACCTTGGTCGGGTAGCTCAGGGAAGATCTCGAAGCTCACCTCAATGAAAGACTAGAAACTCAAGTGGGGCCGAGCTCTTACATGGTTTACCATTATAATTGTTTTATAATTGTTCTATAATGGTTTTTCGTTGTGGATGAACAAGGGAAGGAGTTGGGGGTTTAGGGGGCGGACCGAGGGGCGCTGTGCTCCAGTTGGGGCTTTGAGTTTTGATTTAATTTTTGTATGTTATAATATATAATAATAAAAACAGTTTTAAAAAATAAATAACTTTGGGTAAGTTAGGAAAATATGGCCTAACCAGTCTCTAGGGAACAAGGCAAAGGCCAGGATACCAAGAAATACTTGTGATCGGGTCATTTGTCCAGGAGTTCACTACCTTTGTCTCCCAAGCAGTGATCTGAAAGTGGATCACTGTCTCAAGAAACGCTCACATTCGTTTGATGAAATGAGGAGCAACAGTAAAAGGAAATGGCTAATGTCCTTAAGCTTTACAACCCTATGGCTCTAAAACTGATTACATTGAATAATTGGCGGCCCATTTTGTTTATTTAAGTAAGGTTGCCCAAGTCACTTGCTGGACTTCTTCCCTCCCAGGATAAGATGGGAGACCTGGTATCCAGTTTTCTAACTGGAGTGAATCTAAGGGCTTTGCACCCCTTCAAGAAACCTATCATCAGCCCTGTGGAGAGGCCTGTCAACTGTCAACAGCTGCAACAAGTATTCTCCATTTTGATGGTTAACTTTTGCATAGATGCGCAAATCTCATCGTGGGATTGTTGTATTTTCAAGACTGCGGCTAGGAGCAAATCATGACCCTCTTTTTAAATATGGGTTTTACCTGTTTTGCTTGTTGTCCCGGTAGGCCAGAATTTGAAGCATGCTATGGTAGGTAGAGGAAGTGAGGCAAAGGATAAATCCAAAAGAGCAGGACACTTCATTCTCTGCAACTTGCTTTTGCAGCTGCCTTCGGCCACCCTCCTACCACCTGTGTCTTTCTTGTGTCTGCCCTCTGAAGGAATCATGAAGATAACACAGACAACAGTTTTCAATGTTTAGGATATAAACTTTTATTTAAACAGAAAAGAGGTCGAAAAAGGCCTAACTTGCCATATGATAAGGTGGGATTTCCCTACCTAAATGCAACTAAGGATAGTGTGTGTCAGGAAATCCAAAGCAAATATCTGTCTGTGTCTAAAACCTATATTTGTAACAATGTGTAGGGATGTCAGCATCAAAATGATAAGTGTTCAAATAAATGTTTAGAGCTTATTCCAGCTCTTGGTTTTCAAAGGGTTTCCTTTCCGTATGGTTCAAATAGTTCACAGTGCAAAAAGCGGTTCCCTAGCTTTCAAGTCTTTCAATAACTTCAAAACAACACACTTCCTTGTGATTCTGGCCAGGTCTTCTGATTTGGTTACCTTTCACCAATTTCATAGAGTTCAATTCCTTAATTACCGATCACACAAGATTTCCTTGTAGTCAATATCAAGCTTCTTTTTGAGTGCTTTCAGTGTTCCAAAGATGGGCTTACTCGGTCCAGGCGCAGTTGTCGGACCACCCAGTCCACCCATTACAAGTCACGCAACCGACACACCTTACTTGCTCCTTCTTCACATGCACATTGCCACTGTCTCAGCTCTATGGTGGTGTTTGATTATTCTCCTTTCGCATCCTTATGAGGCTTTACCATTGCTTGCTTTGCCACCATTCACTTGTTGCACTTTCACATACTCTCCTGGCTCTTGCCAATGCCTATTCAGTCAAGTTACACAGTTCCCTTATGGCTCTTGCCAATGCTTGTTCACTCAAGTTGCACAGTTGCTTTATGGCTCTTGCAAATGCTTGTTCTCTCAAGCTGCACAATTCCTTTATGGCTCTTGCCAATGCTTGTTCTCTGAAGCTACACAATTGCTTTTTATTGTGTGATTTCACAAAACTTCTTTCATTCATAATCGTATTCAAACATACTGGCTTCATTCAAATCGTTATTCAAAAGACTTGCTTTCATTTCATATCGGTATTCAAAATGCTTGCTTTTACTTTCATTAACTTTCTTACAAGTCTTTCATGCTCGCTTGCCACCCCGGTGTCCCCATTCCTAGCTCATCCTTCGGTGCTTATGGCATCCGAGCGAGGCTTACGGCTGCCACAAGCTCTCTCTGTTGTGCAGCGCCTCGCTCCGCCCCCTCAGCGGATCTCTGTGGCGTCGCTCCCACCTCCGAGGCGTCTCTCACTCGCAGCCCGAGCCTCACTCCACAGCTTTGCCTGGTCACGCCAGTTCCATTTTCCGCCACAGGCCTCAAGCTTTCTTCAGCCTCACTTCCCACTGCATACACTCTGCATCTTTCTGGGGTCCTCGGCACTCCGTCTGCCACTAAGCCTTCCAGGAGAGGTCTGCTCTCATCCAGCAGTTCATAGACCTGCTTCCACAGTTGACTCCATTCTCACCGTTATTCCTGCTTTTAAACTTCCCGCCAGGTTGATAGGTCCAAAAAGGACTAGACCGCTCATTGCTGACCTGGAAGATCTGCTATCGTGCTTGCCTCCTCTGCGCTTTGCGTTTGCACCCGTCAATTTTTGTAGATTCATCTTACACATTTTTTGGGATGTTTCGATCTGATGAAGAATTCGGACCAAGGTAGAAGCACCCACTTAAAATGAATTAGTCATCTAGAAGTGAATTGTTCATGCAACATGTTGAAACAATGGGCCTCATTCCAAGTTTGGATTTAGCGCTGAGCTATCACCAAACAGAACAACTGCTGCTGCCACTTAGTCTGACAGTATTACAGCTGGATTAAAAGTGGTGGTTTGGCTTTGTTAGTTCCCATTGATGGAGTCCTCCATGGGGGATTTTGGAGTGTTTCTGCCGGCGGTAATACTGCCGAAATTGGCATATTCTGGCGTTAAGGCGGCGGAAGTACTTCCGGAATTTTGCTGGATGTTTTTCCTCCATCTCACCGCCATACTCGTAGTTGGGCGGTGCGATGATGCGGGGGCAGGGCCCAACTTATAATGAGGCCCAATGTTTGTTACCGGATCAGTAATTTTTTTATTCTGGAAGCTATACATTTTGGTTTATCTTCTTGTAAAGTGCCTAGCACATGGTCTAACCTCTTGGACATGTACAATAGAATCTCTTCTGTGATTCATTGTTGGATAATGTTTCATTTTTATTTTATAGCAACATCCATACAAATACAAATACGCATGATGCAGGGTAGCATAAGAACTAAAAAAGGAAACAGTCTTTCCAGTCAACCACAATGCTACAATAACATTCAAAAGTGCATAATGCTAGCATCTCTTAAGATAAAGTGCATGTGTGAAGATGCAAAACAGTCACAACCAACTCCTTCCCCCGGCACTGCTGAAATGAGGCCCAAATATTGTTAAGCAGGTGGATATAATTCAGCTAAGTAAATATTCTTTTCCCATCTAGTATTCCACCAACAATTGATTGTACCAATTCTTAACAGATGGAGGATTACACTCCTTCCACATCTAACAATCAAAAGACAAGCTATCATCAATGCCAGGAACCAGAAACACGTGTTCCTGGATAAATCCCAAGCAGTTCTATCCTCAGTACTATGTTCACAACTGTTGATGTTGAAGAGAAACAGATAATCCTATTCTTCGAGTGGTCAGCTGAGTGAGGACAAATTGCAAGCATATGAATGGTTATCTGGTTAGGGGCCCTGCATATCATCTAGTACATTGACTTATGCCCCCCCACCTTTTAAGTTTGATGGAGGGGAATACCACCAATAATATTTGTGGTGCTTATTGTTAGTGAATAAGCATGTTTTTATAAGCATAGTGTGGAAAGGATTTTAGATCTTCGACTACATGCACCTCAGGAATATACTCTCTCTATTTGCTGTTAGCTCACTCATTTTCCAATTGTGCATAGTTGTATGTTAGCTAGAAATATGGCATGGTACCCTCCCACCGGAATCCCACACCACAAAAAAACCTTACCAGCTTCAAATTGCTTTGGGAGGGTGTAGTTTTTATTTTAATTTCTCAAATTTGAAGACAACCAAAGAAGTGAAATCTTGTCTTGATGAATTGCTATGTAAAATATGCATAAGCAGCAATCACATTACCTGATTAGCATTGAACCAAATTGGACAGGCCAGTATATTCCCACTGGTTAGTTTGGAATTTGATAAATATATCGCTGGGAGGTCATTATGCCCAAACAGTGCTGTAAATCTATGCACTTTTGGAAGATGCAAAAACTTCCCAATTGCAGTCCTTATGAATGAATATGATTGGAATTTGTTTCGAATTGATCTTCTTAAAAAATGTGGGATTGCCAAATTTAAATTCCCTACAGCTTCACGTGGCATCTTTGAGGATAATACAATAAAGGTGGTATTTTCTGTGTATTTAATAGCCAATGTAAGATTACAAAAAGCTTTCCTCTCAGCCAGTTGCCGTGGCCATATCATACTTTTTACCCCACATGTATAGAATCAAGATATCTTTGACAAAGTGTCATGTATTTTCTCCCTCTCTCCCTCTATATGCCCTCTATGTAACTGGTGTCTTTATGTGCCTGTGAATTTCTTCCATTTCAATGAAGTCGAATAAAGTGATCATTTATGTCATATTGGATTCTTGTCCTGAAGTGCCTCTGCTGTGTGTTTTTTGCAATCGATACAATCAAAATGTGTGTGATGAGGTTTATCTCTAGTACCACCTTTTAATATGACCTCAGTGAAGATTATTCTATTTCCTAAACAGATTACTGTAATGGAATCGAATGGATTACTTAATCTTTAGAGATGTCATCAAAATATCTGGCATGAAATGCTGGGAGCACGCTGTTAATATGGGGTGATCTTGGAAGAGGTATGTATTTGATGTCATTTTGCATAAAATGATATATTTATTGATTGCTGTTTTTATGATCCAAAGTACGATGTTACTTTATAAACAAACATGTTTTCTAATGGTTAAGGTAACTTCTAGACTATTAATTATGTTGCATGGTGTGTGTCAGTAGGGATGCTTCTATGTAATGTCCCATATTAGGGGTGTTAAATAATTTATTACATTCCCACACTGTATAACAGGGCTTCACTGATGTTATATTACGTTACTTCCAATAGTGCTGCTTTTGACATTTTCGGATGTGTAGAGAATTTGGGAAGAATCTTATGTTGAGAAGGAGCCTGGCAGGGGGGACCAGACAAGTGTGTTGCTTCAGCAGGTGGAACCCATCTGAGGGGGAGGAAGCAGACGAGGGGGTTGAGGATGCAATGGAAAAGGATCCTTGCCCTGCATCTGCCATTCCGGAGGGGCAAAAGGCACAGGAATCCCGCTGCCACAGAGCAAATACTTTGCATACCTTTCAGTGCTCATGGTCTTCGTTGTGGCAGTATTTTGGCCTGCCATCTGGCACGACAGAAGGGTGAAGCAGGTGAGGTCTTAGGAAAGGTAGAGGGCTGTGAGAAGAAAGTGAGGTTGGGGCAGAGATGCAAGGGTCATGCCTTGGGGACAATGCCCAACCACAATTACTGGGGCATAAAGACGTTAACATGCAAATGAATCCCCATGTCTCCACTGAGCCCCCTGGTGACCCGGCTGCCACCGACAGCCCCTCCTGCTGATGAAAATAAGGATGCCAGTGTCTACCAATGCTTGGGTCCAACACAACGCCAGACATGCTGTGCCAAGCTCTTTCTCGCACGGATTCCCTCTCCTTAAACTCACCAGAAGGCATCACTCACTTCAAATCACTGAATGTATCACACAGCTTGGCGTAAACAAAACCTATCCCAAGTCTCTATCTGAGTCCCTGTTCACTTATTACCTGTCCCTTTCTTTCTTCCTCCTAAACTACTCTAACTCTACTCATTAACCTGCCCCAAAATTCCTAAGTCAAACTCAAGTAATTACTGTCTGAAAGGTTCCTTAAGCTACACTCTAGCTCCAACCACATTTATTTCATTGTATTATATTGCATTGTATGTATGTGTATAGGCACTAACAACCCAAGGGAATGAGAGTGCTAGAAGTCATCTGGATATAAACAAGGATAAAAACTGACATAAGTTAGTCATCTGAAAAAGCTAGGATTTGATATTATTTCTCAAAAAGGAAATTATTGGCTCACTGCGTATAGATGATGAGTGCGGTTCAATCATTTTTTTAGAATGCCATACAGAGCATACAGAGCTTTGCATGTTAGTGTGAGAAAATTGAAGTCAATGTTGGCCTTGGTCTGCTTTACTGTGAATATCATTTGAACCAGAAACTTATAGAGAAAAAAGGATATAAGTAGGTAGGAAAACTTCTTGACCATGTTATCTACTGGAACAAGCTTACGTATACTTATTGTTAACAACTGGGACTTCATGGAAATGGATTCAATAACTTGATAAGATGAATGACTGGAATATTTATTGGATGTACTTAACCGACACTGGTTTTAATTTAGATAACCTAGACTGTGATGGAGTATGTTCTGGAATGGTTGTATAAACATTGAAAGAGATAATTGACTGATCTATTTTATTTTAATTTCTTTGTAGAATAAATTGATTATACAACCCTGATGAAGAGAGTTTCTCGAAACGCATTGGGCCTTTTGAAAAATGAATATTGTTTGAAGAAAATTATTGAGGGATGTTCTAATTGAAATTTTCAAACTATTATTATTGAATTCTATCTGTTAATAAGAACATTTAACCTAATAACTGCTAAATGTCACAAATTACTAAGAAAAGGCAATTTGTGTCCTAGTAAAAGGGACTGTTATATTGTCTTAAAAATGTTTGGCTTATAATACATCCTTAGATAGTGTGCAGGGGACGGGAGTTACCTAATAGGGAACCTTTTCTCTCTCTGTTTTAAATACAACGCATATGCCAGGGTTGATGTTTTCTCCCCTGCACCTGAAACCACATTACCTTCATTCTTTATGTTGACAAAATTCTCCAGATTGAAAACATCTTTTTAGATAAACACATCACCCTTACTGCAGGTGTGCTTAGTGTTAGTATTTTGGCCTTGGTATGTACCCAGTGAAGAAATCTAAGCACTGGGGACAAGTAGCTATGTCTGGGGGTTTGTAAGGGTTGTGTGGCAATGTTGGCCACCCTATTCTGCAGGTCCTGCAGGTACTGGGGCAGGGGTCTGTATGTGTAGACTGGCATAGAGTACATTGCAATAGTTATGTTTTGCTCCAATGAGCCAATGCCTTATCATTGCACAATGTTTCTCTGAAAGTAGGGGGATAAGTAGTCATAATAGCAACAGTTAGCAACAGTAATCGGATGATGCTATTAACCTGGGGGATCAACAACAAAGAGACAATGATGATCACACCCCGAATTTTCGACTTTTTATTCAACTGAAATAGAAAAGACATATATTTCAATAGTAGGATTTGGGGTGATGGCTCTGTTATGTTATGTTATGCTATGTTAAGGTAACTTGTACAGCACACATTCACCTGAAGGCATCTTGGCGCTAGAGAGAGAGCAGAGACTGAAGAGTAAGTCAACGAGGCGAGCCAAGGAAGTAAAACAAGGTTGTTTTGAGTATTCTCCTAAACTGTAGATGATTTCACACATTCTTGACTGTCCTGGGTAGGTTGTTCCACATTTGAGCGTCAACGACTGAAAAAGCGCGGCCTTCGATACGAGATCTGCCGAACCTCGGGATGACCAAAGAGCCGGCTCTCTAAAGAATATGTGGATGAGACTGTCACAATCTCAGCCTTGCCTTGGTTCAGTCTCAAGGAAATCTATCTCACTCATTCCATCTCTCAGTTTGGTCAAAGATGGATTGCATATGCATTTGCATTTAATTTGCTAAACAAAAGATAATCTGGTTGTTACCAGCAATGTTTTAAAAGATGGTACGGGATTGGTCATGAGATCATGAAATGGTTTCAAATAAATGTTAAAAAGGAGTGATTTCATTGTGAGATTCATACATTTCCAATACCCTCAAAGTTCTATTACCTAAACTAAAAATGATGCTATCCAGTATAAGGCCCTCCGTGACACCCTTTCTAACACGTCAATGCAACACAGCAAAGTGTGATGGTCTTGGTTGTCAAAGGTGGAAGAGAGATCTAAAAGCATAAGCATGCCTATGTCTCCTTGATCCAAGAATTGAAGAAGGTTTTCTTTGATCAAGAGGATCAATTGTGTGCCTCTGTTAGGATGAATGCCAGATTTCCAGTACCGTAGCCTATAGTGTTCCTTTATTTGCCATTGAAGTTGTTTTGTGGCAGTCTTATCTAGAACTTTTAGAAGGAAAGGCATGTTAGGAATGGGGGAGTAGTTTTAGGATCAGAGGAGGTTTATTAGCAAACGGGTGGCCCATACTTGCTTCTGAGCAATCAGGACATCTCTGAAAGATACATTTATAAAGTCTGAGAATAATCGACTAAGGGGATCTGTACAGTCCTGGTTAATGCTAGAAGAGCAGCAATCTACCGGACAGTTGGTAAGGTTAAGACAAAAAGTAATAGTATTAGTTTCTGTTGCTGTGGTAGGTGTAAAATAAAATGGCACTGGTGATTCTAAATCGTTAGTAAGCTGGGAGTCATACAGCATGTCAGTGGTTGGTCAATTATGTGGTTGCCTAATACTTTTTTAATGCTCTTCGACTAATTCTGGAAAATGATTGAATTTGATTACAATTGTCTATGGAGGGAGTGACCGCAGGCAGCAGAGAGCATGGCTTTTCTACTGTGTTCAAGATTTTGAGAAGTTATCGCAGGGAGTTTAAAGGCTCCTCTTTTTAGAGAAAATAATGTGTTGTTTTTTTTTGCTTCAGCGATAGCTGTTTTATATGAGGTCAAGCTTGCCTAATGAGGAAACAATGTAGGCTGATAGGATCCGTTCTTCATTTTCTTTCATATTTCCTCACTGTGATCGTCAAAATATTTAAAGGCTGGTGCCAACATTTATTACCAATGAGTTGAAGCTTGACCGACTTGGATCTAAGAGAGGCAGTTTTGTCACTGATGAGAAGTCCTCAAGAGTTATACTTGAGAACAATGTCATTGGCAGTAACTCTGTTGCCCAAACATTGTCAGTCTGCTGCATCTGTGGCGTTCTACTACCATCTGCTGAGGGGTAGAAGGCCATAAGTCCTCTCTGATTCACTTGTTTCTCTCTCTGCTTCTCCTCTTTTGTCTTTCACCTGGATATTCTCAGACTGTTGTGTGGAGCCTTCTCCAGCTGCCTCTCTCTTTGGCCCTTGGTCTCTGTCCCTCTGATTGGCTGTGACAGAGATCACAAGACCTTCCAGGAAGAGGCTGCTAATAGAATAACCTTCTCTGGTGAACCTCCCATTCAGCTGCAGCACCATCCATTGAGTAGTAGGAGGCCATTAGGCCTCTCTGTTTTGCTTGTTTCTCTTGTGCTACTGGCCGCTTGTCCTATTGTTGTCTCTCTGATTTCCCCCTTTCCTCCTTCTCCTAGACTTTCTCACCCTCTTGTGTGGAACCATCCTCAGCCCACATCTCTCTCTGTCTCTCGGCCTTCTGGCCCTGTATTGGCTTTGCTGGAGGTCATGCAACCTTGCAGGAAGAGCCTATAAAGTCTCCCCATACAGTCTTTCCTATAAATGCAACACCCCAGTGCAGCCCCCACCAAGCGAAGTGCAGATGCTAAGGGTGCCTCCTGTTTGTCTGGCACCCTTGACTTATCACCACACCTCAACTAGACTACTCAATGGGTACCAAAGACAGTAAGTACAGATTAGTGTACCCCTCTCTTCCTCCCAAACACCTCCAAATTACGCCAATTGCACTGTGTTACTGAATGAACTTATACCATAGCGAGACCAATTGGACTGTGATCCCTTTTGAATCCATAGCATAGATTTTTTTTTTTACATTTTTATTATTTTATTAACAAAACTCCAAACATTACAAACGTTGATGACCTCCACATTTATGCTTCACATCATTATATTACAAATTAAACATTTAGGTCCTCCCCCTCCCGCCCCCTTAACTCGAGCCCCTGCTTCCATGTCACTGTCCTACTTATCTCCAGATGTGTCTACTTCAATTATCTCTTCCGTATCATCTTCACTATGGTCGGCCTGGGAGGGTCCTATCATCGAGGCCACCAGTCGTCTCCATGCTATCAGGGTTCCCACCTGACCCCCCTGCTGACTGCTTCGTACCAAGCAGCCGTTTCTGCCTCTGCCCATTTCAAGAGGTCCGCCCACCACATCTCAATTCTAGGCCATTGGGCTGCCTTCCAGCACATTTCAATTCTCCGTTTGGCCAGAATGTAGGCCAGGTCTTTCATTTTACTGATGTGCTTCAGGTTACGTGGTCTGGTGAAACTCCCCAACATGCATGCCCAAGCTGACTCCACCTCCAAAGTAATTCCTTTTTCCGCAAGGCGTATCTTCAGCTTTGTCCAAAACCTCCCCACCTCTGGGCAAGCCCAAAACATGTGTAGCATCCCCGCTTCCTCCTCCCCGCACTGTGGGCATTTCTGTGCCGTCGGGCCTCCAAACTTGGCGATTTTACTGGGGGTCATGTATGCCCTATGAGTGACATACAATTGAATCTGCTGAAGCCTCGCGTGTCGGGACACCTTCTTATGATACCTTTGGGCTCTGTCCCATTGCCCATCCAACATGGGTTCTCCCACTTCCTCCTCCCAGTCTCGCCTCAGTCGGAGCAGCTCTTTTCCCACCCTAGTCCCCAGTAGCTCATATAGACGAGATATTTCATGCCCACCCTCCGAAATATCATACATCGTCTCAATGGTTGCATCGGGTTGTTCCGTGAGCACTGCCTCAGGCCAACTTTCTCGCACCCGTTTAATGATTCTGGTATAAGTAATGTGTTGGCCTTTATGCACCCCGGTGACCTCCACTAGTCTCTGAAAGTCCAGTGCCACACCTTCCTGCCATATATCTCCAAGGGTCGCCAGGCCCAACGGTTCCCAGTATCTGCGGATACCTTTTATCATTTGGGAGTCCTCCCCGCATAGCGCCACTAACTGCACCTGTAGGGAGAATGGGGTTGGGTTTCCCACTATTTGCCATGCCCTGCGCCATATTTCCCAGCCTAGCACCAGCAGTCTCGCCATTCCTAGCACCTTTGGTTTAGGCAGCCACACTGTCTCTCTAAGGAAGAAGGGGGTAGGGTCTTTATACAATAGCCTGGCTTCGGCCGTTTCTTCTTCAGACAACCACCTGGCCACATATTGCAGCTGTCCCGCCAAATGATATAACTCAAAGTTCGGCAGGTTTATACCCCCCCCTGTCAAACAAGTTTTGTAGTTTCCAAAGGGCCACCCTGTTCCTGGAGTTGTGCCATAAGAAACCCCTGCACAAGCTGCGGAGTTTGACAAAAAGCGTTTGGAGATCACATACGGAATGTTTACGAAAAAATGTAACAATATGGGCATGACTACCATCTTAATCAAACAAAGCTGCTCTACCCATCACGGCCAGCGGTAGTCTGGACCAAAACCCCATGCTATTCTTAATACCGTCAACTGCCTTTACCGTATTGTGTTTGTGTTCCTTCTCAGTCGTGAGGTATATATTGATTCCTAAATATCGGAACGTCTCGGTCCGCCAGGGTAATGGCAAGACCGGTAGGCTCCTCGGCAGGGTACGTCTGTACCTCCCCACGGGGAACATGCTTGATTTCTTGGGGTTCACTGCTATGCCCAAGAGGGTGGTGTAATGTTCCATCACCTCCAGGACTTATTGTAGATTTTCCTCTGGGAAGCGAAGATATAGGAGTATATCATCGGCGTATAATGATATGAGATGTGAACCCCTCGCAGTATGGATCCCTATCTCCCTGTACTTTTGTCTGAGGCAAACTGCCAGTGGCTCCAACGCAAGGATATACAGCATGGGCGACCAGGGCAGCCCTGTCTAGTGCCCCTACTGAGTTGCCATTTATCTGAGATTGTGGCGCCCGTTTTGACCCTGGCAATTGGGGAGCTATATAGCATTTTAACCAACCTCAGGTATCCTGGCCCCATCCTGTATTCTCTCAGAGCCGCTAGCAATCAAGGCCATCTCACAGAGTCGAAGGCCTTAATGGCATCCAGCGAGATTATTACCAGTTCGCCGGGGTCCTTCTCTGTTTGGTCAATAATGTGGTGGAGTCTCCTTTGATTGTCGGTTATGTTCCTGCCAGGAACGTAGCCTGTTTGGTCAGGGTGTATCAGTTTACCAATGACTCGCTTAAGCCTGTTCGCCAGCGCTGCTGTGAGGATTTTGCTGTCCTGATTAAGCATCAATAGGGTTCTGTATGACCCGCAGTCTGTGCTTGGCTTACCCGGTTTTAAGAGCGGGATGACCACCGCCTCCCGAAGGGACTCTGGCAATCTGCTGTGCTCAAACACCTTGCTAAGCATGGCCAACAGCGGGGGGAGCACCTCTTGTTTGTAAGTTTTATAGAATTCACTGGGGAGCCCGTCTGACCCCGGGGCTTTACACGTGGGCAGGTGCTGAAAGACTATCTCCAATTCTTCCAACGTGATTGGGTTGTCCAGGTCTTCCCGTTCCTGATCGTCTAATTTGGGCAAGCCTATGTCCTCTAGTGTTTCCTGAATCTCTTGATCCGTCCCTTCCCCTGCATCCCCATAAAGACGTTTGTAATATTTAAGGAACCCTTCATTAACTTCCTCTTGGGTGTCCCAGCACTGGCCTTCATCCCCTCTGATTTCCCTAATCGCTGGCTGTGGTGTTTCATTTTTATATAACCAGGCCAACAGCCTACCCGGCTTGTCTCCACCCAGGTGTTGCCTTTCGACGTATTTCTTGTAACTCAGCTTGCATAATCTATCCCAGTGCTCACTGCTGGCTTGGTGTAACAGCTTCATCCTTTCCTCATCCTCCTGTGAGGTGCCCCCTTATGCATTATGCCTTCCAGCTCCCTCTCTGTTTCTTGTAACTCCCGCTCTATGCCCCCTTGGAGCCCTCTAGATTTTGATATGGCTACGCCCCGTACTCCTATTTTGAATGCCTCCCATAAGGTTCCCACCTATTGAACACTCCCTATGTTAGTGTCAAAATACTCAGTGATCGCCTCCCTCAGGTCCTCCCGGAATCCCGAGGCCTACAGGGCCTCAGCTCTGAGCTTCCACGTCAGGATTCTCGCTCTAGGGGGCTGGTGTGCCACTTCAGAACCAAGGGGGAGTGGTCTGAGAGCACCCTGGCCTTGTATTCCATGCCTGTCATCTCTCCTACCAGCTCCGAAGCGGCAAAAATGTAATCCAGCCTCGTGTGCAGGTTATGTGGGGCCGTGTAGTGTGAATACTGCTGGGCGTAACTGTCTCCAAATATCTTCGAGTCCAAAGTCTATCAGCAGGTCCTGTAATGCCTTTGTGGCCATAGTGGGTCTGTCTGGTTTACCATCTGATCTATCCATTTTAGGATTTAATGCACAGTTAAAGTCCCCTCCCCATAAGATCGCGCCGCCCAATAGGGGGCCAATTTTGCAATATAGGGTCCTAAAGTAGGCCGCTGTATCTTGGTTAGGGGCGTATACATTTATAATGCTCACTTCCCTGTTTTCCAGCATCCCCCTCACCACTGTCATTCTGCCTTCTGGGTCTATCGTGGCCTGAAGCAGTTGAAATGGTACATGAAGTGCCACCCACGTGATGACCCCCCTCACGTAAGATGAGTATGTGGCTCCCGTGGTACACCCTCTCCACTTTCTCTGGACCACCACCAGCTTCTCCCTAGTGAGATGGGTTTCCTGTAATATTGCTATGTCAATCTTCAGCCATCTTAGGTACATCATTACTTTATTTCGCTTCAAATAGCTGTTGAGGCCCCTCACGTTCCAGGTCACCACCCTAAGGTTACCCGACGCCATCTGTGGGTTGTCCCGCCTCCCCTCCCAGTTTCCCCCTCCCCCCTGATTTGACACAAGATTGGGCTCGTTCCCCTCCCACTCCCAACAAAAACTCCCCAACTAGCCCCCCCCTGCCCAACTATCAACCACTGCACACAACCCCTTCCCT
Source organism: Ambystoma mexicanum (assembly GCF_040938575.1). Lineage (NCBI taxonomy): Eukaryota > Metazoa > Chordata > Amphibia > Caudata > Ambystomatidae > Ambystoma > Ambystoma mexicanum. Next base: position 693,868,831 of record NC_090929.1, on the reverse strand, counting down.
CCCCCCACCCTACCCAACCCCAACAAGTGCCCAGCTCCATCCCTGGATCTCAGGCTACCCCGCGTTTGGTCCAGCCTCGGAATGCCGAGAGCAGGACACGGCAGGGTGTCACCAGTCTACCGGTGACCCAACTCATCTATTCGATGTGGGGGTATGAGGGCTGGTTCCGTTAGGCTCCTACACCATTAGCTTAGTTCCTCATACTCAAGGATCATGCATATATGTATAGCCCTAGGCACATGCCTCCAGCAGGCTATGTCCCTTACTATATTCAAGTCCCAGTGATTTAGACTGCGACACTCTAGGTGCCACAGTCACGTGTTACTTATCTGTGCCATCTTCCTTCTGGATGCCAATTCTTGGGGGCAGCTCTGCATGTCTAGCAATTCCATGGCATCTTCCGGGATTTCAAAAAACAATGTTCTGCTCTTATGGAACACTTTCAGTTTTGCGGGGTAGATCAGGATATATTTGTGACCTGCTTCACGCAGCGTTCTTTGCACGGCCACAAAGTTCATGCGTCCGCGTTGCACCTGCAGGGTGTAATCCGGATATGCAGTTATGTTTGCCGACGCCCTTTGTATCGTTCCACCCTTCCGGAAGTGCTCAAGGATTTTTTCTGGGTCATGATAATTCAGAATCTGAATTCTCATGACCGGCCTGGGGGGGGGGGTTTCCCGTGGTGGCTTCCTCATCAGGGCCCTTTGCGCCCTTTCCACGGCAAACTCCTGGGACAGCACTCCCCCGGTTATCTCCTGCAGCAGCATTGATTCGATATACTCTGTAGGGTTAGGTCCCTCAGCTCCTTCAGGCAGTCCAACGATGCGTATATTATTCCTTCGGGCGCGTCCCTCCACCTCCTCCGCCCTACTTTCCAGGTTGTACCATTGTACGAGAGCATGAAGTTCAGATTTGTGGAGTGCGCACGCCACTGTGTTCGGGGCCACCTCTTTTTAAAGGTCACCTGTGCGTTCAGCCAGCGCTCTGACGCCTTGCCGGAGGAGGTTCATCTCCTCTTGTTCTGCCCCGACTTTGAGCTCTAGTGCTGCCTTCAGCTTGTTCATGGCCAATCCTAGTTTGGTTTCCCAGGCCACTTTTAGGTCAGCAATCACGGCGAGGATCTCCTGGCCTTTGCCCATAGTGTCCATGCCCCCAGAGAGGGTTTTGTCTTTGCTCCTGGCCCCTTCTGCCCCGGTGATGTTTTGGTGATGTTCTAGCATATTCATCAAGCATGGGTTGCTTGCCCTTCGCTCTAGGCAGTTTGTTAGTCATCTCGGTGTTTCAGGGATGTGTATACGAGCCCCGCAATGTGTGGTCTCTGGCCTTCATTAAGGTAGACTGCTTCTGGTGCCAGGGCCCTGGCAGGCGGTATTAAGAGTTCCCTCGTACTGCCAAATCTGCTCCTAGAGTGGGCTGTGTCCTCCCATGTAGTTGTTCTTGGGCGAGTCAGTCCACTCAGGCTACGTGCCCAGCCACTGTTGGCCCAGTCCCATGGGCACACACCCCAGTGCTTATGGATCTGTTTGGTTATGTGTGCTGGCACAACGTGTATCAGCCCTAAGCCCCGCCAGGTCACCGTTACCTCTTGCGCTTGGGTGGCAATTGCGGAGTAAACGCCAGGCACGCTTCATTGTGCCCCCTATTCGCCTACTGTGTAGGCTAGGGGGTGTCTCCTTCCCCTTGCCTTTATGATGGCTGTGCGCTATTCTTAATCATGAGGGGCATGTTGACAAATTATGGATGTCCGCTATGTCCCACTACTTTGTGTGGGCGCATCACTTGCGCGCAAGTGCTCCAGCGCTGCCCCAGCTTGCTTATAGGGCTGGACTCCTCTTTATGCAAGAGCCGCAGTCCCTACCTCTTAATGAGGTCTTGTAGACATGCACGCTCCCCACTGCTTCCAGGCGAGATTCTGAACTGTGGTGCTCTGTTTCTTCGTGCCTCGTTGAATCAGGCTGGATACAAATGTAGCAGCCGCTTCTCGTTTCTCCTGGCCGCCACCCCTCCCGACGCGCGTCTCTTGCAATACGCTTGCCGGAGCCTGTATTGACGGAGACAATGTTGCACTCCGAACAGGCCCGACTTCTTCCTTTCCTTCACAGAGCGCTCCCCGTCGCGAGCAGTCCCCGCTCGGCTTCCGCTGGCACACGCTGGCTTCTAGGATCACAGGATTATAGCGCTGCACCGCAGAGCCAACCGCAGGCCCCCGATCCTGGTGCCAGGCTCTCCCCACGTTTCTCTCGCACAGTCTGCGCTCGGGCCAGTCTCTCCTTTGTTCACCAACTATTCAGGTGGCGGCCATTTTCTCTTTCTGTGCCGCGGACACCCGTGATCCGAAGCAGGCTCCGGTTGCCTCTTCCAAGCCGGCGGTCCGCGTGTTGTTTCCACAATATATGCTCCGCTGCTTCCCCTGCACAGGCATCTATTTTGTGGGCTAAGTAATTCAGATATAGCACGATTTACACAGGATACTGTTCGGATCTACAGGAGCTCTGGTCGAACACGTCCTCTTACATGGCTTCTTAGCCACGCCCCCGAATCCATAGCATAGATATGTCAATTTTTCTTTTGTGTTACTGGTTGAATTCATAGAATAGCTACATCAATTACAAGGGGATACCAGTAGAACCAGTAGCAAAGAACACCAATCACCTTTGTCATATCTGTTGAATCCATAGCACATCTGCATCTATTGATGTGTGCGGCCTTTTGACTCCATACCATAGCTACATCAACAGTATTGTGATACCTGGTGTAAAACTAGCACTATTAAGTCCATTGCACTGTGATACCCATTGATTGCCATAGCAAAATGACACCAATTTGTACGGTTATACTAGCTGACTACGTGGCATCATGAGCTCAGTTGTGATAAGTATCTTATTGGTGAAAAGTTTTGCAATTTGATTGCATACTTCTTTGGTTGGGATTGTGGCTGTGTTGGAGTCTGCTGGGTTTTTTAATTCTTTAATTAACTTGAACATTTCCGGTTGGCTGCGTTGTGCTGATTCAATGCATCTGAAGTAGTGCACTTTCTTGACGTTGATGATTTCTCCCCCTGAAGAAATGTAGCTGCTGATGGAAAGCAAATCTGTTTGGTTGCAAGTTGTGTTTCCTCCAGATTCTGTCCTATTTTTTGTTGTCTTTCTTCATGGGGTGTAATCTAGGTGTGCACCATTTCACGAAATTCTCCTTTTTGTGAGTTCTTGAACTTTTTTTAGAGCAATCAAATCAAAAGATTAATTAATATGGTTGCAACGGTTGTGAAGTTGTTAATCTAAGATTTTTGTTGGTGGGTCTAATGTGATGGTTGGTTTGTTTAATTGCAGTTTTTATAATAATGTGTTGTTTTGTGCTTCCTTCCAGGGTCCTGGCAGGTGCAAAGGATGAATGGGTGGCGCTTCTGTGAAGATTGTCAAGGGAATGGACACGCGGCTTCCCCTGGGGGCAGGCTGGGGAACAGGCTGTGACAATGTTCTCATTGCAGAAAACAGAATCAAGCATGTGTCCGGCTGTGTGCGTAGCACCATTCACCAATTGTTTGAGATGTAGTGCAGTCAGGTTACTTGTGAAGGATTGCTCCCACCCAAACCTGACAAATAAAGAATACACTTTTTTGCCCACCATGCTTACCATGAAAAGTGCCCAGTTTGTTTCACAAGGATTGTTCAGCATTGCACAGCAGCAGCGAGGTCAGCTAGGTAACGCACCCTAGTCCGTGTTGCCAACTTCAAAAAGAAAGATCTTCTTGTAGGATGCTCTGCCCTCCTACAGGAATTTGATCCAGGTCACAGCTGCAGGACAAGCAAACTGTAATTTCCTCTGGTGACTTCGTGCGAGGGGTCATCAGTGGAAGTTACAGTCTTCGGCCATGACCCGGTTTGTTTATTTATGTAATGTTTGTCCGATCTATTTATTTATTAATGCAAGGTTTGTCGGATGGTTGTATCCGATAAACCTTGCATAAATAATAAATATACAGGTATCCACAAATATTGCATGAACACATAAATAGCCCTATTAACATTGGAACAATGACACACCATGCAGCCACCCAACTGCTTTCGGAGGGGAGCTGCAGGAGCTGTGCGGATGCAGTTCATGTAAAATAAAACGTTGCTTCTGGCGAACAGAAATCACTCCGTTTGAATAGTGAATGGGGATTTTTTTTTAATAAAATGGGATGCAAATTGTGTATTTTAAGTAATATTTACTCAGCAACACTGGTCAAAACTATTATCCACACGCTGAAGTAACTCATCACCAGCGCCATGGAAGTGGTTTAAAGTGGAATTGATATATATAAAGAAATTGCGCTGTTTTAAACTATTATTTTGGACATTTTCTTTGATCGGAGGTCAACTGCCAGCTCCGCACCCCGACCATGCCTCCTCAGGCACCGCCCCCCAAACTCCGCCCTCACCCGGACCTCGAGGGATCACCCACCACATTTCTTCCATTTCCACCACTGGTCATACCAAACAGCAACATTTAATCATAGCTATGGAAAGGCAGATGAAGTATTTCAATTATATTAATGAGGATCTGTACGTTTGCCTTATTTTATCTTTAGTAGTTCATTTAATCTGATGAAAGAGTAAGGTTTACTGCAGGCACTAAAGCACTTTAATAATAAAATAAAGATAGCAGCCTAGCATCGCAATGAAACTTAAATTAGGGCCTGGGATGATTCAGAATCTGGCATGGTTTTTCAGTCTTGCGATGCCCCCTTCTGCTAAAGCGACGAACATCATAGTGAAGGTCATGCGTCAAAGCTTGCTGCGGTGACTGGGTTCCAAAGGGCCCATTGCCATGGCGATAGCAGTTCCCCATTGGGGTCATGGCCGTGCAAATTGCAGTTTGGAGCCCCACTTCCATCTTTGATTTCAAGCAGTTGAGCAACTACCGTGCCCCTTAACATAGGGCATCCGATTAGGAGCACAGCCTCCAACATGACCATGAGTGTGGCACCCTAATCCTTAAGCGCCTGAGCTGTTTTGGATTTTGTTTGAGCTAGAATGGTGAAGAGTGCTGGTGAAAAAAAGTTGCAAGGGAAATAAAAAGGGGATCTGTTTCTGATCATACGCCAAAGAAGGGAGCATGGAGGCTTTGCAGAATGAACCTTGGTGTAGGAGTGCGCAATAGTACTAGAGTTGGGTTAGGACGAAATGACCTAAGTAGAAAAGTCCTACCACCAAAAGTCTGACCCCCATTTATTTGCATACGTATATGTGACGGGGTAAAGTTAATAAAAATGTATAGGTGTAAGGTCGGGGGCCTCAGGGGGGTCTCCCCCACATATGTATTTGCGACAAAATGAAATTTTGGTGGTCGGACTTTTCAACTCGGTTATTTCACGCAGATCCCTAGAGTTCTCATCACTTCTTCGGCTTACTCAAACGAGTGTGAGAAGTTGGAATATCCCCAGGTTTCGGTGTCGTCCTAAGTCTGCCAGGTAGCGAAGCACGGCCGGGGTACTGCTGAGCTAGATGGTGTGATGTGGGGCTCCACCTCTGCGCATGGTATGGATACAAGGTCTGCCAGTGATGTAGAGTGGATTCTGTCAAGTGCTGGCATGCCTTGTGGCGAACCAGCTCGCACATTGTTGATTTCTAGAGATCCACTTGTGCAACAGAGCAGGAATCTGTTCAAGCTGGTCAGTGCACTGATGGTCATCCAACTAATCCCCAATGCAGCATTGGTCCTGGTCTTGTGTCACGTGGGCATGCACAGCTGATTAGCTGCAGTACAGGCACATTTCTACAGCTGTTCAAGCTACTATTTCTGGCCTTTGGGAAATCCCTGAAGAATTCCAAAGACCTTTGGATATTGAGCAGTTGTGACAAGTTGCTGGAATAGGTTCTGTGCACCTGGTATTTGTGGCACCAGTTGGGGTTCCTTTGCGCACTTACTGTTGTATGTGATCTTTTTAGTTGGTATTGTCCATAAGAAATTAAAATCCCTTGTATGCAGGATAAGTCCACCACCTTGGAGGCGTGTTGATGGTTGGAGTGACTACATTAGACGTACTACTGTTTTGCCGATTTTCGCCACACTTTCACCACAATATATTTCCTGATTGGCCGAATGGCAGCCTATGTGGAAATCAAGAAGGCACTAATAGCGCTTGTGTGAGAAAGGGCATTAAGAGGAAGCGGGATGGGAAAGCTAGGAGGACAGCAGGGTGAGGCGTTGAGTGGAGGAAACGGATGGGCTTTGATACCGAGAGGGGCTGGGGGTCAGTGTGAAGGGGCCAGAGCCGGCCTGTGAGGGAATGAAACTTGCCTGGCATTAGAGGTGGAGTTTGAGGGGACATCCCCCACACAAGATGAAGGGGATGGGTGGAGGGTAGCGGTGTGAGTGGATGAACGGGTTTGCAAGGGTGTTCCATGCATTTGAGAAGGGAACTGGGGTGGATCGGGCGAAACAATGCAGTGCCAAAGCTCGGCCTATGGAAACCAGGCTTTGGCAAAACTGGCCTACTGCAATGCACCAGGGAACCCTTGCTGCTTGGGTCACCCGCTCGGGCCAGTCTGATGTGCGGTAACAGTGACAGGGGGGAGCAGTGGTGCATGGATGAGCATCCATTGTCGCTGTATGTCACTGCCACTGTGCACATGGCCATATCCGAGCACGTTTTCACGAGCAAAAGTGTGGAATCAGCCGGTGGCTACTTTTGCTCTTTGCAAACCTAAGCATATTTGTAACATTGGATACGTTCGAAGGGATTCGGTGGTGGAGAACGTTGTTGAAAGTACGCAGTTACCCCCTTTATTCACAAGGCGTTTCTGGTGTAGCCATGCAGTCTCACAAAAGTGTGGGTACAAAACAAGAGCTCAGGGCGATGGAAACCCACCATATCAAAATAAGGGCGTTTACACCAGTTGTAGTAATGCGGGAACCACCTTTGAAAAAATGCAACAAATGGTTCAAAGGGGCCTGCAAAAGGCCTGTGGTATAACGGGGTCTCTCGGAGAGGCCAGTGCGCATGTGCACGAACTCATCTCCAGCTTTGTCCGGGAGAAACCCTTTCTAGAGTCATAGTCACAAGGCACCCCCCGATGACCTCACAGCAAGCACGTGCTACGCCAAATGATTCGTGTAGCCGTACGTAACGCGGTGCGACAGGTCCCAGTGCACGGGCGGAAGCGTCCGCCGGGGTTACTCTGAGGCATGGAGATTATCTATTTCAGCTGAATGGCTGCGAATATGATTTAAAATGTCGTTGCCTTTCCCTTGCCCAACACTTTAACAACCGTGCGCATTAGGCATTTTTCAAACAGTACTTCTATTGTCTGATGTGTTCAAGAATATTGCAGAAGTTTCTGGGACTGTTGATGGATGGCTTTTTTTTAAAGTTATCCAGAACGTTAAGTTATTCTCGATTTTGGCCCCGCAGGGCTTGGTATTTACTGCATAAGTGGGAATTTCTTAATGCGGTTATGATTTTGAAGACAGCAGTAAAAAGAGTTTCGATAATGAAGCTCAAAATTTGGCAGAGTGGTAAACACCTGGTTGCCATAATTACTGAATGTTTTGCCACCACCCTCAAAGTCGTAATGACCTGCTCTGCATTAAAAGGCAGGTCTATATTTTGAGAAAGTTTGTAAAACCTTCAGGGTGTAGAAAACCAAGATTTGATCAAAAGCTGCTATATTTTCTTTCATGTGTTTGTGTTTTGTGAAGGAATCCATTGTGTGCCCTGGCTGCTGACTCGTGGCACTTACAGGTTGTTACGTGCTAGGGAGTTTAGATGTTGCGTATGATGGCGCATGGGATTGGCCTAACTAGTGGGGATCGAATGTTGCCGCGCCTCGGGGAAAGCGGTAATGCAGCCAGTGGTAGATTTAAGGAAAACATGCTGCGTGGGCAGGATTTACAGAGGGCTCCGGTAAACTGGATGTGGAGGCAGAGATTAGGGCGGGAGAAGTTATTGGCTGTCCGTAGGGCCCCAATGAAGAACTTCACTGACAAACGTTTCAAGTTGTATACATTGTCTTTTGGGGTTGTGTGTTTGAGGGTCTGACTCCAGGATGTGTTGAAATCATGCAATTTGCCCAGGGTAACTCAATTTGTGCAAATGGGAAATCTCCGCTCCCCTTCAATCGCTCATCCCTCCCACAACCTTCTACTCTCCTCTTCCTGTTCCATCTTCTCCCACTGCTCCTTCTATAAGCCTGCAGTCCGTTTGCCTTCCAGTTGCCGCTCTCTTCACCTTCCATAAAGTTCCACGTTCCCTCACCTTCCGTATGTTACTTTTCATCTTCCACGTTCCCGTCTCACCTTGCATTCACTACTCATCCATCTTTCATCCATTCGCCACATTCATGCTGCCATGTGTGTGTGTTGGATAGATTCTCTTTCCCTTCTTTGAATCCATACTCACCTAGGTAATCTGGTTTAGGCACAACTTTGCGCTTCCTGCACACCCCTTATCTCTTGCTTTGTAGGTGTTTATAAAGTTTGAAGCACATTTTGTCAGTGCCAGTTTGCTAATTGTTGGCCGATATGATATTTTATCATGATTTCATGTGTATGTATATGTCATTTGTGATGTCATCAGTGTGCTTAGGGGTTGCGCAAAATGTGGGGCACAGTTGAGGGGCCCGCACTCACCGCCACTGCCTCCCCCCCCCCCAGAGGGCATGGGCAGCATGGGGCTGCGGGAGCCCCCGTTACGCCAGTGGCAATGGGGGCCTCATAGATAAGGTGGTGCAGCTTCCAACAACTGCTAAATTTCCGGGGTTTTGTTGCATTGAATCAGTACCTTTTAATGACAGATTTTTTCAATGAATTTCAAGGATTTAGTTGCACTGAACATTCCCCTTAACTGTCCATTTACTAAAAATGTTTCAATGAATTGGAAGGATATTGTTTCGCTGTACCTCCAACCACCTGTAATTTTGCCCCTGTTAGTCTTCTGATAACATAACTGATGTCATATCCTTTTTCTCATCAATGTGTATTTTTCAACTATTCAGCAGGGGATTTCCTCTTTTGTTAGTAAACTAGATAAGAATGGCTTACTAATGGTATACTGGGACAAGGAAGAGGCAGGTGGTGTAATGCCCTGGTTTACTAATACACATAATGGGATGAGGAAAGGGTAGGTGGGATAATGCAACCAGTTGCTAATAGGGTATTGGGACAAGCAAAAGTGGGGGTAATAGAGAAGTGGGACGAGGAAGAGAGAGGTCCGGTAATGGGATGATAGGACAAGAAAGAGTGAGGAGGTGGTAATGAAGCAGATTACTATTGGGGTTCTGGGACGAGAAAGAGGACAGCAGTGTAATGCAACAAATTAGTAATCTGGTTCTGGGATGAAGACGAGTGCGGCAGGCTAATGGAATGGATTATTATTGGAGTGCTAGGAAGTCGAAGAAATAGGCAAGTGTAATGGAGTAGTAAGAGGAGTAAGAGAGAGGAGGGGTAATGGGATAAGTGAACAAGGAACATGGTGGCAGCAATGCAATGTATTTCTAATGGGGTACTTGGATGAGGAAGAGGGAGACTCGGTAATGCAATAGATCACTAATGGTGTACTTGGATGAGGAGGAGGGAGGCAGGTAATAGATTACTGGTATGAGGAAGGGAGATGTGATAATGTAACAGATTACTAATGCGGTACTTGGATGAGGAAGAGGGTTGTGGGGGGTTGTGCAACAGATTACTATTGGGGTACTGGGACGAGTAAGAAGGTGGTAGCGGTAATGGGACAGATTACTAATGGGTTAGTGGCATGAAGAAGAGGGAGGTGGGGGCAATGCAACAGATTAAGAATGGGGTAGTGAGAAGAGGAAGAAGGAGGTGGAGGGAATCTAAGGCATTACTAAATGGGTGCTGGTACGAGAAGGAGGGAGGTGGCGATAATAAAGCAGATCACTAATGGAGTACTGGAACTAGCAAGAGGTGGTGGGATTGATGCAACATAATACTAATGAAGCAATGGGATGAAAAATAAGAGGTGGGGGAAATGCACTGAATCTTGAATGGGGTACTGGGACAAGGAAGAGGGAGGTGACAGAAATGGAGAACTGGGATGAAGAAGAAAGAGGAGACGGTAATGCAGGAATGGGACAAATAGGAGAAAGGTGGTGGCAATGTAAGGGATTACTAATGGGATATTAAAGGGACGCGCTGATAATGTAACAGATTCCTAATGGAGTAATAGGATGAGGAAGAAGGATGTGAGGTTAATACAAAAGATTGCTATTGGGGTACTGGGACAAGAAAGAGGGAGATGGGTGTAAAGAAGTACTGTGGCAAGGGAGGGTGATGTAATGGATTACTTATGGCAGGGGTGCACAACTGATTTTTTTTCTCCCAGAGGACCGAATGTACCTTACATGCGGCCTATAGTGGGCCAAAAAAAGTAAAGGAGGGGAGATAGGCAGGGTGGGCTAGTGGCATTCACAACCTCCAATTTTTATTGAACACATGGAAAAAGAATACTTTTAGGAGGCGTACCAGTCTTTATTTTCATTTCAAACTTAAATTCTTTAGTACATTTTCCATTCCACTTTCATCATTTCTTTCTTTGCAAATGACATATTGGCACTAGAAAAAATATGAAAATCTTACAGGACGAAAAGACTGCACTCGAACATTTAACAAGTTATGTTGCTTTAGATTTGCAAGGCACTAGCTCTGCCATTTTGCACAGCACCTGGCACAGCTGTAAGTAAGCTGTGAACCATGAGTATTGAGAAATGCAGTTTCTTTTTTTTAATTGGGAGATGAACAGTGAACCAGACATACTTGATCAGTGAGAAACATTGCAGCATTTCTCATCTGTCAGGTGCTGGATCTAGGGCTCCAGTGATGCTGTTGCTACTCTCAGTATAGCATGGAGATGTTGGTCAGTGAGTCTTGTCCTTAGACCGGATTTATGTAATTTCAATTGCGAAAAAACTGGCTCGCAAATGTAAGTACTGCCAGACATGTACACCACCTTTAATGCTTCCCGGGACAGATTGGGATATTGAGCAGTGCTCAGAGACTGTTAAAAGGCTAATAAAAGGCATCACTCTGTGCTTATTTTTGGGGACACTACAGCACTGAAGTTCAATCACTTCCAGTTGAAGTTCGGGCGCCACATTCTCAACATCAGCAGGGAAAGGCTCTGTAAAAAGTTTAAAAGATACTCGCTGTGATTTAAATTGTGTCAAACGATTCTTAAAAACATTTTGCAGTTCATTCAGGACCATTACATGCCGATGCCATCCTACATACTTCTCATGGGGGAAAGCGTCTGCACATGCAGAGAAGTGTACCAGCATCCCTTTCTCCATTTCGGTTGTCAGAAGTCTTAACTTTATTTCAAAGGCACAAACTGCTGCAAACAGATCAGATATTAGATTCTGGTTTCCTTGCAACTTTAAATTTAAATCATTCAAATGACCTGTCAGGTCAGTCAGAAAAGCAAAGTCAGCTACCCAGTCAATATCTTGCATGACAGAAGTGCCCATTCCCTTTTCATCAAGGAATGCTTTTATTTCCTGTTGTAAAGCAAAGAATGGCTTCAGAACATCGCCACGACTAAGCCAGCAACATCAGTGTGATATAGGACATCACCATAATCCGCCTTTGCCTCTTCCAAAAGCACCTGAAACAATCTGTGATTTAAAGAACGTGCACGGATAACTGTTTTCACAATGAAGTCCATGACTTCTGTGAATTTAAAATGTTTTACACATAATGCCTACTTTTGTATGATGCAATGATCATTTTTTAAAAGGACAGTCTTCTCACTCAAGTGTCTTTTCAAGCAGCCAATAATACCATATTGCTCATCAATCATGACTGGCGCACCATGAGTGGTCACGCCTACCAGAGTATGCCATGGCAGATTTAAATCATCAATGAATTTTTGAAAGGCATTAAAATGTAAACCCCAGTAGTTCTGCCGTGCAAAGATACCAAGGAAGCAAGTTCTTGAAATACTTTTAATTCGTTATTGACCACACACATGAAAATTAAGAGCTGGTTGTGTCACTCACACCTGTGCTCTCATCAAGGCCGCTGAAAAGAATTGTATGTCCTTACATTCCCTTTTCAGTTGGCTGTGACAATTGTCAGCCATATCTACAATATGCAGCTGAATGCTCATCCTTGAAAGGGGAACATTTGTAAAAGCCTCTTTTTTTTTCCTTACACACTGCCTCGCAAATCTCCATAAGGCAGTCTTTTCAGTCATTTTCAGGCTCCCTTCAGCCACCTCCTCTCCTTCCCTCATCTCTGACTGTCTCATCGCCATTCAAAATTGGTGTGCTGCCAACGATCTCTGTTTAAATGCCAACAAGACTGAGATCCTCCTCATTGGTGCACCCTCTCCATCCTTTCCCCTCACTCTCTGGCCAGCCGCCCTTGGCCCTCCTCCTGCCCCTTCCTGCAAAGCTAAGAACCTCAGGGTCATCTTTGACACCACCCTTTCCTTCTCCCCACACATCTCTGATGTCTCAAAAAAATCAAACTTCTTATTGCACCTCCTTAGAGGTACTCTTCCTTTCCTCACTTTCCCTCAGAAGCTCACTGTCTCCCAAGCTCTGATTCTCTCTAAGTTGGAATACTGTAACAGCCTCTTTCTAAATCTACCTGCCTCTACTCTCCGCCCTTTACAACTAATCTAGAACAGGACTGCGAGACTTGTCTTTGGCCTCAAGCCCTGGGATCGTATCTCTCCAGCTCTGAAATCCCTTCATTGGCTCCCAGTGGATGCAAGGATTAAATTTAAAACCCTTTGCATTGTCCACAAGGCTTTTTGGGGCCTGGGTCCAAAATACCTTCAACTAACCCTACGTAAATACCTCCCCTCTTGAGCCCTTTGCTCCTCTACCTCTAACTCCCTCAGGGTCAGTCGTTTTTCAAAGAAACGAGCTGGAGGTAGATCTCTAGCTTCGGCCGGGGCCTCCCTTTGGAACTGCCTCCCTGTCACCTTGAAACTTGAGGAGAACCATCTACGTTTCCGGAAGCTCCTCAAGACCTTCCTCTTCGCTTCTGCCTTCCCCCCGCTTCTCCCCTGCTGATCTGCCTTTTCCCCTCGGCACTCAGCACCTGGCCACCTTCTGCACTTCGGGCCCGGGTACCTGCTCACCCTGCCATCCTGCACTGCCACCGGGCCACCCCTTGCACTGGGGCCTGTGTCTGTACCCATACAGTTCCCCACCCACTCTTCTTCTGCACTTATCAGATACTCCCTCTCTGACTAACCTAGCACCTTTGCCTCTTGCAGGCTGCACTACCACTGCTAACACTCTATTTAATTATTTATGTACTTACTATTTATTTTGTTTCTCTCCTATGCTCTGCACTTTCCCCCTTTTTCCCTTCCCCATGCACTTTCCCCCTTTTTCCCTTCCACATGCACTTGTGCGTTCTCAATGTCACTGGGCCTAGTAAGATCATTATTTTTGTTTCTCCCCTGTTCCCCTCCCTTTGCCTGGTCGCGCTCTGAAACACCTGTGTAATAGCGCGATATAAATAAAATATCATATCATTTTATAAAATCCCCATCTGTGAAAGGCTGTGCGGACCTAGCAATAAGCTGCGCAACCTTATAACTAGCTAATGTGGCACATTCAGATTCTTTTCGCTCAAAAACAACTTGTGGCTTGCTCAGTTGTGTTTCTAGCTCCTGCGCTTTCTTCATTCTCGCATCCTCCTGCAAATCCTTATATTGTGAATGTTTCGTTTCACAATACCGACTGATATCATATTCCTTGGGGACTGCAATTCACTCAAGGCAAATAAGGCATGAGTACACATTCGGATTGGACTGAATTAAAAAAACTTCTCAGTCATCTCAACCTTAAACTAACAGTGCTCCTGGTCAATTTTTCTTTTTTTGAGCAGCACTGGACTTTGGCAGGGACCTCTTGGAGCACAAACAGTGATGCAATGCACACTATGTCCTTTGTACGGAGATGGAGTACCAAAGCTAAAGGACAGGTTCAATGGTACTTCAGGGAAATTAGAAACTCCACGGTTATGTTCGCACTACAACGGTCCATGTCTAGAGTACATAAAAATCATATACTTTTTAGACAAGCCTAGAAGCGACAAAAGAACATGATCAGATCAAAACATAGCCTCTCAGGCATACCTTTTCATGCACTTTTTGGTGGATACTTGTTTCAAGAATATCGGACGGCACTGCATATGAAACTGCTATATAATAGACTGGGGTGGTTAATGCAGGGATTGCCCGGTCCTACTACAGTAGCAATTTGCAATTGTGAAGTGGCAGAGCTGTGCCAGACAAATCCCACCTTTCAAACGAACATTGACCCAGAGGAGTAAATGTAGAACTGTAGAAATGCATTGTTGGAAGCCTTACTTTCGAGAAAAGTCATTTTTTGCAAAATTACAACTGCCATAAGACGTACCCGCACTTGAAAGTTGGTGCTTAATGTAGGGCAGTAGCAGAGACAGTGTAGAGCAGCCATTTAGTATTAATGCTGCATACTTACCCAGACAGAGTGAGCGTCTTCTGCAGAGATCTAGATGCCGCTTGACGTTTGCAGAATGGAATTTATTCTTCAGCTGCAAGGAACGAGAGTGAAATGTCACATACCCGAGGGAAACAATGGTGGCCCAGTTTACAGAAATATATTAAGGCAAATATTGGCCAGGATGGCCCTCTTAAAAACCCTTGGTACCCTTGAGCCCAGAACATCCGCATAAACAGCCCAGATTTTACACTCCCTGAACTCAGACTGTCACTGGCAAAACTAAGCTTGTTGACATTTTTGCCAAAAAGAGGGGCAACATAAAGAAAGAATTACTTTCACACTTTTAGATGGCAAGTGACCTGTCCTCCGGTTGAAATGGAGCTGTAGATATCAGGCCCGCGACAGAAGGGGATCAGGGGTGAGCAGGCCCACAACAGAAGGGGGTGGGGTGATACGGTCTGTGCAGCACGCTCCTGACCTTACTGTATGACAGGCTCCCAGCAACTGCGTGATTGCTGAGAGCGTGTTTCTTCTTGATATTCTGCATAGTCTGTATTCTTTCTACAGGGGTGGGTTTTTGTAGGCTTTTCTATTTAGTTATTGCATATGTTCTGTTTAATAAAAGTATGTATATTGTATTGACCCTTGATTGGACATGCTGGTATTTTGGACTACTATAACTTTGCTGTCTGGTCAGGTTTCTACAAAAGGCGAATGTAGTATATTTCTTAACTGTGCCTGATTTAGCTTTATGATTGGGTTCAGTATTGGAGCGTGGCACTTTAGCCCCCCTGCCATGACGCCCACCCCACGGAATATAGCATGAATCACATTTCAGGAATAATCTGCTTCCAGTGCAGAAAGAGCCACATTGGCACACACCACATTAAATAATAAATGTACCTTTCATAATAAACCAACTTCAAACTATATACATCGTCATAGCAATAAGAGTATGGCTTTCGTTTTATTCTTGCCACCCTGCATGCAAAGTAACAATTGCATTAATGCAAGCCCAACAAATCCCCCTTGGGATTTGAATCCATATCCATCAGTTCCTGAAAAGCATGCAACTTTCTGTCACGCACAGCGCCCTTCACGCAGCAGTTTGCAGATTGGTCCCTGAACCCACCAAGGAATTGCTACCTGGCGACAAGACAAAATGGGCCGGGACCGTTTGCCAGCGGGACGGACCCTAAGCCGTGCTACTGATTTTAAGAGGCAGATAGATGCCTGATGGGGACCCTGAAGTTAAAGGTGACACTGGCAAAGCGTTTTTTCCAAAATGTTGCTAGTGACTGCATTTAGGGGCTCCATAAAAGAGGTGTTACCCAGCGTTCAGCAAAAACAGCGGGAAGTGTACCCGCATGCTAATAGCCCCCCTTCCTCCCACCCGCGCCTGATGGCACTGACTGTATTGTCCAATTTTGCTGTTGGATTAGGCATGAAGAAAAGAACTTGCCCTGCCCCCACATTCCTCCACAGTGCAGATGTCGGACCGTACACCTCCCAGTCGTGAGTGCAAGGTGCTGCAGCAATCAGGGTCGGACTGGGGTCTAAAATGGTCTCTGGCAGCAATGAAAAAATGTCCCACTGTTGCAAAAGGTAATTCATTCCTTTTGTGACAGACTGTTTGAGTAGTACACAAGGGGGAGGATTTTGATAAAATGTGATACAAATTGTGCATTTCAAAGAATATTTACTTGGTAACACTAGTCAAAACTGCTAGACACATGGTGAAGCAACTTATCAAGTTGGCCCACATGGGCCAAAAAAGTGGTCCATTTTGACCAAGTCCGAGCCGGGCAGCAGTGCACCTGTGAGTCGTGTTCAGGGTCTGGGGCGAGAGCAGAGCAGATTGAGGGGCAGGGCAGTGCACAGTACTGATGTTCATGGGAACAGATAATGAGACAGGCACAATGTCCCTGCCACTCAATCTGCTCTGCTCTCGCCACAAATCCTGAACACGACTTGGCATGAAGAAAATAACTTGCCCTGCCCATGGCAGTGGCCACAGCTAGCTAGACCTGCTCCCACATCCCTCCACAGTGCAGATGCCAGCCCATGCACCCCCCTAGCCATGGGTGCCATGGTGCCGCAGCAATAAGGGTCGAACTGAAGCATAAAATGGTCTCCCGCACCAATGGAAAAGTGTCCCACAGTTGCAAATGGCAATTCATTTATTTTGCAAAAAAGGACAGTGCATAGGGGTGTAAGGCAGTGCGCACCGGCCTCGACAGAACACTTGCCAGACTCTTCGACAGACTCTTTGACAAATCAGCACCAGCCTCTCGCGCTCACCGAGAGGTGTGCATTTCATGCACAGCGCCTTCGAGGTAAGGGAATGAGCTCGGCCAGCCTCTCGCCTCACAGAGAGGTGAGCATTTCATGCACAGAGCCTTCGAGGTGAGGGATTGAGCTCGGCATGGTGTTCAGGAGGGAGCCCCTGCGGTACTCGACCTCTCACTTATTGGAGCAGGAGGGCAGACAAGCGGCAGGGTGTTGTTCAGGCAGGCGGTGTCTTCTTCTGTGGCTGACGTGGCAAGGCTGAAATGCCCACACCAGCCGCAGTGGTGCCACACTATTGGTGCTGCACACATGCACTACGTAACTCGGGTGCACTGAGCCAATGAGGGGCAATGTTTTGGCTGGCCTGTCAAAGGGAACACAGACTTTCTAAATGGAGGGCGGCCATTGCTGCTTGCGGGCCGCCCTCCATTAGGAAAGTCTTTAACCCTGCCGGCCCGCATTAAACAACATGCCGGGCTGCACTTGGCCCGCAGGCCATATGTTGTGCACTTGTGACTTATAGTTTACGAGGAAGAGGTAGGTGGGGTAATGTAGTACTGGGACAAGGAGGAGGGAGCCATGGGTAATTGAGTACTGGTACAAGAAAGAGGGAGGCAGTGACAATGACACAGATTACTAATGGAATGCTGAGATGAGGAAGAGGGATCTCAGGCAATTAAATGGATCACTATTGAAGTACTGGGACAAGGAAGAGGGATGTTGGGGCACTGGAGTACTGGGGGGAGTAAGAGGTAGGGGGGTGTAATGAAGTACTGGGGCGAGGAGGAGGGATGTGGAGGTAATGAGGTACTGGGACAGGGAGGTGGTGATAATGTAAGGGATTACTAATGGTGTACTGGGATGAAGAAGAGGGATGTGAGGGTAATGCAATGGATTACTATTGGGATACTACGAGGAGGAAGAGGGAGATGGGGTAATGGAGTACTGAGGCAAGGAAGAGGGATGTGTGAATAATAGTGTTTTGGGATGAGGAGGAGAGTGGTGGAGTTACTTTAATGAATTACTAAGAGGGTACTGGGACATGGAAGAGGTAGCTTGCAGTGATCTAATGGATTACTAATGGGGTACTGTGACAAGGAAGGGGGAAGTAGGGATAATGCAATGAATTACTATTTGGGTACTGGGACAAGGATGAAGGAGGTGGGCTTAATAGAGTTCTGGGATATAGAAGAGGGAGCGAGGGGTAATTGAATGGATTACTTATGGGGTACTGTGGCGAGGAAGAGGGAGTTGGCAGTAATGTAATGGATTACTAATGGCATGCTGGAGGTGGAAGTAATAGGAAGGTGATGGTAAAGGTAGGAATACTAATGGGGGTACTTGAGGGAGGAAGAAGGAGGTGGTGGCAATTCATCCAGTTACTATTTGGGTACTGGGTTATCGATTTGGGAGGTTAGGGTAATGGAGTACTGGATGAGGTAGTAAGAGGTGGGGGCAATGGAGTACTGGGATGAGGAAGAGGGAGATGGGGTAATGTAATGGATTTCTAATAGGGTACTGGGACAAGGAAGAGACAGGCGGTTGTAAAGGTAGGACTAGGAATGGGATACTGGGATAAGGAAGAGGGAGGTGGGGTAATGTAATGGATTTCTAATAGGGTACTGGGACAAGGAAGAGACAGGTGGTTGTAAAGGTAGGACTAGGAATGGGATACTGGGATAAGGAAGAGGGAGGTGGTGGTAAAGGTAGGATTACAAAAGGGGTAATGGGACAATGAAGATGGAGGTGGGTTATGAAACCAATTACTTAGCAGAACTGGGACGAGGAAGAGGGAGGTGGCAGTAAAGCAAAGGATTACTAATGGGGTACTGGGCCAAGGGAGGTGGGGGAATGTAGAGATCCTCACTGCTGACATGCTGAGAAAATCGAGATCTTCAATGTTAAATCACATCACACGCTTGTCCAATCAAAACAAAGGCTATTGAAATCATGCCTCAGCACCACCGAGCTTCCGTTGCACACTTTTTTTCAAAGTCATTAACCAAATGCAAAGCTAATCCAACACCCCCAAATAATAATTTATCCCTAATGCCACCTTCCCACACATTTTAAATTAATTTAGGAAGCATAGGAATAATAAAAACAGGGATTGCTTCCAAAGTTTACTCTTCTTCCCCAAACCAGCATTTACTGTACTTGTCACATCACAATATTTAGAAGGTATGTATTCTTTTCTTTTGCCACGCAAAACAAATAGAGATTCCATTCTTAATTTTGAAAACGTGCTTGTAAAAAACAAAACAAATCTCCAAGCTCCAAACCTTCACAGATCCTGCTCTCTTACCATGGCCACATGCTCCCCAGCCTCAAAACCACCCTACTCACTTATATCATTTTAGCTCTGTTTTCAAAAAATAAATCTAGATCCGAAAATCCGATTTTCAAGATGGTGGATTTTCAGAAATGCAAAGCCTTGCATCCAACAATGTATCATGGGAAATATAACACATTTGTGGGTGTCGGGGCACCCTGCTCTCTCGCAAATTGTTTAAAAACTACTGGACAGATTTATGCCAAACCAAAAAAAGATTTGCTTCGAGTGCTTTGTGCCCAATTTGTTTCTTATTTGGCGAACACCCGTCCAGCAGTTTGACCTGTGTGTGTGAGTAAAAAGTGTGAGTAAAAATGGGACATTTATCCTTTGGGAAAACCAATGAAAAAGTGAAACACACACTCTTTTATTGACCCTTGATCTCTTTTGGACTGTAGCATTAATTTGAACATGTTTTGGGGAGCTCGGACCAACCTTCTTGTTTGGAGACTGTCGTGCTGATCCATGCTTCAGCTCAAATGTTATTAGACATAGAATATTTGCATTTCCTATAGATAATAGGTTTCACCATAACTAATATATTTCTCTGCAATCAATGATAAAAATAAAATATTTTTGTAAGGAATAGAGCAATATACGTTTTATTTAGGCAGCTAATATAACAAATTAAATGTGATTAGAACAGATTTGATCTGTATAAAGGAACGAAGCAAGGCATCTGTTGCAGGCAATTGGTCACTATCATCCCTGGGGACAGAGTTTACTGGCATTTCCTATACCACTGGTTGACTTTGTGGAGGTCAGCAGTGTGATCATGCCTGGTACTTGCCTTGCAACAATGCACAGAAAGTGATTAGGGACCACTAAGGTGAGATAATTGCTTGTCTGTTTGACAAGAGGCAATCCTCCTTGGGCGTGTTGTAAGAACTCATGACTTTGCTTGGGTAATGTGTGAAACTTTATTGAGTATTTTCCAGAAATGCAAATTAATGAAAATAAAAATATCTATTTTCGTAACGAGTAGAGCAATGTAATTTAAAACGTATTTCCCTTTCTACATTTTCACCTATGTCCCTCTCCCTCATTAATTCACGCCCCCTCATTTACCTTACAGCAGCATTGTGTGCCACCGACTCCTCTGTCTCCCTGCAACGCCAGTTCCTTCCACTTTCGTGGACGTGAACCGGCACTGCAGGGTTCTGTTTTTTCTCTTTTTCTTTTTCCATTTCTTTATTTTCTACAAAGCTGGGTACACCCCTGAAACCCCCAAACCCATTACAGCGAAGAAGGGTGCAGGGACACACCTGCAACCCCGATACCCTTTTTCGTATGGCATAATTGTTTGGCTATTTCGGCTGTACGAATTTTCGTACAGCCGAAATGTGGACAATTATGCCATACATTCTTTTTTATTTTTCTGCGGATACCGTACTATACACTAAGGCAGGTGATGTACCTACCGAAATGTGATCTGGGCAGATGAGGTCTGTATAAAAACTTAAAGAATACTCAGACATTCATTGTTTTCTGTTAGTTCTACACATACCCCCTCGTTTTAGCCTAGAGTGAAGACTTGGGGCCTCATTAGGAGTCCGGTGGTAGCCGTGCCCTTATCAAGGGCACGGCTGCCGTCGGTAATGATTTTTTACTGGGCCCATTTAATGGGCAATTACCGGGTCATGCCGACCTTGGCGGACCCGCTAATTGCCCATTCCATGGGCCTGGTAAAAATTGATCCCGCCAGCCTCGTAATGAGGCCCAATGAATTGTGTATGGCTTGTACATTGGTGACGAGCTCACCAGTTTCAAAAGCACAAGAATAGTAAAAGCAGATGTTTTCTACTAATTCTGCAATTCTAAAAAACATTTTCTGGTTGAATACCTTATTATTAACACTCAATTCTATAGGTAGCACGGATATACACTAATCTTAAGGTTTCATTTCTAAGTTTCTTAATGAGTCCCATATCGTGTGCTTGCTCTACCAGCACCCCTCTTTACTATGCCCGTTTCCTTTTTGGTTCCGACTGATGTTAATCAGTCTGAGAATCACATGCATAATCTACTGCACCCCAAACACCCTCTCTGCACTGTAGTTAGCTCCCTGTGTTCAGAGGTAACAGTAGGGTGAACACTGTATGTGTCCCTAATTTTGAAGGTAATGGGTAGCAAGGCCAATAGCCCAGGACTGTTGCCCCTATTTGTTGCATTTATTGATTTCCAATCAGCTTTTGACAAAGTAAACAAGGATCGCCTGAATGAAGTTGAAGCCTAGAAGAATCTATCCCGATCTTGTGACATTAATTAGGTCTCTCCATGACTATGGGCCTCATTACACGGAAGGCGGTAAGGGTTAACGGTCACCGGTAATGGTACCGGTGACCGTTAACCCTTACCGCCTTACTACGAGGTCACTTTGCGGGTAGGTACTTTAACGCCAGCTGTTTAGCAGCGCCTTCCCCATTCCCATAGAGCCCTATGGGGCAAAAATGGGAATGGGGAAGGGCAATGGGGGAAGGGGGAATTACCGCCCCGCCAACCTTGGAATAGGGCGGTAATTCCCCTTTCCACCAAGGCGGTGCCGGTATTTTACCAGCATGGACCTTGGTCCTCCGCCTACCGTGTAATGAGGCCCTATACGTTGGTGCAAGTTGGACTGGGGGCCTCATCACGAGTTTGGCGGTAAACCTCAAATGCAGCGGTAATGCTATTAGCGCCGCATTTAAGGGTCTGCCAAATCACAGCCTTGACAGATTTCCCCTTAGCTCTGAGCTGGGGCAAATTTGCTGCAATTTTGCTGATTTTCGGCAGTGATACCACCGGCGGGAAATCCGTTGGCAGTAATAGCGCACAAATTCCCAAATGGGCCCAATGTGGAATGGGCACTAACCATTCCGCCAAACCCGTGATCCGGCACTAAATAGCGCTGGGGGGTTTGGCAGTAGGGCTGATAGTGCCGGCGTTAATACCGACTGGGTTACCGGCCAACTCGTGATGAGGCCCTTGATCTTGATAATCACTGTTGGAAGGACTTTTAAAGTGAGGTGGGCGTTAAGCAGGGCTCTGTGCTTGTGCCCACCCTCTTAAATATATACAGACATGATATGGATGAGACTTAATACTCTGTTAATTTCTCTCTTCCTAAAATGGGTAGTCTTAAATTAAATTGTCTGGGTTATGCTGACAACCTGTTGATACTTGACCATATGCAAATCAGGCTCCAATGCTCACTAAAGGCTCTGTTGAAAAATCAAAGATCATAATTATTTTGAAAAGCTATTTTGTGTGGAAATACGGCTTACAGGTGATGAAAGTTGTATCAGAAAACACTTTTTTAGGAATCAAGTTTTACAAAAGAAATAATATATCTACCCCCTGTAAAGGGAATATAGATAAAATGAAACCAGTCGTTACCATTTTCGAACATTTTCACAACAACTGCAGGAGTTTTTCTTTAATCCCAATTAAGACAGCGTACAAGCAGAAAATAGTGCCAATGGCTCTATATGGACTTGAGTTGGAAGCGATTCCTACATGGATTGAGTCCATAGAATCCCAATTCTGGAAGTACATCTTGAATGTTTCTACTTGCTGTTCGATGGCCTTGATGCTCTTGGAGTTGGGTCTTCTGTCCTTCCGTATGTAGATAGAGATCCGTAGAGCCTGCTTTTACTTAAGAATATTAACAACTAATCATGAATCTTTTCTACGTCAGGTAAAAAATGTGTGGTAGGTAGAGGCCTTCAGTCTTCTTAGGAAGTACAGAGATCATAGGATTACATTTTTCCAAAACATTTCGTTTTTATAGATTCCACTTAGACCTACACTAATTATGATTTGAGTGTATTTAATGGAGAAATGAAAATGAAAACAAAATTGTTCGAGCGGAGCAAAAAATTTGCACATATTGGAAAACAAAAAAACTACCAAGAGAATATTGAATGTTTCTTCCTCAATTTTATAAAACTGTTCCTTATGAATGCATTTTTCTGGATAAGGTATTGGGGACTTTATTAATAATGTTACCGGCACCTGACATGCTGGTAACAACAGCATATTAAGAGTTCAGACGCCAGCAGTAAATCACCATTCCATGGATAGGACTCCATGGGGGGATTTTGCCAGTATTACTGGCAAAGGTATTACCGTGCTGGTAATACCAGCCGTTTTATGCCGGTAGGGGTTGGATCAACCTCCAGCTATTAGCTGGAGGTGAATGTGAATCCTCCATCCATACCAGCAACTTGTAGTTTGCAGGTACGGTAAAAGTGCGGGTATATGTTATTACTGGAACTTTAATAGCAATGGTAATGACCCTGTAAGATTAATGATAAAAAAACTGCGAAACATTGGTTGACATCTTGTGATTTCTTAAAAGATAACATCATTTATTTTAATCAATTTGTATATAGCAATGGATCAATTGGCAACTGTTGTTTTTGGAACATTGTGTGAGAGGGAATCAAGTTGTGCTTTCCCTTGCTGCCACTAAAATTCTACAGGAGGTATTGAAAATGGTAAATACAGATGTATTGTAATTTTGAGCTTAGTTTTAAATGGTATGGATATGATTTGTAATAATGTTTTTGATGGTTTTATTGAATCTGATATTGTTATGCTTAATGTTTTCTGTAAGACATCGAACATTAACAATAAATAAATAACCTCTGTCCCTAAGAAATTAAGAGTAGTGGAGAGCCCTGCTCTTTGCAGGAACATATTCGATTCTTGCTCGGGTCATCTCCCGAGCTTCCCACCTCTTTCAAGATTGTAATACACTACTATATAGGTTCTATGCTATGTACCCACCTGAGCTAGTTAAGCAATCTTGCATTTGACTGTACTCCCAATCCCTGGCTGTGAATAGCATCATTGATTGTAGGACGGGTTTACCTGGTCTGTAATAGTCTTAACCCCTCCACTTTGTGGGATAGCAGGCTAATAGCAACCAGGAAAGCCAACTCCCTCCCCTTTAGTCACTAACGCTTTAAAGTGTGTTGAAGTTGAAGTCCCGAAACCTGTGGTAAAGGATGAGAGTTCCGTGTGTGTGTCAAAGCTTGTCACAAGGAGCAAACCTCTGGTCCTGTCCCTTTAAGAGAAATTGCTGATATGAAGATGTCGTTTGAAAGTTGTGAAATCCCCTATCCCTTGACAAAGAGACTGGTACAATATTTGAACCAATTGTAAATGCATTGCTGGGAGCATCGGGAAGTAGTGAAGAATCTGCAGAGGAGCAGCTGTATACCTCTGCAGGAGACCCCGCCCCCCCTTCCTCCCCTATACTGGACACATGAGACTGTGCCGTGTTTGACACACAACTTCGTGCCAATCCTGCAGTGAGTGTTTGGAAGAAGATACCCATTAAGAGAACCATATCAAATGTACCCCCAAAGTGAAGAGAACCTGTGGGAGGAACTCCCCGAAGGAATATGAAAAAGGAGCAAAGGAGAACTAGTGACGGCATAAGAAGTTGTGCAAGACATCTCAAGACACTGGCTTAAGAATAATGTACGGATCCTAGAAGGCCAATAGGGAAGCAAGGATCAAGTGGACGCTCAAATATAAAAGAAGAAGATTACATGCGCATGAAGTGCAGCAGAAAACCACCTTTCAATAAATGTACAGATGCTGAAACGCAAGGTAGATTAAGTCATCATGGAAGCTTGCTATAAGTAGTGAATAGAATGCAGGCGGTGCCACCATTGCACAAAATCTGGACATTGGTATCATGAATTGGAACCCATGAAATGGGAATGGAAAAGTTGTGTTGCAGCAAGAATAATAGGCTCATGGAGCTGCGTGGCGAGGCTGCCTGGTCTGGAGTCAAGATTCTAAAAATCGAGGTCAGCTAACTACTCTGAAGAAGAATGAGCATGTGGAGGATGAAACTTCTCACGTTAAGGTGCAAGAAAGAACAAAAAGGATTCCAAGCTTTAATTTATTTAGAGCATGGACCAAATCGTGGTCTGCTGGCACGTGAGTTGAGTCAAGGATGGAACTAGACAGTGGGGGTCATAACGACCCTGGCGCTAAGTGGTTAACGGCACCGTAAAAGGCTGCGGCACCGTTAATCACGTAGCACCTAATTACGAGGTCCCTTTGCGGGACCCGACCTTAACGGCTGTTGTAGACCAGCCGTTAAAGTAGGGACCCTCAAAAGGACCTAGGTGCTAATTACGGCACCGCAATTTGTGGTACCGTAATTAGCGCCTTCCCCATTCCCATTATGCCCTATGGGGCAAAAATGGGAATGGGGAAGGGCCATGGGGAAATACCGCCCCGCCAACCTTGGAATAGGGTGGTATTTCCCCATTTCACCATGGCGGACACGTTACGATACCGGCACCAACCATGGTGCTAATACCGCCATGGTTTAGCGCCGGTATCGTAATGAGGGCCAGTGAACTTTGAGTTCCAGACACGATAGTGAGTGCCTTCACTCCCATGCATTCTTAAAGACAAAGATACTCTGCAAGGCCAAGTACAAAGACAATTTCATGGCAGAAGGCATGGGCGATGAGAGATGCTGGACTTATTGGGTGGTGGGGTAGTTTCATGCCCTATCTCCTTGTACCTGGGTCTGGGCTTATGTGCTGCCAAGCGTGCCAACCAATTGGATTAGTCCACTTAGCTGAGGACATTATAGTTTGAAAACCAATGAGAAATTGTTTATCTAATATTTTTAAAATTACATGTTTTTTAGAGGTAGGCATAAGTTGTCCACCTGATAACAAACAACCAATGACAATCCTAGCCCCTATAGAAAAGTATACTTAGATGTCTCACTTAACCAGTCCCGACCCTTGATCGTTTTGTTCACTATTTCACATAGTATGGTGTCACTCTGATGTATTTTTCATATAAAAAAACATATTTTGTGTAAAGATCATTGAGCGACTGGACGTACGTCCGTTGATGTTCATTGTAACCTCCCCGTTTTAGATAATTGTTAATAAAACAGTACTTTCCCATCTTCCTGAGTTGGTTCCGTTATTTGGACTCAGAATTATTCTGGTGTGAACCCATCCATTGCATATGGACATTCCTAAAGGGCCTTATGCTCAACTCCAGTCACGAGGGGATTTAGTTCGGGAGGTGTGGGATTAAGAAAGCCCAAAATCAGTGAGAAGTAGGATGAAACCGTCTGCTGGAGTCACCACGCTCAAGAATATGTCGATTTAAAAATCCCAGTCCATGAGCAGGCAAGGCAAGATGTAACAATCGAGATTGAAAGATGGAAGCCAGCCGCAAAAACCGCTTTATGAGGAAGGCTGTGGACAAGAAGACTGAAACCAATCCCATAATCCCAATTCAGAGCATAGACCTCAACACACCTGAAGCCACTTTAGCAAGGGCAATCCCAGAAAGTGGTGCAGGACCCTATATAAATTGCGTGTGTTTCATGGGAGTGCAGGCATTTGGAGACAGTGGAGGTGTGGAGCAGGAGCTTGTTGGAGGCAGAAACAGATGAAAGCAATGGAAGAAAAGTGGGGAGAAGCAGGGAGGTAAAAGGAGGTCAGCGAAGGGAAGGTGGAGCAAATAGAAGAGGTGACAAATAAGGCAAAGAAGATGAATAAGAAAGTGGGCTGCATCAAGTAGAAGAGGGAGAGTAAGAAGGAAGAAGAAGAGAGTAAAGCACAGGGCATATCTAAGGAGAAGGAATTGACTAAGAATGTGAGAAACATTAAATAGATGTAGGAACGTAAGATGGAGGACAGCGAGGAAAGGAAAGCAAAAGTGAACAACAAGGAGAAGGAGAGAGTTATGAAGGATAAATTTGAGGAAGTGGCAGAGAATCAACAAGAGGGAAAAGTACAGAGAGCAGTGGAGGAGATTGACAGAGATTTTAGAGGAGGGGAGGGAGAGAGATACTGTCAAAGAGGGGCTGAAATAAACTGGGTAAAGGCGCAGGCATACTACAAGCATGAAAGAAGATAATTGAGTGGTGGTGGAGGTATGAGCACATGGCGGTGCATCATAGAGGTGGCAGTGAAGGCAAGAGTGAACCACAATGACAAGGAAAAGAAAGGTGAATAAGGAAAAGTCCCCTTTGGTAGGAGATTAGGCTGACTCATTGAGGGGCAAGAGCAAGTTGGGGCGGCTGGGAATAGAGCTAAGTCCCTCAGACAGGGAGCAGAAGATTTATATTAAACCTAGCCTGCAGAGCAGCCCACATGTCCAATCTCCCTGTGGAAGATCTTGGCTTCGGTGACTTCAGCAACACTCGATCCTTCATCCTGGAGCTAAAGGTGCAAGCACTCTTGGGCCCGAGATTTTCCACTGAAGGGTTCTTCTAGGAGATTGAGAGACTGGGATGGAAGGAGACGACCTGAACTGATGTGACCTAGAGCCAAATGAAAAGTATGTAGACACTTGGACTCATCCAGTTTGTGAGTGACTGAGAAATGACAAATATTTCTGGGACTGGACCCGGGATTGAGAGACTGTTTTTTATTTTTTGCTGAACCTGGAAACATGTTTTGTGAAACCAAGGGACTTTTTATTGTTGCAAGTCTAGAGTGAGGTCCAGGGTCTTTTCCGTAAAGTAGTAGTAGTAAATACTCGTCACACTCGATCTGTTAGTGCACGTGGACACCCAAGAACCTGGCTATTGAGTTATATTCTGGAAAACCTGACAACTGTCTGAGACCCAGAATCCACGCCTGAAGGATGCCTCCTATTGGCATGAGGGAAAACTTTGCAGTCCGAAACGTGATTATGGCAGGTTTTGTATAATACAAGAATCGTATGCAAGGTCTGCCATAGTATATGCAGTGGCAAAGTATATATGGAGGGCTTGGCACACTAGACGGAAAATGGTGGGGTCTGTTGATAAATCGTGCTGATTTTATCTTAATTAGTATAGGGTGTCTTAAAATGGTTGCATACATGTCCTGCGTGACGTATTAGTCATTTTTTTTTACTTATTTACGTATTTTACTGACAATTGCTATGCAACAAAATGGAACTTGAACTTCAACCTTGATTTGTATGGACCACCCTGAAAATATACGCACTTCCTTACTTGGAACTTTGTGAGCTCCCCACAGTTCTTGACAACACGCATGTTCTTTCATGTTTATCAATAACATTCAAATACAGGAGATACATTGGTGCTTCAAAATAACGTGTACGCTGTTTCGGATGGCAGAGCAGGTAAAACCCTGCATCCAAATACATTTATTTTAGATACAAGGCTAAGTGAGGGGGTGGATAGCACGCAAGTTTGCCATTTGAAGGTCTTTTCTTTTTTAATTCCAGAAAATAAAACGTTATCAGTATATCGGAATGACCTGTCAGGTCAAAACACAA
Organism: Ambystoma mexicanum; assembly: GCF_040938575.1. Taxonomy (NCBI): domain Eukaryota; kingdom Metazoa; phylum Chordata; class Amphibia; order Caudata; family Ambystomatidae; genus Ambystoma; species Ambystoma mexicanum. The sequence goes on along the minus strand of NC_090929.1, from coordinate 693,840,487 downwards.
TCAATAGGTATTTCTGATTCACCTGTGGCTGCTGTTTTGTATTTCTAGGGAACTGACAATCTGTGCAGTGTTGCCTAACAGTCCTCTACTGTCTGATAAGATAACCTGCCCCAGCGTTATCTGTCCTGGGGAGCGCGAGGGCAGCAGAAAATCATGACATCTCAAAGAGCGGGCAGGTGACATAAGAGATGTTTTGCTGCATAATCGAATGACGGCAATCCTTTCAAAAAATGAGATCTGATTCGTCAGCATAGAACATAGGGATTCTTACAGAGGTGGAGTCGGACGCACTCCGCATGTTTTAAGTGTTTGCAATGAATAGATTTATCTGAAAGTTGAGAGAGGGTGGCAGTCAGAATACACATAAAACAGTCACGGACCACTGGAATGGGAGTTCTCTGCAACGCACAGTGCACCCAAAACCTCTGGCAATGGAGGGTGGAGCAGGGTGGAAATAGGGAGAAGGGGAAGGCGACATCAGGAAAGGGCAGGAAGAGCAGTGGTGGACTGGCATGTAGGGCTCTGGGGAGAGGTCCCGGTGGGCCTCTGCACTCGGGGCCTCTTTGTACCCTGTTTCTGTAGTCCTCTTACCATCCCTTGCATGCACCCTGTCCCCTTTCATCCACTCTTCTTATCCTCTGAATCCTTTTGATGTAAAGAATTTGTTATAAAACTTCCAATATGTCATTCCCCTCTCAACAAATGTTATCTCACTAATCCTTGTATGGGGCCACGTGCTTTAGAATTCACTATTTGGACAATTTTTCCAACTGTTCTTGTGAGAGAGCCCACCCCAAACCCTACTTAGAGGGGTTGGGGTTGCTTGCACGGTGTAGTATAGGGCCACTTTGAAACACAAATCCAAGGCCACTTTGATTCCCAGTCCACACCTGAGAAGGAGTGGAGGTAAAAGTGTAGGTATTGTGAAGAACTCATGGTGACAACAAGTAAGACAAGACACAAGTGATCACAATTCAAGAGTGTTTATTGAACAATGAAAATGGTATGCAGGTTGGAAAAACGCCCAATCTAAACCACAATCTAAGATGGGGACACATGTCGACCATGATAAGAAAATAAGGCAGTCCTAGTGGCGTTAAGTCAAATAAAAGGGCCTATACTAAGAAAATCTATTGCCAATTCCTTAAACTAAATACAAAGGGTGTGGGGTTTAGTTTCAAGAAAGAAAGAAGTGTTCTCAAATGATAAGTCAGGAGGCGGTAGCCTGAGTCTTCCTTTCCCACGGTTTGAGCATGGGGAAAGGTTGGAGCTTGGAGCTTGCAGCACATTATGGTCTGGGGCTTCTACAGTACAAGACAACAGATCCAATGGCAGTTCTCAGGACCGTTGATGGCCAAGTCTCGTTTCCTCTGAAAGTCTCTTGCCTTCAGGGCCTGATGTGTTTAAACAACAAAACAAAAGTTCATTTAACAAATGAAAGTTCGCTAGGGTAATAACGGTTCACCCCTGGTTCCCCCTCTTCCAGACTGACTCTTATCAAATCTATTCCAAAGTTCAAATAGGGTGACGACTACACCCCTGGGTCCCACTCTTCCAGGCTGACGTATAGTTTTCCACACAAAGGTTGGATGAGACCTTCACCCTTGGATCTCCCTCGGTCGGGCTCAGATCTTTCTTGACTGCAAGTCCCTGGGTGATAGCTCCATCTTTCTCAATAATATTTCTTTGCAACAGTTCCAATAGGGTGAAGGCTTCACAGCCACGGTCCCCCTGTTAGGCAAGAATTGATGTAGTAACACTGTGTGAGACAACATAACCCTTGTCTACGTGGTTTTCGGTAACCCACCTTTTGGTGTAGGGCACTACTACACAAGTTGGTAGTGTGACTAAGCAGCCAGGCCTTTCTCAAGCAGGGTAAATGTGAGCTGTAGAGCTGTAGCAATGATATTCGCAAATACAAGTAGCCAAGTAACACCTATACTCAAGGTTTCAGTTATAGTTATTCATTTATTTAAAATCAATTTTTAAATAAGCATTCTTTAAAAATGGCAAGGTATGTAACAATAAAATATACTTTAAACTACTTTTCAAGTATCAGCATAAGTTTAGTGGATGCTTTAGAGATGCTTTTCACACACTTCCTACACCCGGAGGTGACTTCATTCACAAGGACAGTAATGGCATTTATTTATTTATTTTTGTATTTGTAAAGCCCCCTAGCGGCCCAGAGGCATCGAGGTGCTGTTTCAAGATTGTGTCTTAGTTGTGTCTTAGTTTAGTTCATATATCACTAGTATGCTTTGCAGATTCTGAGGTTGCAGAAAGGAAAGGTTAAAGGAAGGAAACAGGTTAAACAGTTTATTGGGGCATGTGAGTATACTTAAATCTTCCATTGAAGTCTAGACAAATCCTTTCCCAGCAATAACAGTCTAAACACAAGTTATCACCTATGAGGGATAGAAATTATCGAAGTCAATGGTCTAGAAGAGTCTGCAGGCTGCCAGGACAGCCAAAGTCAATTGGAGCACAGTCTATGGAGCTGAGGCACTTTGTAGTTTAATAAAAATCTTGCACGAAATTAAAGAGTTCTGTAGAAAATCCCTGTAGGGTCACACGCTGTTACACTTGAGGAGAGCAGAGCTGAAATCAACTCTAACAAAAGTAGCCACTTTAAGTCTCAACGAAGAAGAGCAAAGCTAAAGATACTGAGTTTGAAGAAGGGTGGTCCAGCTGGATTCTGTCCTGTTGCAGCGATGCAGATCCTGGGTTCCTGAGCCTCAGTCATGGGGACAAGACAGAGGATGACTGGAGGACTCCTGCAGCAGCAGTTTGGTGGTCGTTGGCAGCTACAGGCTCTTTTCGGATCAGTGGCACTTTGCGGTTTCAGCATGTGGTAAACAGTACCAATGCAGATCTTGAATACCAGTTGGGCTTCCATGACTCCTTGAGTCCTGCACTTTGGTGAGGGCACTCAAGCTCTGGTTGTCCTGCTTATGGAGGGTCCTTAGGAGACTCCTGGAGCTTAAGGCTGGATTGCAGATGTTGCACTCGACTAAGGATTTCTTGACCCCTGGCACTCGGTTCCTGCAGCAGCAAAGAAGTATAGCCAGGCAAGGGAAGATGGTGCAGTGGAGTTCGTCTCAGGGTTAGTTGGTCCCACTAACCCAAGGGAAGAAGTTGTCCCATCCGGAGTTTCTCTTTTTGATCAAAAAAAGGAGTTTTAGCACAGCAGCAGGGCTTCACTGGTCAATTCAAAGGTCCAGGAGGATGCAGGAAGCTTTGTTCACGGTTTCTTCGTCAAGTGTTCTTCCCAGTGGTCAACTCTGCCTCTAGTCCCAAAACCCTCGTCTTTTAAGCAGGTTTCTCCCATTCATGCACAACCTAGGCTTTCAATCACACAGCAGTTTGGCTGTCACCAGCCGATCAGGATGGGTTGCATTCAGGCATTCCTAGAGACAAAGGACAGGGGAGTTTCGGGAACCTCCCTCACTTTGTGCCCTTGCAGACAGACTGGAGCCAGAGGCGGGTTTCAGGATTGAAGCCAGCCAAAGGCAAAATTAACAAAGGGCTCAAACCTGACTTGGAGTACAGAGTAAAATACAACAAACACCTCACAAACAGAAAATTATGAAAAAAAATAAGACCGGGGCCATTTTGACAAAAATGGTCACCCATGGGTGCTATACTGCAGCTGAGGGTTCACCCTGCGGTGGAAAAGCACAATGGCAGGAAAAATAAACCACTGCTACCAGCCATTTAAAGTAGTGAGGGTAACATACATTCTTTTACATGAGAATGTAGGATAAGGGGCTACTAGGTAACCCCCCAGCACTCCAAGTAAGATGGGGTGTGCTGGACCCAAAACGAGAAAAGGTAAGTAAAGTCAATTTCACTTCACTATTCTTGGGAACAGAAGTTCACACAAGAAAATGTATTTAAACCTTATGAGAAATCTAAAGGATTTCTCTGAGACACTGCATTAAAGGGGCTGTGTGTCACCATACAAAAAGTAGATGCCTATAGAGTTTGTCAGACTCCATAAAACAAAGGAAACACATAATCCAAATCAGGTAAAAACACATGGGAGAGTGTGAGAAAGGTCCCACTCACTCCAGGGTTAAAATGTAAAAGTCCTAAAGTCCAGCAAAAGAGCTAAGGTTGAAGGAAATTAGCACCGAAATGAGAATTCTCCCTAACACTCTTCCCTCTCCATACTAAGGGACTGGAGGATTTAATCCACTCCTGGATTAATCTCTTGTTCCAGTCGGTCATACTTTCTGGGGAGACATCAGCATTTTGGTGATTACAACCAAGCCTGTGATCTATGGTAAAATCAAACCATTGCAGGCTGATTGACCATCTCAACAATTTTGGATTTTCCCCCTTCATCTGTATTGGCCATCTCAAGGGTTGGTGGTCTGTCTGAATAATGAAGGTAGAACCATACAAGTATGGCCTAAACTTCTTCAGAGACCACACAATGGCAAAACATTGATGTTCTATAGTTGCCCACCTTGTCTCATGGTCTTTCAGTCTCCTACTGATGAAGCAGATCGGGTGTTCCGTGCCTTTCTCATCCAGTTGGCTCAAAACGGCACCTATCCATGTGTTAGAAGCATTTGGTTGTACAATGAAGGATTGTTTGTAGTCAGGAGCTCTCAAGAATGGAGCTTGACAGAGGGTTTTCTCCAGCCCTTCAAAAGCCTTAGTGCACTCCTCATTCCACCAGACCTTCTTGGGGAATTTGGGTGAGGAGATCGCATTCAAGGGAGAGGCTATGGTCCCATAGATCTCTATGATGTTCCTGTAATACCCAGTGAGACCCAGGAAGCCTCTCACTTGGGTCTGAGCAGTAGGAGTGGCCCAGGTTTGCACAGCTTGTACTTTGCTGTGCAAAGGCCTTATTTCACCTCCTCCTACCTCATGTCCAAGGTAGACCGCTTTACTCTGACCAATCTGACAGTTACTAGCCTTTATTGTCAGATGGGCCTGTTCCAGAGCTTGCAAAACATATCCTAAGTGGTGAAGATGCTCTTCCCAAGTGGGGCTGATCACTGCAATGTCATCCAAGTGTGACATGCAGAAGTCCTCTAACCCATTCAGAACATGATTCACCATCCTCTGAAATGTAGCAGGTGCATGTACGAGTCCAAAAGGCCTAACCTTAAACTGGTAGAAGCCTCCTGAGGTGGAGAATGCAGTTTTACCCTTGGCATGGTCTGTCAGAGCTATTTGCCAATAGCCTGAGGTCTGGTCAAATGTACTGAGTAACTTGGCTGAACCAAGTTTGTCCACCAGCTCATCTGTCCTTGGTAAAGGATGGGCATCCGTTGTGGTGACTGCGTTAAGAGCTCTATAGTCCACACAGAATCTCAACTATTTGGTTCCTGCTTTTGGTACTAGTACAACTGGACTAGCCCATGGACTTGTAGATGGCTCAATAACCCCATGATCAAGCATCTTCTTGAACTCTTCCTTTATTTGGGTTCTTACATGATAGGACATTCTGTAACCCCTGCCTTTGACAGGGAGACTGTTACCAGTAAGAATATCATGCTGGCCCCAAGGGGTCACGCCTAGTGTCAGTGAACACAGGCAGGCTAACTGATTCAGCAGAGCCTTCCACTTCTCCTGTTGTTGCAGAGTAAAATCTGAAGAGAGTTTTACTCCTTCAATGGTCTCATCTGTGGGTTGTCCCCTGAAGAGATCAGGGAGAAGCTCACTCTCCTCCTCCTCTTGATCAGATGCTAGAAGCAGAGATCCTAGTTCTGGTCTGGAAACATAAGTTTTGGATGGTTAGTCTGATAGACCCTAGGGGCCTCCTTGGGGTTGCCCAAGTCCACAAAATAATTAACCTCTCCAAGTTTACCCACGATCTTCAAAGGTCCAATCCATTTGTCCTGTAAAGCCCTCTGCCTTGTAGGTACCATAACCAAGACAAGCTGGTCTGGAGTAAACTTTACCATGTTGGCCTTCTGGTCATGCCAATGTTTGACCAGAGCCTGACCTGCTTTCAGGTTTTCTGAAGCTTCTGTCATCATGGGTGCCATCCTCTTTCTGAGGCCAGAGACTCTCAGTGGCTGTAGGGAAGGAGCACTCTCCAACCCTTCCTTGATCAGGGCCAAAGGGCCTCTGACCGGATGCCAATAAAGATGTTCAAAGGGTCTGAACCCAACCCCTGCTTGAGGGACTTTTCTATGAGCAAAGAGAAGGCATGACAGTAGAAGGTCCCACTTTTTTCTAAGGGGTTCCTCTAAAGCACCTATCATGCTCTTCATAGTACGGTTAAACCTCTCCACCAATTCATTGGTTTGGGGATGGTAGGCTGTTGAGAACTTGTAAGTCACTCCACAGTTCTTCTACATGGTCTGCATGTAGTGGGACATACAATTTGATCCCCTGTCAGCGATGAATTTCTTAGGAAAACCTACCCTGGTAAAGATACCAAGGAGGGCCTTAGCCACTGCCCGAGCAGTAACAGTTCTCATAGGTATGGCTTCTGAATACCTGGTAGCATGGTCTATCGCAACCAATATAAATTGGTTGCCTGAAGAAGTTGGAGGGTCTAGGGGACTAACAATGTCAATCCCCACCCTCTCAAGGGGCTTTTACCACAGGGAGGGGCACTAAAGGTGCCACATTCTTGGACCAACTCTTGCCAGAAGTCTGACAAGTGTGGCAGCTCCTACAGAATGTGTCTACATCAGCCCTCATATTGGGCCAGTAGAAGTACAGAGATAAACTCTCTTTGGTCGTCTTGAAACTCAGGTTGCCAGCCAAATGAATCTCATGGGCTAACTGTGGGAACTGTTGCCTTACCTCCTGTGGCACTACCAGTCTCCTGTAGTCCCAGACGTAGATTCAGTAGGTTCACTGTAGAGAAGGCCATCCTCCAGTAAAACCTATGCCTTTTCAGCTGGGAAGCTGTATGCTGATGAAGACCTTCTAGAGAGGGACACTCTCCCTGTCTTCTGCTGAAGTCTGCCCTAGAGGGCCCCCCTTTTGCCAGTAAAGTCTGCAGCTCAGGATGGTCTCTGGGATCCAGATCTCCAATGCAGGAAGGTTTTCTTCCAGCTCTATGTCACCAGTAGCTGACTCCACCGAGTTTGGTTGGTCTTCCTACTTTGCCTCAGCAGGGCAAGGGGTCACTGGGGTGACCTGGGGCAGTCCTCTGAGGGGTGTCCTTGTCCTATGAACACGTTTAGGTTTGAGGCCTTTCTTTTTCCCAGAGACCTTGTATTTCTCCTTTGTCTCTCTTTTTCCTCAAAATTGAAGGGTGGCCTTCCTGTGGACTCGAGGTATTGGGAATCTCCTCAACCTCAAACTGAGAGTCTCTCAAGGTAGCCTCTCTTGCCAATCTTGTTTGCTCCTGCTTCTTTTTGCTGGGACGCCTGGGGGTACTAGATACGACTCCAAGAGTTTTCAATTCATTTCCCAACAGGACTCTCCCTGGCACTTCATTCTTTACTCTAACAGGAATTCTAACAGTCATATTATTGCACTTCATGAGAGCTAGCAGAATAGGAACCATTTGGATAGGGTCTCTTGTAAGTTTAGTGGGACCCTTGGGTTCCTTAGCTACACCCTCAGGCTTGAAAAAACGTTCATCTAGCACTGTAATGCTTGCCACAGTGTCTCCTGACCATTTACATGAACACTGTCCTTATAATATTAATTAGTGTTTTCTGGGATGGAGTTATACACATCCACATTCTGTTGTTCCCACAGACCCAGGGGATCTATGTGATTACTATGACCCCCAGAATGCTGACAGTCGAAAATGCTAACTTTTTTTCAACCCCCTTTACACCACATATATATGCAGGAGGAGACTCCCCCCCCCCCCGCAGCACACCCATTCTACTATCATATCCAATACCCCCCCCACATATATTTGTGGTGTAAGGGAGGTCGGGAAAAAAAAGTCAGAATTTCGGGAGTCGGAATTCTGTAGGTGACATTTTGGGCCATTACTGACCCAGGGCCACTAAAAAAAAACTAAACACTGGCTTGAACTCGAATGGGTCTTCAGCCAGTAGTTGACAGTGTGTACTTGCCAATTGGGCTACTCCCTCAGGGACGAAGGCTAAGGAGGCAGTGTGGACCCCTGAAGGTTTACCCTTAGATCTGGGATCCCCTTTCACATGATCTACAGACCCAAATACAAAACAATTTCCAAATGTTCTCTGGAATGGGGGCTTCTGTTGACCTCCCTCTGGTTTGGCCCCAGAGGATTCACTAGACCTACCAGGTGTCCCATGGAATGTACCTTCTACCTCAAAGATGGCCGCCGCGTTTCCTATCCCGACCGCAGCCTAACTTCCATCAGAACCTGTCCCCAGATTGAACAGGCACTAGCCTATAGGCTAAGACGGGGCACTGGCCCTACGAAGGCAACCACAAAGGCTCCTGACCGAGCCTGACGGAGCACGACGAGTGCCGTGCGCCAGGAACTCTGCATCTCGTTCTACCCGCTCCTGCAAGCAGCTCTGTGGCACTCGTTGGTAAGAGCCCCTTCCAACACCCTTTCTGCCAGAGTGACCCGCCGCTCCTCTCCCTCAAACACAAATTATCTCCGAGCACGTTCATATCCCTGACATGGCCCTACTGTTTGACCCTTTGGGTCCCTGTGTAAGCCAGTATTGATCCTATTGGTTTCACGCCCACCAATTGTGACTTTATTTGCAGTGCTTCGCATATATCTGCCTCCATCGCGGCACCTTCACTGTATTCGTATCAACTGCGGCACCATGCCCTGTACCTGTTCTCATTTACAGCACCCTACCCTGTTCTTACACTCACGTAAGGAGCTTTACTATCACGCTGTTGAACTTCGGCGTGTTTCACTGCTCGCTTTGACTAAGCACTATATCTGCGGCATTTTTGCATGTGGACACCTGAAGCCAGCTTTGCTATCTCCAGCCAACTGTATATCTGTAGCACCTTGTACGGTACAGCCCATTACACTTGCCCCCTGTGTCTACGCATTAAGTTTGCAGATTTACCAAATTACTATGATCTATGAGTCTGCTTCAAACCACAACTACCTTGCATGTGACACTATTAGATCTGCCGAATACTAAAGGGAGTTACACGCTGCTCATATACAGCCCTCTTGTTAGATGCCCAGCCGGTCGCTGCACAATTCCGAAGGCACCATCTTCGGCACAAGACGCTACCGCTATGCAAGTTACAGCTCTTTGGATACCTGCCTATAAACACTTTGTTGTCTGGCAATCATTTTCCTTCCAGCGCTGTGGCCAACACTGTATTGTCCTATCGTGAATGGCTGCGCTGTGACCTCAACACACCTGAAGCCACTTTAGCAAGGGCAATCCCAGAAAGTGGTGCAGGACCCTATATAAATTGCGTGTGTTTCATGGGAGTGCAGGCATTTGGAGACAGTGGAGGTGTGGAGCAGGAGCTTGTTGGAGGCAGAAACAGAAGAAAGCAATGGAAGAAAAGTGGGGAGAAGCAGGGAGGTAAAAGGAGATCAGCGAAGGGAAGGTGGAGCAAATAAAAGAGGTGACAAATAAGGCAAAGAAGATGAATAAGAAAGTGGGCTGCATCAAGTAGAAGAGGGAGAGTAAGAAGGAAGAAGAAGAGAGTAAAGCACAGGGCATATCTAAGGAGAAGGAATTGACTAAGAATGTGAGAAACATTAAATAGATGTAGGAACGTATGATGGAGGACAGCGAGGAAAGTAAAGCAAAAGTGAACAACAAGGAGAAGGAGAGAGTTATGAAGGATAAACTTGAGGAAGTGGCAGAGAATCAACGAGAGGGAAAAGTACAGAGAGCAGTGGAGGAGATTGACAGAGATTTTAGAGGAGGGGAGGGAGAGAGATACTGTCAAGGAGGGGCTGAAATAAACTGGGTAAAGGCGCAGGCATACTACAAGCATGAAAGAAGATAATTGAGTGGTGGTGGAGGTATGAGCACATGGCGGTGCATCATAGAGGTGGCAGTGAAGGCAAGAGTGAACCGCAGTGGCAAGGAAAAGAAAGGTGAATAAGGAAAAGTCCCCTTTGGTAGGAGATTAGGCTGACTCATTGAGGGGCAAGAGCAAGTTGGGGCGGCTGGGAATAGAGCTAAGTCCCTCAGACAGGGAGCAGAAGATTTATATTAAACCTAGCCTGCAGAGCAGCCCACATGTCCAATCTCCCTGTGGAAGATCTTGGCTTCGGTGACTTCAGCGACACTCGATCCTTCATCCTGGAGCTAAAGGTGCAAGCACTCTTGGGCCCGAGATTTTCCACTGAAGGGTTCTTCTAGGAGATTGAGAAACTGGGATGGAAGGAGACGACCTGAACTGATGTGACCTAGAGCCAAAAGAGAAGTATGTAGACACTTGGACTCATCCAGTTTGTGAGTGACTGAGAAATGACAAATATTTCTGGGACTGGACCCGGGATTGAGAGACTGTTTTTTATTTTTTGCTGAACCTGGAAACATGTTTTGTGAAACCAAGGGACTTTTTATTGTTGCAAGTCTAGAGTGAGGTCCAGGGTCTTTTCCGTAAAGTAGTAGTAGTAAATACTCGTCACACTCTATCTGTTAGTGCACGTGGACACCCAAGAACCTGGCTATTGAGTTATATTCTGGAAAACCTGACAACTGTCTGAGACCCAGAATCCACGCCTGAAGGATGCCTCCTATTGGCATGAGGGAAAACTTTGCAGTCCGAAACGTGATTATGGCAGGTTTTGTATAATACAAGAATCGTATGCAAGGTCTGCCATAGTATATGCAGTGGCAAAGTATATATGGAGGGCTTGGCACACTAGACGGAAAATGGTGGGGTCTGTTGATAAATCGTGCTGATTTTATCTTAATTAGTATAGGGTGTCTTAAAATGGTTGCATACATGTCCTGCGTGACGTATTAGTCATTTATTTAAACTTATTTACGTATTTTACTGACAATTGCTATGCAACAAAATGGAACTTGAACTTCAACATTGATTTGTATGGACCACCCTGAAAATATACGCACTTCCTTACTTGGAACTTTGTGAGCTCCCCACGGTTCTTGACAACACGCATGTTCTTTCATGTTTATCAATAACATTCAAATACAGGAGATACACTGGTGCTTCAAAATAACGTGTACGCTGTTTCGGATGGCAGAGCAGGTAAAACCCTGCATCCAAATACATTTATTTTAGATACAAGGCTAAGTGAGGGGGTGGATAGCACGCAAGTTTGCCATTTGAAGGTCTTTCCTTTTTTAATTCCAGAAAATAAAACGTTATCAGTATATCGGAATGACCTGTCGGGTCAAAACAAAACCAATAGGTATTTCTGATTCACCTGTGGCTGCTGTTTTGTATTTCTAGGGAACTGACAATCTGTGCAGTGTTGCCTAACAGTTCTCTACTGTCTGATAAGATAACCTGCCCCAGCGTTATCTGTACTGGGGAGCGCGAGGGCAGCAGAAAATCATGACATCTCAAAGAGCGGGCAGGTGACATAAGAGATGTTTTGCTGCATAATCGAATGATAGCAATCCTTTCAAAAAATGAGATCTGATTCGTCAGCATAGAACATAGGGATTCTTACAGAGGTGGAGTCGGACGCACTCCGCATGTTTTAAGTGTTTGCAATGAATAGATTTATCTGAAAGTTGAGAGAGGGTGGCAGTCAGAATACACATAAAACAGTCACGGACCACTGGAATGGGAGTTCTCTGCAACGCACAGTGCACCCTAAACCTCTGGCAATGGAGGGTGGAGCAGGGTGGAAATAGGGAGAAGGGGAAGGCGACATCAGGAAAGGGCAGGAAGAGCAGTGGTGGACTGGCATGTAGGGATCTGGGGAGAGGTCCCGGTGGGCCTCTGCACTCGGGGCCTCTTTGTACCCTGTTTTTGTACTCCTCTTACCATCCCTTGCATGCACCCTGTCCCCTTTCATCCACTCTTCTTATCCTCTGAATCCTTTTGATGTAAAGAATTTGTTATAAAACTTCCAATATGTCATTCCCCTCTCAACAAATGTTATCTCACTAATCCTTGTATGGAGCCACGTGCTTTAGAATTCACTATTTGGACAATTTTTCCAACTGTTCTTGTGAGAGAGCCCACCCCAAACCCTACTTAGAGGGGTTGGGGTTGCTTGCACGGTGTAGTATGGGGCCACTTTGAAACACAAATCCAAGGCCACTTTGATTCCCAGTCCCCACCTGAGAAGGAGTGGAGGTAAAAGTGTAGGTATTGTGAAGAACTCATGGTGACAACAAGTAAGACAAGACACAAGTGATCACAATTCAAGAGTGTTTATTGAACAATGAAAATGGTATGCAGGTTGGAAAAACGCCCAATCTAATCCACAATCTAAGATGGGGACACATGTCGACCATGATAAGAAAATAAGACAGTCCTAGTGGCGTTAAGTCAAATAAAAGGGTCTATACTAAGAAAATCTATTGCCAATTCCTTAAACTAAATACAAAGGGTGTGGGGTTTAGTTTCAAGAAAGAAAGAAGTGTTCTCAAATGATAAGTCAGGAGGCGGTAGCCTGAGTCTTCCTTTCCCACGGTTTGAGCATGGGGAAAGGTTGGAGCTTGGAGCTTGCAGCACATTATGGTCTGGGGCTTCTACAGTACAAGACAACAGATCCAATGGCAGTTCTCAGGACCGTTGATGGCCAAGTCTCGTTTCCTCTGAAAGTCTCTTGCCTTCAGGGCCTGATGTGTTTAAACAACAAAACAAAAGTTCATTTAACAAATGAAAGTTCGCTACGGTAATAACGGTTCACCCCTGGTTCCCCCTCTTCCAGACTGACTCTTATCAAATATATTCCAAAGTTCAAATAGGGTGACGACTCCACCCCTGGGTCCCACTCTTCCAGGCTGACGTATAGTTTTCCACACAAAGGTTGGATGAGACCTTCACCCTTGGATCTCCCTCGGTCGGGCTCAGATCTTTCTTGACTGCAAGTCCCTGGGTGATAGCTCCATCTTTCTCAATAATATTTCTTTGCAACAGTTCCAATAGGGTGAAGGCTTCACAGCCACGGTCCCCCTGTTAGGCAAGAATTGATGTAGTAACACTGTGTGAGACAACATAACCCTTGTCTACGTGGTTTTCGGTAACCCACCTTTTGGTGTAGGGCTCTACTACACAAGTTGGTAGTGTGACTAAGCAGCCAGGCCTATCTCAAGCAGGGAAAATGTGAGCTGTAGAGCTGTAGCAATGATATTCGCAAATACAAGTAGCCAAGTAACACCTATACTTAAGGTTTCAGTTATAGTTATTCATTTATTTAAAATCAATTTTTAAATAAGCATTCTTTAAAAATGGCAAGGTATGTAACAATAAAATATACTTTAAACTACTTTTCAAGTATCAGCATTAGTTCAGTGGATGCTTTAGAGATGCTTTTCACACACTTCCTACACCCGGAGGTGACTTCATTCACAAGGACAGTAATGGCATTTATTTATTTATTTTTGTAGTTGTAAAGCCCCTAGCAGCCCAGAGGCATCGAGGTGCTGTTTCAAGATTGTGTCTTAGTTGTGTCTTAGTTTAGCTCATATATCACTAGTACGCTTTGCAGATTCTGAGGTTGCAGAAAGGAAAGGTTAAAGGAAGGAAACAGGTTAAACAGTTTATCGGGGCATGTGAGTATACTTAAATCTTCCAATGAAGTCTAGACAAATCCTTTCCCAGCAATAACAGTCTAAACACAAGTTATCACCTATGAGGGATAGAAATTATCGAAGTCAATGGTCTAGAAGAGTCTGCAGGCTGCCAGGACAGCCAAAGTCAATTGGAGCACAGTCTATGGAGCTGAGGCACTTTGTAGTTAATAAAAATCTTGCACGAAATTAAAGAGTTCTGTAGAAAATCCCTGTAGGGTCACACGCTGTTACACTTGAGGAGAGCAGAGCTGAAATCAACTCTAACAAAAGTAGCCACTGCAAGTCTCAACGAAGAAGAGCAAAGCTAAAGATACTGAGTTTGAAGAAGAGTGGTCCAGCTGGATTCTGTCCTGTTGCAGCGATGCAGATCCTGGGTTCCTGAGCCTCAGTCATGGGGACAAGACAGAGGATGACTGGAGGACTCCTGCAGCAGCAATTTGGTGGTCGTTGGCAGCTACAGGCTCTTTTCGGATCAGTGGCACTTTGCGGTTTCAGCATGTGGTAAACAGTACCAATGCAGATCTTGAATACCAGTTGGGCTTCCATGACTCCTTGAGTCCTGCACTTTGGTGAGGGCACTCAAGCTCTGGTTGTCCTGCTTATGGAGGGTCCTTAGGAGACTCCTGGAGCTTAAGGCTGGATTGCAGATGTTGCACTCGACTAAGGATTTCTTGACCCCTGGCACTCGGTTCCTGCAGCAGCAAAGAAGTATAGCCAGGCAGGGGAAGATGGTGTAGTGGAGTTCGTCTCAGGGTTAGTTGGTCCCACTAACCCAAGGGAAGAAGTTGTCCCATCCGGAGTTTCTCTTTTTGGTCAAAAAAAGGAGTTTTAGCACAGCAGCAGGGCTTCACTGGTCAATTCAAAGGTCCAGGAGGATGCAGGAAGCTTTGCTCACGGTTTCTTCGTCAAGTGTTCTTCCCAGTGGTCAACTCTGCCTCTAGTCCCAAAACCCTCGCCTTTTAAGCAGGTTTCTCCCATTCATGCACAGCCTAGGCTTTCAATCACACAGCAGTGTGGATGTCACCAGCCAATCAGGATGGGTTGCATTCAGGCATTCCTAGAGACAAAGGACAGGGGAGTTTCGGGAACCTCCCTCACTTCGTGCCCTTGCAGACAGACTGGAGCCAGAGGCAGGTTTCAGGACTGAAGCCAGCCAAAGGCAAAATTAACAAAGGGCTCAAACCTGACTTGGAGTACAGAGTAAAATACAACAAACACCTCACAAACAGAAAATTATGAAAAAAAATAAGACCGGGGCCATTTTGACAAAAATGGTCACCCATGGGTGCTATACTGCAGCTGAGGGTTCAGCCTGCGGTGGAAAAGCACAATGGTAGGAAAATTAAACCACTGCTACCAGCCATTTAAAGTAGTGAGGGTAACATACATTCTTTTACATGAGAATGTAGGATAAGGGGCTACTAGGTAACCCCCAGCACTCCAAGTAAGATGGGGTGTGCTGGACCCAAAACGAGAAAAGGTAAGTAAAGTCAATTTCACTTCACTATTCTTGGGAACAGAAGTTCACACAAGAAAATGTATTTAAACCTTATGAGGAATCTAAAGGATTTCTCTGAGACACTGCATTAAAGGTGCTGTGTGTCACCATACAAAAAGTAGATGCATATAGAGTTTGTCAGACTCCATAAAACAAAAGGAAACACATAATCCAAATCAGGTAAAAACACATGGGAGAGTGTGAGAAAGGTCCCACTCACTCCAGGGTTAAAATGTAAAAGTCCTAAAGTCCAGCAAAAGAGCTGGGAGTCTCTAAGGTTGAAGGAAATTAGCACCGAAATGAGAATTCTCCCTAACACTCTTCCCTCTCCAGACTAAGGGACTGGAGGATTTAATCCACTCCTGGATTAATCTCTTGTTCCAGTCGGTCATACTTTCTGGGGAGACATCAGCATTTTGGTGATTACAACCAAGCCTGTGTTCTATGGTAAAATCAAACCATTGCAGGCTGATTGACCATCTCAAAAATTTTGGATTTTCCCCCTTCATCTGTACTGGCCATCTCAAGGGTTGGTGGTCTGTCTGAATAATGAAAGTAGAACCATACAAGTATGGCCTAAACTTCTTCAGAGACCACACAATGGCAAAACATTGACGTTCTATAGTTGCCCACCTTGTCTCACGGTCTTTCAGTCTCCTACTGATGAAGCAGATTGGGTGTTCCGTGCCTTTCTCATCCAGTTGGCTCTAAACAGCACCTATCCCTGTGTTAGAAGCATTTAGTTGTACAATGAAGGATTGTTTGTAGTCAGGAGCTCTCAAGAATGGAGCTTGACAGAGGGTTTTCTCCAGCCCTTCAAAAGCCTTAGTGCACTCCTCATTCCACCAGACCTTCTTGGGGAATTTGGGTGAGGAGATCACATTCAAGGGAGAGGCTATGGTCCCATAGATCTCTATGAAGTTCCTGTAATACCCAGTGAGACCCTGGAAGCCTCTCACTTGGGTCTGAGCAGTAGGAGTGGCCCAGTTTTGCACAGCTTGTACTTTGCTGTGCAAAGGCCTTATTGCACCTCCTCCTACCTCATGTCCAAGGTAGACCACTTTACTCTGACCAATCTGACAGTTACTAGCCTTTATTGTCAGATGGGCCTGTTCCAGAGCTTGCAAAACATATCCTAAGTGGTGAAGATGCTCTTCCCAAGTGGGGCTGATCACTGCAATGTCATCCAAGTGTGACATGCAGAAGTCCTCTAACCCATTCAGAACATGATTCACCATCCTCTGAAATGTAGCAGGTGCATGTACGAGTCCAAAAGGCCTAACCTTAAACTGGCAGAGGCCTCCTGAGGTGGAGAATGCAGTTTTAGCCTTGGCATGGTCTGTCAGAGCTATTTGCCAATAGCCTGAGGTCTGGTCAAATGTACTGAGTAACTTGGCTGAACCAAGTTTGTCCACCAGCTCATCTGTCCTTGGTAAAGGATTGGCATCCATTGTGGTGACTGCGTTAAGAGCTCTATAGTCCACACAGAATCTCAACTATTTGGTTCCTGCTTTTGGTACTAGTACAACTGGACTAGCCCATGGACTTGTAGATGGCTCAATAACCCCAAGATCAAGCATCTTCTTGAACTCTTCCTTTATTTGGGTTCTTACATGATAGGACATTCTGTAACCCCTGCCTTTGACAGGGTGACTGTTACCAGTAAGAATATCATGCTGGCCCCAAGGGGTCATGCCTGGTGTCAGTGAACACAGGCAGGCTAACTGATTCAGCAGAGCCTTCCACTCCTCCTGTTGTTGCAGAGTAAAATCTGAAGAGAGTTTTACTCCTTCAATTGTCTCATCTGTGGGTTGTCCCCTGAAGAGATCAGGGAGAAGCTCACTCTCCTCCTCCTCCTCTTGATCAGATGCTAGAAGCAGAGATCCTAATTCCGGTCTGGAAACATAAGCCTTTGGATGGTTAGTCTGATAGACCCTAGGGGCCTCCTTGGGGTTGCCCAAGTCCACAAAATAATTAACCTCTCCAAGTTTACCCACAATCTTCAAGGGTCCAATCCATTTGTCCTGTAAGGCCCTCTGCCTTGTAGGTACCATAACCAAGACAAGCTGGTCTGGAGTAAACTTTACCATGTTGGCCTTCTGGTCATGCCAATGTTTGACCAGAGCCTGACCTGCTTTCAGGTTTTCTGAAGCTTCTGTCATCATGGGTGCCATCCTCTTTCTGAGGCCAGCGACTCTCAGTGGCTGTAGGGAAGGAGCACTCTCCAACCCTTCCTTGATCAGGGCCAAAGGGCCTCTGACCGGATGCCCATAAAGATGTTCAAAGGGTCTGAACCCAACCACTCCTTGAGGGACTGTTCTATGAGCAAAGAGAAGGCATGACAGTAGAAGGTCCCACTTTTTTCTAAGGGGTTCCTCTAAAGCACCTATCATGCTCTTCATAGTACGGTTAAACCTCTCCACCAATCCATTGGTTTGGGGATGGTAGGCTGTTGAGAACTTGTAAGTCACTCCACAGTTCTTCTACATGGTCTGCATGTAGTGGGACATACAATTTGATCCCCTGTCAGAGATGAATTTCTTAGGAAAACCTACCCTGGTAAAGATACCAAGGAGGGCCTTAGCCACTGCCCGAGCAGTAACAGTTCTCATAGGTATGGCTTCTGAATACCTGGTAGCATGGTCTATCGCAACCAATATAAATTGGTTGCCTGAAGAAGTTGGAGGGTCTAGGGGACTAACAATGTCAATCCCCACCCTCTCAAGGGGCTTTTACCACATGGAGGGGCACTAAAGGTGCCACATTCTTGGACCAACTCTTGCCAGAAGTCTGACAAGTGTGGCAGCTCCTACAGAATGTGTCTACATCAGCCCTCATATTGGGCCAGTAGAAGTACAGAGATAACCTCTCTTTGGTCCTCTTGAAACTCAGGTTGCCAGCCAAATGAATCTCATGGGCTAACTGTGGGAACTGTTGCCTTACCTCCTGTGGCACTACCAGTCTCCTGTAGTCCCCGGCGTAGATTCAGTAGGTTCACTGTAGAGAAGGCCATCCTCCAGTAAAACCTATGCCTTTTCAGCTGGGAAGCTGTATGCTGATGAAGACCTTCTAGAGAGGGACACTCTCCCTGTCTTCTGCTGAAGTTTGCCCTAGAGGGCCCCCCTTTTGCCAGTAAAGTCTGCAGCTCAGGATGGTCTCTGGGATCCAGATCTCCAATGCAGGGAAGGTTTTCTTCCAGCTCTGTGTCACCAGTAGCTGACTCCACCGAGTTTGGTTGGTCTTCCTACTTTGCCTCAGCAGGGCAAGGGGTCACTGGGGTGACCTGGGGCAGTCCTCTGAGGGGTGTCCTTGTCCTATGAACACGTTTAGGTTTGAGGCCTTTCTTTTTCCCAGAGACCTTGTATTTCTCCTTTGTCTCTCTTTTTCCTCAAAATTGAAGGGTGGACTTCCTGTGGACTGGAGGTATTGGAAATCTCCTCAACCTCAAACTGAGAGTCTCTCAAGGTAGCCTCTCTTGCCAATCTTGTTTGCTCCTGCTTCTTTTTGCTGGGACGCCTGGGGGTACTAGATACGACTCCAAGAGTTTTCAATTCATTTCCCAACAGGACTCTCCCTGGCACTTCATTCTTTACTCTAACAGGAATTCTAACAGTCATATTATTGCTCTTCATGAAAGCTAGCAGAATAGGAACCATTTGGATAGGGTCTCCTGTAAGTTTAGTGGGACCCTTGGGTTCCTTAGCTACATCCTCAGGCTTGAAAAAACGTTCATCTAGCACTGTAATGCTTGCCACAGTGTCTCCTGACCATTTACATGAACACTGTCCTTATAATATTAATTAGTGTTTTCTGGAATGGAGTTATACACATCCACATTCTGTTGTTCCCACAGACCCAGGGGATCTATGTGATTACTATGACCCCCAGAATGCGGACAGTCGAAAATGCTAACTATTTTTCAACCCCCTTTACACCACATATATATGCAGGAGGAGACTTCCCCCCCCCCCGCAGCACACCCATACTACTATCATATCCAATACCCCCCCCACATATATATGTGGTGTAAGGGAGGTCGGGAAAAAAAAGTCAGAATTTCGGGAGTCGGAATTCTGTAGGTGACATTTTGGGCCATTACTGACCCAGGGCCACTAAAAAAAAACTAAACACTGGCTTGAACTCCAATGGGTCTTCAGCCAGTAGTTGACAGTGTGTACTTGCCAATTGGGCTACTCCCTCAGGGACGAAGGCTAAGGAGACAGTGTGGACCCCTGAAGGTTTACCCTTACATCTGGGATCCCCTTTCACATGATCTACCGACCCAAATACAAAACAATTTCCAAATGTTCTCTGGAATGGGGGCTTCTTTTGACCTCCCTCTGGTTTGGCCCCAGAGGATTCACTAGACCTACCGGGTGTCCCATGGAATGTACCTTCTACCTCAAAGATGGCCGCCACATTCCCTATCCCGACCGCAGCCTAACTTCCATCAGAACCTGTCCTCAGATTGAACAGGCACTAGCATATAGGCTAACACGGGGCACTGGCCCTACGAAGGCAACCACAAAGGCTCCTGACCGAGCCTGACGGAGCACGACGAGTGCTGTGCGCCAGGAACTCTGCATCTCGTTCTACCCGCTCCTGCAAGCAGCTCTGTGGCACTCGTTGGTAAGAGCCCCTTCCAACACCCTTTCTGCCAGAGTGACCCGCCGCTCCTCTTCCTCAAACACAAATTATCTCCGAGCACGTTCATACCCCTGACATGGCCCTACTGTTTGACCTTTGGGTCCCTGTGTAAGCCAGAATTGATCCTATTGGTTTCACGCCCACCAATTGTGACTTTATTTGCAGTGCTTCGCATATATCTGCCTCCATCGCGGCACCTTCACTGTATTCGTATCAACTGCGGCACCATGCCCTGTACCTGTTCTCATTTACAGCACCCTAGCCTGTTCTTACACTCACGTAAGGAGCTTTACTATCATGCTGTTGAACTTCGGCGTGTTTCACTGCTCGCTTTGACTAAGCACTATATCTGCGGCATTTTTGCATGTGGACACCTGAAGCCAGCTTTGCTATCTCCAGCCAACTCTATATCTGTAGCACCTTGTACGGTACAGCCCATTACACTTGCCCCCTGTGTCTACGCATTAAGTTTGCAGATTTCCCAAATTACTATGATCTATGAGTCTGCTTCAAACCACAACTACCTTGCATGTGACACTATTAGATCTGCCGAATACTAAAGGGAGTTACACGCTGCTCATATACAGCCCTCTTGTTAGATGCCCGGCCGGTCGCTGCACAATTCCGAAGGCACCATCTTCTGCACAAGACGCTACCGCTATGCAAGTTACAGCTCCTCGGATACCTGCCTATAAGCACTTTGTTGCCTGGCAATCATTTTCCTTCCAGCGCTGTGGCCATTACTTTGAACACTGTATTGTCCTATCGTGAATGGCTGCGCTGTGGCCTCATCCTGAATGTTGCACTGTACTGTTGCCAAATTGTTTGTGCACTATTTTGCTGCTTGACTCTGAATTGCTGCACTGTCCTACCGCCCTACTCTGATTTCCCCCACTGTGCTAGTGGCCCTATACTGAATGCTGCCCTACGACCCTATCTTGAATGTCACATTGTGCTGTTTCCCTACTCTGAATAGTTGTTGCACTCTGTTGCTGCCTCACCCTGAACTGCTGTACTGTACTGCGGCCCTACTCTGAATTGCTGCACCACGCTGTTGCCCTACTATGAATTTCCGCATGGGGCTGTTACCGCATGGTGCTGTTGCCCTACTCTGAATTGCAGCACTGTGCTGTTGCCCTACTCTGAATTGCTGCACTGGGCTGTTGCCCTACTCTGAATAGTTGTTACACTCTGTTGCTGCCTCACCTTGAACTGCTGCACTGTACTGCGGCCCTACTCTGAATTGCTGCACCACGCTGTTGCCCTACTATGAATTTCCGCATGGGGCTGTTACCGCATGGTGCTGTTGCCCTACTCTGAATTGCAGCACTGTGCTGTTGCCCTACTCTGAATTGCTGCACTGGGCTGTTGCCCTACTCTAAATAGTTGTTGCACGGTGTTGCTGCCTCACCCTGAACTGCTGCACTGTGCTGTTGCCCTACTCTGAATTGCTGCACCGTGCTGTTGCCCTACTCTGAATTGCCAGATTGTGCTGTTGCCCTACTCTGAATAGTTGTTGCACTGTGCTGCTGCCCTACTCTGAATTGCTGCACTGTACTACTGCCCTACTCTGATTTGCTGCACTGTTAGTGGTCCTATACTGAATGCTGCCTTATGACCCTATCTTGAATGCTGCACTGTGCTGTTGCCATACGTCAAATGCTACATTATGTTGGTGACTCTACCCATAATGTTGCCTTATGCTGATGCCACTACCTTAAATGCTGCACTATGCTCAAGTGCTGTTGCCACTTCTTAAGAGCTGCTTTGCGCTGGTAACAATACCACCTATATTAGCTCACCATTGGCCCTCAGGCACCAGTTCCCTAGAAAGTGACAACCTCACCAAATACTAGTATGCTCATTACAGCCACCAGCCAGACTATCGGCTTTGCATTTCTCATACAAAGCTTTATACTCTACCTTATGAGACTTCATACACCACATACGACCCTTGGGAGTTCATCCACCATGGCTACCACCCATTTGTCCAACAACACCACTACCAAACAACTCTCAGATATGAATGACTTTAAATACCCAGTAATACTGAGCATTCCCTGCACTACCAAGGCTAGGAATACTTGTCTCAGAGCTAGGTTAGCCAAAATATGTGCGCCTCCTATCAGCTCACTTCCTACCTCTACAGGAAAAAGGACACCTAAAACTTCACCCATCCCAAAGCCTGCAAACACTAAGTTAGCATACAACCGCCCTCCTAGACCAAAAAATTGTATAGCCCAGAACCGCAACTCTAAAGTCCATCTAGTTCCCCACCCGACAACCACAATTGCCATGAGCCTTTCTATTAAATGAGCCCTAATAAACTCTAGATTGTTAGTAGCACACGTCACGGAAATTGCCAACCTGATCCAGAGTGACGACCTAGACTTCCTCGCCATCACTGAGACATGGTTACACACTGCAGCAGGTCCTATGCTTATGCTAGCAGTCCCTGACAGCTACACCATCCTGAGACAAGACAGACACGGGTCCAGAGGTGGAGGTATCACTATAATCTGCAAATGCAGCTTCTCTATGAGATTAGCCACCCCGTTCGACATTCAATCATGTGAAGTATTATCAGTCAAAGTACCTTTGACTAACGCCCAAACCCTCAATATCCATCTGATATATCGCCCCCCGGGTCCAACTGGGACATTTGAGGAGGATATTAATACCATTCTATCCAGTAATCTCAAAAGCTCAACGCAAGTACTTCTACTTGGAGACTTCAATTTGGGCTTCAATGACTCCTCGGACCAGCCCGCCTTAGCAACAGCAAATATTCTATCAGAACTTGGCTTCACCCAGAGAAGCAAAACATCCACCCATAACAAAGGTAGAATACTAAATTGGGTGGCAGACTACAACTTCCATGCCAATATCTTCTCCATCCCACCGCTAGCCTGGACCGACCACTACCTACTCTCATTTATGCTCTCTACCAACAGACCACCGCCTACACCTGCCCCCAGGGCTCCACCCACACTAACTAGAAATAAAAGGAGTATTACAGTGGATAGGCTTATCCCTGCCGTACTCCCTACCCTCAACTCACTGCCCGACAGCACTGACCCTGAGCGCCTGGTTAAGGCGTACAATAAAATGATGGCCTCCTCCTTAGACCAGATCGCCCCCTTCAAACTTAGACCAAGTAAGCCAAAAATCCATCTGAACAAATGGTTTACACCATTCCTAAAAAACCTAAGGCAACAAAAAAGAAACTGCGAGGCTGCGTGGAAATTACTACCATCAGAAGCTAATAAACTCAAGCTTACCAAATTGTCATCCCTCTAAAAAGAAGAAATATGCCTAGCTAAACGAATATCCTACGACACTCGCATATCACAAGAGAAGTCCAATATGAAGGAATTTTTTACCATTCTTAAAGAAATAGAGACTCCCATAGCAATACCAGACACTTGTACCAAAGATAAAAAATGGTGCTCAGACATCCAACATGCACTAGCCAATAAAATATCCACCTTACAAAATAAAATATCTAATAAAAATGTTTCTTTAAAGGACTCATCCCCACCTAAAATAATTGGGAACACCAACAAAGTCCAACCCACCCGATTGAACTTCTACAAAGTATCTATTCTTCAGGTGGAAAGAACTATTCTGTCCCTCAAACCCTCCAACTGTCAGGGTGATCTCTGCCCAGCACAGCTTATCAAGGACGCGGCTCGAGACCTGTCACCCTTCATAACTAAGCTCATCTATGCGTCCTTTGCCACCGGCATCATCCCCACTAACCTCAAACAATCATGGGTACTCCCACTCCTGAAAAAAACAACCCTAGATCCATCTACACCCACTAACTATAGGCCAATCACAACAGTGCCCTTTCTTCTAAAAATGTTGGACAAGGTGGCCTATATGCAAATACAAAAATATCTGGAACACCACTTACTAGGAGCCAGACAATCAGGCTTCCGTCCACAACATGGAACGGAGACAGCCCTCATCGATTTCTAAAAACTCAAGTCGATGAGCTTAGGGACAATGGCAAATCAGCTCTACTCCTCCTTCTGGACCTTTCAGCTGCATTTGACTTGGTTGATCATACAATTCTATGCAACCTTCTTGACACTGCAGCACACTTATCTAATGACGCAATAACTTGGATCAGATCCTTCCTAAGTGGCAGAACAATGAGGGTCTTCTCGCCCTTAGCAGCGGCAGACCCCATACCCATCACCTGCGGCATGCCACAGGGTTCCTGTGTCTCGCCCACACTGTACAACATTTTTACCAAGCCCCTTTTCGATGATCTGGACCATCTTGGCATGACCTACACCAACTATGCAGATGATACCCAGATCCTCCTCCCACTTTCAGGGGATTATGACTAGGTTTTGGCCTTTGTGAACAGACTGTACATCATCATCCAGGCATGGATGGCCATGCACGGTCTTTGCCTGAATGATGATAAAACAGACTCATAATCCTGGGTACACCCACCAACTTAAAAAACTAGGACCTGACTATTCCTCATTCATAATTGACGGCAACCGCATTAAGGTAGCGCAGGAGGTAAAAACACTAGGTTTTTATCTTGACTCTACTCTCTCCTTTGCCAAACAGGTTAACTCACTAGCATCCACTACGGCCTATACGTGTAAACTCATTAGAACTGATAATCCATTTCTTTCTAATAACAGCTGCACTATCCTGGCCAGATCCCTCATCCTGTCCTGCCTGGACTACTGCAACGCCCTTTACCTAGGTTCTACCAAATCAACCGTGAGAAGAATCCAAACTCTACAAAATAATGCCCTTAGAGCGGCATTAGGCATCTCCAGAAGAGACCACATCTCTGAGAGCAGTCGTCAGAACAACTGGCTCCGGACTAATGACAAAAACCTCTTAAAAACTTTGTGACTCACCTATAAATACCTTAATAAAGCTGCCCCCATCTACCTTTCCGAGAGATTCCACAAACAGGCCTCCCTAAAACCATCCAGATCAGCAAACAAGGATCGCCTATCCATCCCTAGATTCAAATTGTCTACGATCTGAGGTAACGGTTTCCCTGTGAAAGTGGCCAAATTATGGAACTCCTTGCCCTCTACACTGAGAATAGACCAATCTTACCAACACCTTAGAACCAACACTATCCTGTGGCTGAAATCCAATGATCACTAAATCGCACAACATAGAACCCGCAGGGCAACTATCAATGCCATTCTGTTAACGGCAAATAACGACACATTCTGCCTTGTATGAAATGCATCTCTCTTCGAGACCCACTACTGGCTGCCCCCATGATGCTAACCATAACTCTCTACACACAGCCTGTAATATTTGTAAATATCTGTTTATCTGTTCATCCTGTATTTTCTGTAAATACCTGTATATACCCTTTATGTAAGTAATGTTTGTAAGTAAGTTATCTTGTAACTAAGCTTCACATATTCTTATAACTGCTGCGCCCTGATACCACTGGGTCTGAAGCGCATTATAAATAATAAACAAACAAACAAACCTTTGCTATGTTTTTGGCCCTCTTTTGGATGGTTGGAATTAGAATTCTCTGTACCCTCTTTCTTGTGCTGATTCCCTTCTTCCTTTTTGTGAGTTGCCCCAGTGTCCTTGTGAGTGGCCCTTTTGGCTACCCACAAGTCAGCAGCATCTGCTAGCTTCTTAAGATCAATTTCTTTTGAGTCAGCCAAGTGTTCTCAGCTCAGGAGAACAGGCATCAAAAATAGATTCTAGCAAAATAAGATTCCTCATTTCTTCAAAGGTGTGTACTCTGTACCCCTTAACCCAACCATCTTTCTTCTTCAAACATTCACATACCCAGGTAGCCCAAGGGGTACCATCAGTCTTTTTGAGGGTCCTAAACCTCTTAATGTACTGGGAAGGAGTTTTACCAAATCTGGCTATTAATGCCAGTTTCACTAATTCATAATCCTTTCTCTCACTGGTACCCAATTCCATCGCATCATCACAGCCATTCAGGGGGGACCTAGACATGAGCCATGGAATTAAATCATTCCCACTTATTCCTTGAAGACCATAGGTGTATTCAAACATACCCAGCCAATCCAACACATCAAGTTTAGGTTCATACATACCCACTGCTTCTTTAGGCAGGCGAGGCCTCTTGGGACTAGCAGACCTAGAAGACCCTGAAAGAGAAGCAGAATCAAGGCACTTCTTTCTCATATCCAGTTCATGTTGCATCTCTCTTTCTCTTAGTTTCACCTCTTGATGTTTGGCTTCAGCTTGGACATTTAGTTTGCTGAACTCCAACTCTAATCTTAGTCTTTCAAGAGAAATATATTCTGGGCTTAAATGTAGACCTTGTAGGGTCCTAATGGGAAGTGACTTAGGTAAAAGGGCAGGCTGTGGCACAGGGGATCTCTCTTCCTGAGACTCCTCTATCTCCTCTGGCTCCTCTTGCAGATTGGAGTTTGATTCTAAACGAGCATCCTCATCATTATCTTCCACATTACTTGGGTGAGTAACTGTTACAGGCCTATTACCCAAACTTTGGTGATTTAACAACCTTGTAATCAATTCACATTTGTTCCTTTCAGAGTCAGACCCCTGGTTTTACACATATCCTGCAGTTGTTCTGCTGCTAGGACAATCAAGGCTGCCTCATTAAAGTTATCCATATTTGGCATGTTACAATTGCTTATCTTTTTTGGTGGAACTTAGCCTTGTGGCTGATTTAATTGGGCACAAGTACAGCAAATAGTCAATGTAACAACTCTACGGCAATCCCACCGCCTGCCACCTGTGTTAGGCAAGAATTGAAGTAGTGACACTGTGTGAGACTACAGCACCCTTGTCTACTTGGAATTAGGCAACCCACCTTTTGGTATAGGGCTGTACTACAGAAGCTGGTAGTGTGGCTGAGCAGCCAGGCCTATCTCAAGAGGGGTAAATGTGAGCTGTAGAGCAGTAGCAATGAAATTCGCAAATACAAGTAGCCAAGTAACACTTATACTCAAGGTTTCAGTTATAAATAGTTATTTATTTAACACCAGTTTTTTAATAAGCATTGTTTAAAAAGGGCAAGATATGTAACAATCAAATATACTTTAAAATATTTATCCAGCATCAGCATTGGTTTAGTAGATACGCTTTAGAAATGTTTTTTACACACTTCCTACACCCAGAGGAGAATTCATTCACAAGGACAGTAATGGCATTTATATATCACTAGTACACTTTGCTGATTCTGAGGTTGCAGAAAGGAAAGGTTAAAGGAAGGAAACAGGTTAAAGAGTTTCTCAGGGCATGTGAGTATAGCCCATCTTTCATTGAAGTCTAGACAAAACCATTCCCAGCAATAACAGTCTAAACACAAGTTATCACCTATGAGGGACAGAAACTATCAAAGTCAATGAACTGGAAGAGTCT
Organism: Ambystoma mexicanum; assembly: GCF_040938575.1. NCBI lineage: Eukaryota > Metazoa > Chordata > Amphibia > Caudata > Ambystomatidae > Ambystoma > Ambystoma mexicanum. Next base: position 693,813,358 of record NC_090929.1, on the reverse strand, counting down.
GCAGAGAGCCAGGACAGCTAAAGTCAATTGGAGCACAGTCTATGGAGCTGAGGCACTTCATATTTAATAAAAGCCTTGCACAAACTTAGAGAGTTTGGTAGAAAATAACTGCAGGGTCACAAACTGGTACACTTGTGGAGAGCCTAGCTGAAATCAACTCTAACAAAAATAGCCACTACATGTCTCAACGGAAAGCTAAAGACACTGAGGTAAATACCCCAAGTCTGAACAGTAGCTCTGGTTTGAGGAAGAGTGGTACAGCAGGATTCTGTCCTGTTTCAGCGATGCAAATCCTGGGTTCCTGAGCCTCAGTCGTGGGGACAAAAGGGAGGACATCTGAAAAGAGCTACAGGCTCTTTTCAGATCAGCAGCACTTTGCAGTTTCAGCGAGCGGTAAACAGCACCACCGCGGATCTCGAATACCAGTTGGTTTTCCTTCACTCCTTGAGTCCTGCACTATGGTGCAGGGACTCGAGCTCTGGTCGTCCTGCTTCTGTAGGGTCCTTAGGAGATTCCTGGAGATTCAGGCCGGAATGCAGACGTTGCACTCGACGGATTTATCGACCCCTGGCACTCGGTTCCTGCAGCAGCAGCAAAGAAGTACAGCCAGTCGAGGAAGATGGTCCATTGGAGTTCATCTCAGGGTTAGTTGGTCCCACTAACCCAAGAGACAAAGTCATCCCTTGCGGAGCTTCTCTTGTCTATCAGAAAAAGATTCGGCACAGCAGCAGGGCTTCACTGGGCAATTTAAAGGTCCAGTAGGATGCAGCAAGCTTCGTTCACGGTTTCTTCGTCATATGTTCTTCCCAGTGGTCGACTCTGCCTCTAATCCCAAAACCCTAATCTTTTAAGCAGGTGTCTCCCATTCATGCACAGCCTAGGCTGTCAACCACACAGCAGGGTGGCTGTCCCGAAAGGACAGCCAGGCAATCAGGATTGGTTGCATTCAGGCATTCCTAGAGAGAAAGGGCAGTGGCGTTCCGGGAACCTCCCTCACTTCCTGCCCTTCTAGACTCACTGGAGCCAGAGGAGGGGTTCAGGACTGAAGCCTGCCAAAGGCAAAATGAACAAAGGGCCCAAACCTGGCTTTCTGCGCAGAGTAAAACCAAAGAAAGACCTCACAAGCAGAAAAGGGCGAAAAAAGAAGACCAAGGCCATTTTGACAAAATGGTCACCCATGGGTGCTATACTGCAGCTGAGGGTTCAGCCTGCGGTAGAAAAGCACAATGGTAGGAAATTAAACCACTGCCACCAGCAATTTAAAGTACTGAGCGTAACATAACAATTTTTTACATGAGAATGTAGGATAAAGTGCTACTAGGTAACCCCCCAGCATTCCACATAAGATGGGGTGTGCTGGACCCACAAAGAGAAAAGGTAAGTAAAGTCAATTTCACTTTATTTATTTTGCATTTTCTATTTTACTATTCTTGGGAACAGTAGTTCACACCAGAAAAGATATTTAAACCGTATGAGAAAACTAAAGGATTTCTCTGTGACACTGCACTAAAGCTGCTGTTTGTCATCATACAAAGAGTAGATGCCTATGGAGTTTGTCAAACTCCACAAAACAAAGGAAACACATACTCCAAATCAGGTCAAAACACACGAAAGAGTGAGGAGTGAGGAAAAGGTCCAAGTTACTCCAGGGTTAAAATGTAAAAGTCCTAAAGTCCAGCAAAAGAGATGGGGTCTCTAAGGTTGAAGGGATTTGGCACAGAAATGAGAATTCTCCCTAGCACTCCCTCTTCTGGGCTGACCTTTGCTCAATTGTTTATTTGCATGTTTTATTCTTTTCTCATTAAACTTTGGGTGATAGCTTAACTCCTTGGATCGCCATTGTTCGGGCTCGGACCTCTATAGACTGCCAGCCCTTCGGTGACGACTTCAACCCTGGATCTCCCTCGTTCGGGCTCGGACCTCATTCGACTGCAAGTGTTGTGAGTATTAGCTTCACCTCGGATCTCTCTCGTCTGGGCTTGGACCCTTCGTAGTTTCTTATTTACCATACAGGATTCACTTCCCTTGCTTTCATGCCAATTCATGAATCAAAGTCTTTCAATTGTACGGGGCTTTTGCTCAACCCTCACGTATGACCACTTTGAGTTCCTTTGGCAGCTTTTCTATGGCCTTTTGGTATCTGTAGTTTCTTAATATGGGACTCGACCAGAGTCTCTTGAGTTGGCACCCATGTGGTGTCGGTTTCCCTCTGCCACTGGTCTCCCCTTCACACTTATTAGCAGTTCATTCAAAGTTCAATATGGCTTGTTTCGAAGCTTGCCCCTCCTGTGATTGTCACTCAACACAGCCCGGTTCTTATCGATTCACCCCTCGACTCACCAGCTGTGATGAACCACTCGGCTTTTGGGCTTCTCTGGAGTCAAAGCCCATACCACGGGCCCAGGAGTCTCCTTTGCTCTGCCTTATCAGCATAGGCTTGTCCTGTGTATCATTGACATTTGCAGCAGGACACGTGTGCTATTGTTCGTGGTCTTAGTGTAACGCTCACCTGATTCCCACGGAGGCGCGGGTCTTGGCAGGAAGGTGTCCGTAACACGAAACGTGATGTGCAGGATTCGGTTGGCTTCTGGGGTCGAACCTCTCCGCACTGTGTGTCGAACTCGAAGGGTGAGGTTTCTGCAGGTGAAATAATATGGGGATTAAAGGTCTGGGTGGTCGAATGTCCCTATCTCTCTCCTCCCAGCTTGTCTGTTGAACCCCCCTCCCAGGTCAACTTGCTCACCTTAGATAGGTGAATGCTGGGCTCTCCATCTGCGTCTAGTGCAGGGTGCCGTTGCCAGTTCCTTCACTGGTGAAACGTTAGCCTCTTGACTTCAGAGGATGAGTACCGCCGTTGTCTGCACGACCGGTAAGTTTCTGGACACCTTTAGTCTGTAAGCATGGCAAGCGCTCTTACTTTCTCTTTCTTTGTCTTTGCAGGCGACGATGCAGAAAGAAGAAATCCGGAAATCGCCACGTGCCGGTGAGTGTAACACTGCTGCTGTCTACGCAGGTGGAGATGCAGCGTGAAGAATCCGAAATGCACAGCGTGCCGGTAAGTAGAATAATGCTGTTTATCTTTGTGCAGATGCAGCGTGAAGAATCCGGAATGCACGGCGTGCCGGTAAGTAAAATAATGCTGTTTGTCTTTGTGCAGATGCAGGGTGAAGAATCCGGAATGCACGGCGTGCCGGTAAGTAAAATAATGCTGTTTGTCTTTGCAGGCGAAGGTGCAGCGTGAGACACGGCCGCTGCCGAGGGATCAGGTAAGCAAACACTGCGTGTGAAAGTTCGTTCTGCTAACCTGTTGTTTCTGATCTTTTGCAGGTGCTGATGTTGCTCGGGTACCGGAATGGTGAGTATAATTCTTGCAAGTTCAGGATCCAAAGAAGAAAAGCTGGAGCAGACTCGGTGAGCGTTCTGCTGCAGATGCAGAATAACGCGAAGCACGTTTCATCAATCGGGTGTGGTTTAAATAGCCTTGGAGTGATGAGGCATCTCCTTCCACGGCCCCGCCTAGGCAAGAAAAGAGTTCCTGCTTCCAGAAGAGTTCCAGTGGAGTGGAGCTGCCCCACCCAGGTAAGAAAAGTAGTCCCAGTTCACCGAGGACTTTTAAGAGTCTGGCAAGTCAGCAGCATGGTCTGCCGCAGGTAAGTCCACCCAAGCATCTTCACACCTATGATGAGCCCGGCGCTTCCAGTGCCGGTACCAAGGCTTCTGATGAGCCTGGTGCCACCGGCGCCAGGACAAGGTCCAAAAGGTCCCTGTGGGGACCGGCTGGTGCCTAGGATCAGGGTTAGGGGCCTGCTTCCAAGGACGTTGGACTGATCCTGACTCCTTGGAAGCAGTGATCATGACAGTATCCCCCCTCAAGGCCCCTCCTAAGTGTGTCTTCTCCGGGGGCTTTGGCTTGTCGGGGTGATTCAGATGGAATCTCTTGACCAGACGAGGTGCGTGGACGTGTTCTGAGGGTTCCCAAGACCTTTCCTGGGGACCGTATCCTTTCCAATCAACCAGATAGTATAATTTAGACCTGGAAATTTTGGAGTCTAGGATGTTCTTCACTTCAAATTCGAGTTCTCCGTCTACCAAAACGGGTTCCGGGAGTTCAGTCAATCGGGTTTCTGGTTGTACTGGTTTTAATAAGGAGACATGGAATACTGGATGTATTTTCATATGCGTAGGCAATTCCAATTTGGCAGCCAACGGATTAATTATGGCAGATATGAGGTAGGGCCCCAGGTATCTCGGGATGAAAATGCGGGGTCCTTTTAAAGGCAGGTGCTTAGTGGATAACCAGACTTGATCTCCAACAGCGTAGTGAGGGGCCTCTTTACATTGCCGATCGGCTGCCTTTTTGAATTGAGCTTTAGCTCTTTGCAGATGGGCAGTGGCTTCCTTAAAAGCACAGGTGATCTCCGAATGCAAGTGATCCACAGCAGGTGCTTCAATTTCTTGGGGAGGGTCCAGGTTGGAGGTTCTAGGATGGTGTCCATATAACAAGAAAAAAGGAGTCTTCCCGGTTCCAGAATGAGTCGAATTGTTATACGCATATTCAGCGATCCAAAGAATGTCCTTCCAGGGGTTTTCTGTTTGTTGGAGCATGCAGCGTAGATATTGTTCTAGTATCTGGTTTGTCCTTTCGGTTTGTCCGTCAGTTTGGGGATGGTGACTGGTCGAAAGTCTTACATCAACTTGGGCTAGACGACAGCAACTGCGCCAGAAGTGGGAGATGAATTGACTTCCCCTATCGGAGACTAAAACCGAAGGAAAACCGTGTAAGCGAACAATGTTTGCCAAGAATTCCTGGGCCAATACTGAGGCTGAAGGCAGACCCTTCAAGGGTATGAAGTGAGCCATTTTCGAGAATAGATCCACGACTACTAAGATGGTAGTATATCCCAAGCATGGAGGTAGGTCCGTGATAAAATCCATGGACAGGGTATGCCATGGACATGGAGGGATGTGAAGTGGCTGTAATAGGCCGGCCGGTCTTTGCTTTTGACTTTTATTCTGGGCACACACACCGCAGGAGATTACAAAGTCTCTAATATCCCTTTTCCACGATGGCCACCAGAAATGTCTTTTAATCTTTTCCATGGTTTTGGTAATACCAGGGTGCCCCTCCATTAGAGAGTCATGATAACCGGAGATTACTTGTTTTTGTAGTTTCTCACAGGGCAAGTGCAATCGTCCTCGGAAATATGGTAGGTCTTGATCTACTGAGAAATCTTTTCCCTTTAATTGCCAGTCCTGCAAATCGGTCGGAGTTAGGAGCGATTTCACCGTGGTCTTGATGTCTTCAAAAGATTGAGTGCTGACCAAACCCAAAATCCTTTGTTCTGGGATTATGGGTATTGGATCTGGATTGATCAAATGTTCATCTACTCCGATCCGGGAGAGGGCATCCGCTTTTCCGTTCTTACTGCCTGGTCGATAAGTAATTATAAAGTCAAATTCTGCTAGAAACAGAGCCCAACGAAGTTGTCTGGAAGACTGAGCTTTGGCTGTCTTTAGGTATTGTAAATTGCGGTGGTCAGTCATTACGGTGACTGTGTGTCTGGCTCCTAGAAGATAATGCCGCCAAGCTTTAAAGGCCGATCTGATGGCCAAAAGTTCCTTGTCTGTAATTGAATAGTTGATCTCAGGAGGCGAAAACTTGCGGGACCAAAAGGCAACCGGATGTAGTTGGTTTGTGACCGAATCTCTTTGTGATAACACTGCACCCATAGCAAGACTAGAAGCATCCGTTTCCATGATGTAAGGTAGTTCTGGGCGAGGGTGTTTTAAAACAGGTGCAGAGATGAATTTAGCTTTTAAGTCTTGAAAAGCTTGTTCCGCTTCAGAAGACCACTCAAAACGCTTGTTCTTTTTCAACAGAGCGGTGATGGGCTGGACTATCCGGGAAAATTCAGGAATGAATCTGCGGTAAAAGTTAGCGAATCCTAACATGCTTTGAACTCCTTTTACAGAGGTTGGTGATGGCCACTTGATAATTGCATCAACTTTCTTTGAATCCATATGGACTCCGTTAGGTGACAGTATGAATCCCAGGAACTCGACTTCCGTTGCGTTGAAGACGCATTTCTCAAGCTTAGCAAAAAGACTATGTTGATGCAATCTCTCGAGAACCTTTTTAACATGTCTCTGATGTTCTTCTTCAGATGATGAATAGACGAGGATGTCGTCAATGTAGACAACTACACATACGTCAATGAGTTCTCTGAGGACATCGTTCATAAAATATTGGAAAGCAGCAGGAGCATTACACAGTCCAAAGGGCATCACTTGATATTCGAATAGCCCGTACTTGGTGCGGAAGGCCGTTTTCCATTCATCGCCCTCCTTGATCCGTACCAAGTGGTAGGCTCCTCTGCGATCCAGCTTTGTGTATATACAGGCATCTTTGACTTGGTCCAGGAGTTCAGGGATCAAAGGTAACGGGTATCTGTTTTTAATAGTGATCTGATTCAGGGAACAGTAATCTATGCAAGTCCTAAGGTCTCCTTCCTTTTTCGGAACGAAGAACAAAGCCGATGAAGCTGGAGATTTTGAAGGACGGATGAACCCGTTAGCTAGGTATTGGTCCAGGTACTGTCTGAGGTGAACGTTCTCTGGCTCGGTGAGGGCATAGATCCTGCTGCAAGGAGGGGTTGTTCCAGGTATCAGATCTATTTGACAGTCGTAAGACCTATGAGGAGGTAGGGTGTTAACTTGATCCTTCTGGAAGACGTCTTGGAACTCATGGTATTCGGGAGGCAATTTGAGAATCTCCTCAGAAGAGATCGTCGCCAGTGAAACATCAGGTCGAGGATAACAAGTGGTAGAACACTCTGGAAACTGAACCGTTTTTGCTCGCCAATCAATCTGAGGGTTGTGCTTCTCTAACCAAGGGATTCCCAGAATGATCTGGAACTGAGGGGCCTTGATTACATCGAACACTATTCTCTCCCGATGTCCGTTATGACTCAACAGCGTCACTTCTTGGGTGGCATGCGTTACTGGTCCGGAGGCTATCTCCGTGCCATCCACAGTAGTGATGACGTCTTTTACTGCCTTAGGGACAAGGGGTAGATTCATCCTTGATACCATTTCACGGTCCACATAGTTACCGATTGCTCCGCTGTCAATGTAAGCTTCAATTGCATGCAAACAATCCGGACGTTCAGGACTAATGAGGACCATGGGTATCACGAAATGCGAGGTCACGGGACAGATCTTAACGCTCGGCAAGAGGACCTCTACTCTTGTCGGGCGAGGTCGTTTCCCTGCTCAGGACTTGTGGTACAGGTATCAGCGGCTCCTACAGTCTTCTTAGCTGGTTTCACGGGACAGTCCCGAAGAAAGTGTTCTGAATTACCGCAATAGAGGCATAATTGCAGCTGCCTTATTCTTTCCCGCTCTTTCTGGGTTAAAGGTCCTCTCATGCCCCCTATTTGCATGGGTTACACAGTATCAGCTCCCTTATTCGAGGTCTGTGGTTTGGTAAACACTCGGGTATCAAATCTGGAACGATCTGCCTTCCTGTTCTGTAGTCTATGGTCTAGTTGGACAACCAAGTCAATATAGTCTGAACATTCTTGTGGAGGATTCACAACCTGCGCTAGCACATCCTTGAGCTCTCCACGCAGTCCTCTGTAAAAAAGCGTTATTCTCTTGTCCTTGGGCCATTGTGTTTCCACTATGAGTCTGTTGAAAGAGGCTATATAAGCCAAGAGGTCTTGGTTACCCTGTCCTAATGAGAGAAGTTCATTGTCCAAGGCCTGCCCTTGTGCATGTCTTGCGAACAGTTTCTCCATGCTGGACTGGAAGGCTTGAAAATCGTGTAAAACCGGATCATCCTGGGTGACTAAAGGGATCGACCAATCTGCAGCACTGCCACTGAGATAGGAAAGCACGAAAGCTACCTTGGCCTGGTCCGTTGGGAATGCAGCTGGTCGACACAAGAAATGCAGGCGGCACTGGTTGATGAACACTGCGAATTTCTTTGGATCACCAGCAAAGCGTTCGGGCGGAGCCAAGGGCACATTACCGGGCAGATTGATTTGCACTGGGTTTGAAGCTGATGCAGAAGGATAACTCCCTCCTGGAACGGGCAAAGGTGTCTGTCCTGCCTGAGTTTGTAACAACTGCCTAGCAAGGTCCTCGGTTCGCTCCTTAGAAATTATCAGTTCTCTTCTTAGGGAGCTTGTTTCCTGGCGAGCTGCATGTACTTCTGCTCTTAATTCCCCAAGCAACTGGGCTAGTTGATCGGTATCTGAAGTTTCCATTGCGCCTGGGTAGGAGTTAAGTGGTGGGCTTCGCGTTCTGTAACGCTCACCTGATTCCCACAGAGGCGCGGGTCTTGGCAGGAAGGTGTCCGTAACACGAAACGTGATGTGCAGGATTCGGTTGGCTTCTGGGGTCGAACCTCTCCGCACTGTGTGTCGAACTCGAAGGGTGAGGTTTCTGCAGGTGAAATAATATGGGGATTAAAGGTCTGGGTGGTCGAATGTCCCTATCTCTCTCCTCCCAGCTTGTCTGTTGAACCCCCCTCCCAGGTCAACTTGCTCACCTTAGATAGGTGAATGCTGGGCTCTCCATCTGCGTCTAGTGCAGGGTGCCGTTGCCAGTTCCTTCACTGGTGAAACGTTAGCCTCTTGACTTCAGAGGATGAGTACCGTCGTTGTCTGCACGACCGGTAAGTTTCTGGACACCTTTAGTCTGTAAGTATGGCAAGCGCTCTTACTTTCTCTTTCTTTGTCTTTGCAGGCGACGATGCAGAAAGAAGAAATCCGGAAATCGCCACGTGCCGGTGAGTGTAACACTGCTGCTGTCTATGCAGGTGGAGATGCAGCGTGAAGAATCCGAAATGCACAGCGTGCCGGTAAGTAGAATAATGCTGTTTATCTTTGTGCAGATGCAGCGTGAAGAATCCGGAATGCACGGCGTGCCGGTAAGTAAAATAATGCTGTTTGTCTTTGTGCAGATGCAGGGTGAAGAATCCGGAATGCACGGCGTGCCGGTAAGTAAAATAATGCTGTTTGTCTTTGCAGGCGAAGGTGCAGCGTGAGACACGGCCGCTGCCGAGGGATCAGGTAAGCAAACACTGCGTGTGAAAGTTCGTTCTGCTAACCTGTTGTTTCTGATCTTTTGCAGGTGCTGATGTTGCTCGGGTACCGGAATGGTGAGTATAATTCTTGCAGGTTCAGGATCCAAAGAAGAAAAGCTGGAGCAGACTCGGTGAGCGTTCTGCTGCAGATGCAGAATAACGCGAAGCACGTTTCATCAATCGGGTGTGGTTTAAATAGCCTTGGAGTGATGAGGCGTCTCCTTCCACGGCCCCGCCTAGGCAAGAAAAGAGTTCCTGCTTCCAGAAGAGTTCCAGTGGAGTGGAGCTGCCCCACCCAGGTAAGAAAAGTAGTCCCAGTTCACCGAGGACTTTTAAGAGTCTGGCAAGTCAGCAGCATGGTCTGCCGCAGGTAAGTCCACCCAAGCATCTTCACACCTATGATGAGCCCGGCGCTTCCAGTGCCGGGACCAAGGCTTCTGATGAGCCTGGTGCCACCGGCGCCAGGACAAGGTCCAAAAGGTCCCTGTGGGGACCGGCTGGTGCCTAGGATCAGGGTTAGGGGCCTGCTTCCAAGGACGTTGGACTGATCCTGACTCCTTGGAAGCAGTGATCATGACAGTATCCCCCCTCAAGGCCCCTCCTAAGTGTGTCTTCTCCGGGGGCTTTGGCTTGTCGGGGTGATTCAGATGGAATCTCTTGACCAGACGAGGTGCGTGGACGTGTTCTGAGGGTTCCCAAGACCTTTCCTGGGGACCGTATCCTTTCCAATCAACCAGATAGTATAATTTAGACCTGGAAATTTTGGAGTCTAGGATGTTCTTCACTTCAAATTCGAGTTCTCCGTCTACCAAAACGGGTTCCGGGAGTTCAGTCAATCGGGTTTCTGGTTGTACTGGTTTTAATAAGGAGACATGGAATACTGGATGTATTTTCATATGCGTAGGCAATTCCAATTTGGCAGCCACCGGATTAATTATGGCAGATATGAGGTAGGGCCCCAGGTATCTCGGGATGAAAGTGCGGGGTCCTTTTAAAGGCAGGTGCTTAGTGGATAACCAGACTTGATCTCCAACAGCGTAGTGAGGGGCCTCTTTACATTGCCGATCGGCTGCCTTTTTGAATTGAGCTTTAGCTCTTTGCAGGTGGGCAGTGGCTTCCTTAAAAGCACAGGTGATCTCCGAATGCAAGTGATCCACAGCAGGTGCTTCAATTTCTTGGGGAGGGTCCAGGTTGGAGGTTCTAGGATGGTGTCCATATAACAAGAAAAAAGGAGTCTTCCCGGTTCCAGAATGAGTCGAATTGTTATACGCGTATTCAGCGATCCAAAGAATGTCCTTCCAGGGGTTTTCTGTTTGTTGGAGCATGCAGCGTAGATATTGTTCTAGTGTCTGGTTTGTCCTTTCGGTTTGTCCGTCAGTTTGGGGATGGTGACTGGTCGAAAGTCTTACATCAACTTGGGCTAGACGACAGCAACTGCGCCAGAAGTGGGAGATGAATTGACTTCCCCTATCGGAGACTAAAACCGAAGGAAAACCGTGTAAGCGAACAATGTTTGCCAAGAATTCCTGGGCCAATACTGAGGCTGAAGGCAGACCCTTCAAGGGTATGAAGTGAGCCATTTTCGAGAATAGATCCACGACTACTAAGATGGTAGTATATCCCAAGCATGGAGGTAGGTCCGTGATAAAATCCATGGACAGGGTATGCCATGGACATGGAGGGATGTCAAGTGGCTGTAATAGGCCGGCTGGTCTTTGCTTTTGACTTTTATTCTGGGCACACACACCGCAGGAGATTACAAAGTCTCTAATATCCCTTTTCCACGATGGCCACCAGAAATGTCTTTTAATCTTTTCCATGGTTTTGGTAATACCAGGGTGCCCCTCCATTAGAGAGTCATGATAACCGGAGATTACTTGTTTTTGTAGTTTCTCACAGGGCAAGTGCAATCGTCCTCGGAAATATGGTAGGTCTTGATCTACTGAGAAATCTTTTCCCTTTAATTGCCAGTCCTGCAAATCGGTCGGAGTTAGGAGCGATTTCACCGTGGTCTTGATGTCTTCAAAAGATTGAGTGCTGACCAAACCCAAAATCCTTTGTTCTGGGATTATGGGTATTGGATCTGGATTGATCAAATGTTCATCTACTCCCATCCGGGAGAGGGCATCCGCTTTTCCGTTCTTACTGCCTGGTCGATAAGTAATTATAAAGTCAAATTCTGCTAGAAACAGAGCCCAACGAAGTTGTCTGGAAGACTGAGCTTTGGCTGTCTTTAGGTATTGTAAATTGCGGTGGTCAGTCATTACGGTGACTGTGTGTCTGGCTCCTAGAAGATAATGCCGCCAAGCTTTAAAGGCCGATCTGATGGCCAAAAGTTCCTAGTCTGTAATTCAATAGTTGATCTCAGGAGGCGAAAACTTGCGGGACCAAAAGGCAACCGGATGTAGTTGGTTTGTGACCGAATCTCTTTGTGATAACACTGCACCCATAGCAAGACTAGAAGCATCTGTTTCCATGATGTAAGGTAGTTCTGGGCGAGGGTGTTTTAAAACAGGTGCAGAGATGAATTTAGCTTTTAAGTCTTGAAAAGCTTGTTCCGCTTCAGAAGACCACTCAAAACGCTTGTTCTTTTTCAACAGAGCGGTGATGGGCTGGACTATCCGGGAAAATTCAGGAATGAATCTGCGGTAAAAGTTAGCGAATCCTAACATGCTTTGAACTCCTTTTACAGAGGTTGGTGATGGCCACTTGATAATTGCATCAACTTTCTTTGAATCCATATGGACTCCGTTAGGTGACAGTATGAATCCCAGGAACTCGACTTCCGTTGCGTTGAAGACGCATTTCTCAAGCTTAGCAAAAAGACTATGTTGACGCAATCTCTCGAGAACCTTTTTAACATGTCTCTGATGTTCTTCTTCAGATGATGAATAGACGAGGATGTCGTCAATGTAGACAACTACACATACGTCAATGAGTTCTCTGAGGACATCGTTCATAAAATATTGGAAAGCAGCAGGAGCATTACACAGTCCAAAGGGCATCACTTGATATTCGAATAGCCCGTACTTGGTGCGGAAGGCCGTTTTCCATTCATCGCCCTCCTTGATCCGTACCAAGTGGTAGGCTCCTCTGCGATCCAGCTTTGTGTATATACAGGCATCTTTGACTTGGTCCAGGAGTTCAGGGATCAAAGGTAACGGGTATCTGTTTTTAATAGTGATCTGATTCAGGGAGCGGTAATCTATGCAGGTCCTAAGGTCTCCTTCCTTTTTCGGAACGAAGAACAAAGCCGATGAAGCTGGAGATTTTGAAGGACGGATGAACCCGTTAGCTAGGTATTGGTCCAGGTACTGTCTGAGGTGAACGTTCTCTGGCTCGGTGAGGGCATAGATCCTGCTGCAAGGAGGGGTTGTTCCAGGTATCAGATCTATTTGACAGTCGTAAGACCTATGAGGAGGTAGGGTGTTAACTTGATCCTTCTGGAAGACGTCTTGGAACTCCTGGTATTCGGGAGGCAATTTGAGAATCTCCTCAGAAGAGATCGTCGCCAGTGAAACATCAGGTCGAGGATAACAAGTGGTAGAACACTCTGGAAACTGAACCGTTTTTGCTCGCCAATCAATCTGAGGGTTGTGCTTCTCTAACCAAGGGATTCCCAGAATCATCTGGAACTGAGGGGCCTTGATTACATCGAACACTATTCTCTCCCGATGTCCGTTATGACTCAACAGCGTCACTTCTTGGGTGGCATGCGTTACTGGTCCGGAGGCTATCTCCGTGCCATCCACAGTAGTGATGACGTCTTTTACTGCCTTAGGGACAAGGGGTAGATTCATCCTTGATACCATTTCACGGTCCACATAGTTACCGATTGCTCCGCTGTCAATGTAAGCTTCAATTGCATGCAAACGATCCGGACGTTCAGGACTAATGAGGACCATGGGTATCACAAAATGCAAGGTCACGGGACAGATCTTAACGCTCGGCAAGAGGACCTCTACTCTTGTCGGGCGAGGTCGTTTCCCTGCTCAGGACTTGTGGTACAGGTATCAGCGGCTCCTACAGTCTTCTTAGCTGGTTTCACGGGACAGTCCCGAAGAAAGTGTCCTGAATTACCGCAATAGAGGCATAATTGCAGCTGCCTTATTCTTTCCCGCTCTTTCTGGGTTAAAGGTCCTCTCATGCCCCCTATTTGCATGGGTTCCACAGTATCAGCTCCCTTATTCGAGGTCTGTGGTTTGGTAAACACTCGGGTATCAAATCTGGAACGATCTGCCTTCCTGTTCTGTAGTCTATGGTCTAGTTGGACAACCAAGTCAATATAGTCTGAACATTCTTGTGGAGGATTCACAACCTGCGCTAGCACATCCTTGAGCTCTCCACGCAGTCCTCTGTAAAAAAGCGTTATTCTCTTGTCCTTGGGCCATTGTGTTTCCACTATGAGTCTGTTGAAAGAGGCTATATAAGCCAAGAGGTCTTGGTTACCCTGTCGTAATGAGAGAAGTTCATTGTCCAAGGCCTGCCCTTGTGCATGTCTTGCGAACAGTTTCTCCATGCTGGACTGGAAGGCTTGAAAATCGTGTAAAACCGGATCATCCTGGGTGACTAAAGGGATCGACCAATCTGCAGCACTGCCACTGAGATAGGAAAGCACGAAAGCTACCTTGGCCTGGTCCGTTGGGAATGCAGCTGGTCGACACAAGAAATGCAGGCGGCACTGGTTGATGAACACTGCGAATTTCTTTGGATCACCAGCAAAGCGTTCGGGCGGAGCCAAGGGCACATTACCGGGCAGATTGATTTGCACTGGGTTTGAAGCTGATGCAGAAGGATAACTCCCTCCTGGAACGGGCAAAGGTGTCTGTCCTGCCTGAGTTTGTAACAACTGCCTAGCAAGGTCCTCGGTTCGCTCCTTAGAAATTATCAGTTCTCTTCTTAGGGAGCTTGTTTCCTGGCGAGCTGCATGTACTTCTGCTCTTAATTCCCCAAGCAACTGGGCTAGTTGATCGGTATCTGAAGTTTCCATTGCGCCTGGGTAGGAGTTAAGTGGTGGGCTTCGCGTTCTGTAACGCTCACCTGATTCCCACGGAGGCGCGGGTCTTGGCAGGAAGGTGTCCGTAACACGAAACGTGATGTGCAGGATTCGGTTGGCTTCTGGGGTCGAACCTCTCCGCACTGTGTGTCGAACTCGAAGGGTGAGGTTTCTGCAGGTGAAATAATATGGGGATTAAAGGTCTGGGTGGTCGAATGTCCCTATCTCTCTCCTCCCAGCTTGTCTGTTGAACCCCCCTCCCAGGTCAACTTGCTCACCTTAGATAGGTGAATGCTGGGCTCTCCATCTGCGTCTAGTGCAGGGTGCCGTTGCCAGTTCCTTCACTGGTGAAACGTTAGCCTCTTGACTTCAGAGGATGAGTACCGTCGTTGTCTGCACGACCGGTAAGTTTCTGGACACCTTTAGTCTGTAAGTATGGCAAGCGCTCTTACTGTCTCTTTCTTTGTCTTTGCAGGCGACGATGCAGAAAGAAGAAATCCGGAAATCGTCACGTGCCGGTGAGTGTAACACTGCTGCTGTCTATGCAGGTGGAGATGCAGCGTGAAGAATCCGAAATGCACAGCGTGCCGGTAAGTAGAATAATGCTGTTTATCTTTGTGCAGATGCAGCGTGAAGAATCCGGAATGCACGGCGTGCCGGTAAGTAAAATAATGCTGTTTGTCTTTGTGCAGATGCAGGGTGAAGAATCCGGAATGCACGGCGTGCCGGTAAGTAAAATAATGCTGTTTGTCTTTGCAGGCGAAGGTGCAGCGTGAGACACGGCCGCTGCCGAGGGATCAGGTAAGCAAACACTGCGTGTGAAAGTTCGTTCTGCTAACCTGTTGTTTCTGATCTTTTGCAGGTGCTGATGTTGCTCGGGTACCGGAATGGTGAGTATAATTCTTGCAGGTTCAGGATCCAAAGAAGAAAAGCTGGAGCAGACTCGGTGAGCGTTCTGCTGCAGATGCAGAATAACGCGAAGCACGTTTCATCAATCGGGTGTGGTTTAAATAGCCTTGGAGTGATGAGGCGTCTCCTTCCACGGCCCCGCCTAGGCAAGAAAAGAGTTCCTGCTTCCAGAAGAGTTCCAGTGGAGTGGAGCTGCCCCACCCAGGTAAGAAAAGTAGTCCCAGTTCACCGAGGACTTTTAAGAGTCTGGCAAGTCAGCAGCATGGTCTGCCGCAGGTAAGTCCACCCAAGCATCTTCACACCTATGATGAGCCCGGCGCTTCCAGTGCCGGGACCAAGGCTTCTGATGAGCCTGGTGCCACCGGCGCCAGGACAAGGTCCAAAAGGTCCCTGTGGGGACCGGCTGGTGCCTAGGATCAGGGTTAGGGGCCTGCTTCCAAGGACGTTGGACTGATCCTGACTCCTTGGAAGCAGTGATCATGACAGTATCCCCCCTCAAGGCCCCTCCTAAGTGTGTCTTCTCCGGGGGCTTTGGCTTGTCGGGGTGATTCAGATGGAATCTCTTGACCAGACGAGGTGCGTGGACGTGTTCTGAGGGTTCCCAAGACCTTTCCTGGGGACCGTATCCTTTCCAATCAACCAGATAGTATAATTTAGACCTGGAAATTTTGGAGTCTAGGATGTTCTTCACTTCAAATTCGAGTTCTCCGTCTACCAAAACGGGTTCCGGGAGTTCAGTCAATCGGGTTTCTGGTTGTACTGGTTTTAATAAGGAGACATGGAATACTGGATGTATTTTCATATGCGTAGGCAATTCCAATTTGGCAGCCACCGGATTAATTATGGCAGATATGAGGTAGGGCCCCAGGTATCTCGGGATGAAAGTGCGGGGTCCTTTTAAAGGCAGGTGCTTAGTGGATAACCAGACTTGATCTCCAACAGCGTAGTGAGGGGCCTCTTTACATTGCCGATCGGCTGCCTTTTTGAATTGAGCTTTAGCTCTTTGCAGGTGGGCAGTGGCTTCCTTAAAAGCACAGGTGATCTCCGAATGCAAGTGATCCACAGCAGGTGCTTCAATTTCTTGGGGAGGGTCCAGGTTGGAGGTTCTAGGATGGTGTCCATATAACAAGAAAAAAGGAGTCTTCCCGGTTCCAGAATGAGTCGAATTGTTATACGCGTATTCAGCGATCCAAAGAATGTCCTTCCAGGGGTTTTCTGTTTGTTGGAGCATGCAGCGTAGATATTGTTCTAGTGTCTGGTTTGTCCTTTCGGTTTGTCCGTCAGTTTGGGGATGGTGACTGGTCGAAAGTCTTACATCAACTTGGGCTAGACGACAGCAACTGCGCCAGAAGTGGGAGATGAATTGACTTCCCCTATCGGAGACTAAAACCGAAGGAAAACCGTGTAAGCGAACAATGTTTGCCAAGAATTCCTGGGCCAATACTGAGGCTGAAGGCAGACCCTTCAAGGGTATGAAGTGAGCCATTTTCGAGAATAGATCCACGACTACTAAGATGGTAGTATATCCCAAGCATGGAGGTAGGTCCGTGATAAAATCCATGGACAGGGTATGCCATGGACATGGAGGGATGTCAAGTGGCTGTAATAGGCCGGCTGGTCTTTGCTTTTGACTTTTATTCTGGGCACACACACCGCAGGAGATTACAAAGTCTCTAATATCCCTTTTCCACGATGGCCACCAGAAATGTCTTTTAATCTTTTCCATGGTTTTGGTAATACCAGGGTGCCCCTCCATTAGAGAGTCATGATAACCGGAGATTACTTGTTTTTGTAGTTTCTCACAGGGCAAGTGCAATCGTCCTCGGAAATATGGTAGGTCTTGATCTACTGAGAAATCTTTTCCCTTTAATTGCCAGTCCTGCAAATCGGTCGGAGTTAGGAGCGATTTCACCGTGGTCTTGATGTCTTCAAAAGATTGAGTGCTGACCAAACCCAAAATCCTTTGTTCTGGGATTATGGGTATTGGATCTGGATTGATCAAATGTTCATCTACTCCCATCCGGGAGAGGGCATCCGCTTTTCCGTTCTTACTGCCTGGTCGATAAGTAATTATAAAGTCAAATTCTGCTAGAAACAGAGCCCAACGAAGTTGTCTGGAAGACTGAGCTTTGGCTGTCTTTAGGTATTGTAAATTGCGGTGGTCAGTCATTACGGTGACTGTGTGTCTGGCTCCTAGAAGATAATGCCGCCAAGCTTTAAAGGCCGATCTGATGGCCAAAAGTTCCTTGTCTGTAATTGAATAGTTGATCTCAGGAGGCGAAAACTTGCGGGACCAAAAGGCAACCGGATGTAGTTGGTTTGTGACCGAATCTCTTTGTGATAACACTGCACCCATAGCAAGACTAGAAGCATCTGTTTCCATGATGTAAGGTAGTTCTGGGCGAGGGTGTTTTAAAACAGGTGCAGAGATGAATTTAGCTTTTAAGTCTTGAAAAGCTTGTTCCGCTTCAGAAGACCACTCAAAACGCTTGTTCTTTTTCAACAGAGCGGTGATGGGCTGGACTATCCGGGAAAATTCAGGAATGAATCTGCGGTAAAAGTTAGCGAATCCTAACATGCTTTGAACTCCTTTTACAGAGGTTGGTGATGGCCACTTGATAATTGCATCAACTTTCTTTGAATCCATATGGACTCCGTTAGGTGACAGTATGAATCCCAGGAACTCGACTTCCGTTGCGTTGAAGACGCATTTCTCAAGCTTAGCAAAAAGACTATGTTGACGCAATCTCTCGAGAACCTTTTTAACATGTCTCTGATGTTCTTCTTCAGATGATGAATAGACGAGGATGTCGTCAATGTAGACAACTACACATACGTCAATGAGTTCTCTGAGGACATCGTTCATAAAATATTGGAAAGCAGCAGGAGCATTACACAGTCCAAAGGGCATCACTTGATATTCGAATAGCCCGTACTTGGTGCGGAAGGCCGTTTTCCATTCATCGCCCTCCTTGATCCGTACCAAGTGGTAGGCTCCTCTGCGATCCAGCTTTGTGTATATACAGGCATCTTTGACTTGGTCCAGGAGTTCAGGGATCAAAGGTAACGGGTATCTGTTTTTAATAGTGATCTGATTCAGGGAGCGGTAATCTATGCAGGTCCTAAGGTCTCCTTCCTTTTTCGGAACGAAGAACAAAGCCGATGAAGCTGGAGATTTTGAAGGACGGATGAACCCGTTAGCTAGGTATTGGTCCAGGTACTGTCTGAGGTGAACGTTCTCTGGCTCGGTGAGGGCATAGATCCTGCTGCAAGGAGGGGTTGTTCCAGGTATCAGATCTATTTGACAGTCGTAAGACCTATGAGGAGGTAGGGTGTTAACTTGATCCTTCTGGAAGACGTCTTGGAACTCCTGGTATTCGGGAGGCAATTTGAGAATCTCCTCAGAAGAGATCGTCGCCAGTGAAACATCAGGTCGAGGATAACAAGTGGTAGAACACTCTGGAAACTGAACCGTTTTTGCTCGCCAATCAATCTGAGGGTTGTGCTTCTCTAACCAAGGGATTCCCAGAATCATCTGGAACTGAGGGGCCTTGATTACATCGAACACTATTCTCTCCCGATGTCCGTTATGACTCAACAGCGTCACTTCTTGGGTGGCATGCGTTACTGGTCCGGAGGCTATCTCCGTGCCATCCACAGTAGTGATGACGTCTTTTACTGCCTTAGGGACAAGGGGTAGATTCATCCTTGATACCATTTCACGGTCCACATAGTTACCGATTGCTCCGCTGTCAATGTAAGCTTCAATTGCATGCAAACGATCCGGACGTTCAGGACTAATGAGGACCATGGGTATCACAAAATGCGAGGTCACGGGACAGATCTTAACGCTCGGCAAGAGGACCTCTACTCTTGTCGGGCGAGGTCGTTTCCCTGCTCAGGACTTGTGGTACAGGTATCAGCGGCTCCTACAGTCTTCTTAGCTGGTTTCACGGGACAGTCCCGAAGAAAGTGTCCTGAATTATCCTGGAACGGGCAAAGGTGTCTGTCCTGCCTGAGTTTGTAACAACTGCCTAGCAAGGTCCTCGGTTCGCTCCTTAGAAATTATCAGTTCTCTTCTTAGGGAGCTTGTTTCCTGGCGAGCTGCATGTACTTCTGCTCTTAATTCCCCAAGCAACTGGGCTAGTTGATCGGTATCTGAAGTTTCCATTGCGCCTGGGTAGGAGTTAAGTGGTGGGCTTCGCGTTCTGTAACGCTCACCTGATTCCCACGGAGGCGCGGGTCTTGGCAGGAAGGTGTCCGTAACACGAAACGTGATGTGCAGGATTCGGTTGGCTTCTGGGGTCGAACCTCTCCGCACTGTGTGTCGAACTCGAAGGGTGAGGTTTCTGCAGGTGAAATAATATGGGGATTAAAGGTCTGGGTGGTCGAATGTCCCTATCTCTCTCCTCCCAGCTTGTCTGTTGAACCCCCCTCCCAGGTCAACTTGCTCACCTTAGATAGGTGAATGCTGGGCTCTCCATCTGCGTCTAGTGCAGGGTGCCGTTGCCAGTTCCTTCACTGGTGAAACGTTAGCCTCTTGACTTCAGAGGATGAGTACCGTCGTTGTCTGCACGACCGGTAAGTTTCTGGACACCTTTAGTCTGTAAGTATGGCAAGCGCTCTTACTGTCTCTTTCTTTGTCTTTGCAGGCGACGATGCAGAAAGAAGAAATCCGGAAATCGTCACGTGCCGGTGAGTGTAACACTGCTGCTGTCTATGCAGGTGGAGATGCAGCGTGAAGAATCCGAAATGCACAGCGTGCCGGTAAGTAGAATAATGCTGTTTATCTTTGTGCAGATGCAGCGTGAAGAATCCGGAATGCACGGCGTGCCGGTAAGTAAAATAATGCTGTTTGTCTTTGTGCAGATGCAGGGTGAAGAATCCGGAATGCACGGCGTGCCGGTAAGTAAAATAATGCTGTTTGTCTTTGCAGGCGAAGGTGCAGCGTGAGACACGGCCGCTGCCGAGGGATCAGGTAAGCAAACACTGCGTGTGAAAGTTCGTTCTGCTAACCTGTTGTTTCTGATCTTTTGCAGGTGCTGATGTTGCTCGGGTACCGGAATGGTGAGTATAATTCTTGCAGGTTCAGGATCCAAAGAAGAAAAGCTGGAGCAGACTCGGTGAGCGTTCTGCTGCAGATGCAGAATAACGCGAAGCACGTTTCATCAATCGGGTGTGGTTTAAATAGCCTTGGAGTGATGAGGCGTCTCCTTCCATGGCCCCGCCTAGGCAAGAAAAGAGTTCCTGCTTCCAGAAGAGTTCCAGTGGAGTGGAGCTGCCCCACCCAGGTAAGAAAAGTAGTCCCAGTTCACCGAGGACTTTTAAGAGTCTGGCAAGTCAGCAGCATGGTCTGCCGCAGGTAAGTCCACCCAAGCATCTTCACACCTATGATGAGCCCGGCGCTTCCAGTGCCGGGACCAAGGCTTCTGATGAGCCTGGTGCCACCGGCGCCAGGACAAGGTCCAAAAGGTCCCTGTGGGGACCGGCTGGTGCCTAGGATCAGGGTTAGGGGCCTGCTTCCAAGGACGTTGGACTGATCCTGACTCCTTGGAAGCAGTGATCATGACACTTAGGTTCTCCTCCAGGAAGGTTCTGTGGGCCTGGCACGAAAAGGGCAAGGTCACTTCTCTCTTCACCACCCTCTCGCTTCCTGCCACCTTTCTCCTTCTCTTGAACTGCCGCGTAGTAGCTGTATCAACAGGTTTATAGTGATAAAATCGAAAAATAAAATCTCGAAAAAAAGGTCGGAAAAAAAAGTCGCATTTTTTTTAATGCCATTTTTTATTCAAAATGGGGGGGTTCCTCCCCAACCCCCCTTTTTTGTTTTTTTTTGTTTTTACCCATTTTTTTTAATCCCGGACCCCAAAATAAATATATAATTAAAAAAAGAGTAATTCAACTTTTTTTTCGAGATTTTTTTTCGACCTTATTGTCATTCGAGATTTTTTTTCGAGATTTTGACCGACCACCTTGCTCCTTCTGCTATCCTTGTGGGGAAAGGGAAGGGCCGTAAGGTGTGTGTGGTTCCTGTCAATTGCCTGGCTTTGCCTGATCCTAGAGTTGGGAAATGTCAAGGATACAGGGTTAACATTAGTCCTTTGCCTGTCATGCGGAAAGACAGTGTTTGTGTCGGAAAGGAAAAGGGTTGAAGTGTGAGAGTGTCTTACAGGATATGATGGGGAAAAGGTAATTTCGGAAGGGTGGGTTTTGGAAAGTTTGTGGAAATTGTAATCACTGGTCATTTTCGATTGGGCATTATGAAAGTGACACTCAGAAGGACAAGATTGATATGGATTGTGGGACATACGGGAATAATGGGGATCACAAAACAAACAAGGGGAATTGTGGGGCTGGTAGTATTATATCTGCACCGGTTGAGAGTGCCAATGTTACAAGTCAGAGGGAACGGACAGGGGACAGGGAATGACTGTGAGTAGTCAAACAGAAAGTGGGAAGACAATGACTCTGAGAGAGGCATGGTTTGATCCTGATGGAGCTTGTGTTCCTAGGATATTTATTAGATGTAAGTGGGTGGTTGGTTTTACATTCGGATAAGGGAGATTTAATGGCTGGAAGAAATGAGGAGTGGGGATAGGTTATGAAAGCTTCAGGGATTGTGTACACCTTCTTATCCTTCTCATGATAGTACAGTGTCTCATCTGGGGCATTCCTCTGAGCACAACCCCAAATTCCCCTACTCGGGTCATCCTCCCACTGGTCCACCCCTAGGAAATGAATCTAATAGTGATGGCCGTGTCCTGTCCACCTGAATGAGGGACTCTCGAGGTTTGACTGGGCAAATACCCTCAGGTTTCTCACAGTATATTGAAAGCATTGGCACATTCAAGCAGTTTTAGCCTTATCTCTTTTGGAGCCAATCAATAACGCTCATATTATTTTCTCCTCTCCCCTTCCCCCTAAGCGTGTGATCAAATGTCTGGTGAGGGTCAATCTAGAATACCCATTTACAATATGCTGTTCCCAGAAAGGTTTTAATTTCTGCATCAACATGTTTCACCAACCAGAGGATCATGGTTTCTATAGTTTTAGCAGGTTCTTGATATGCTTAGTTTGAATACAAATCTACCGTTATAAGTATCCATGACATTTTAACACAGATGAATGATGCTTGCTGTGCCTGGCCCCTTTAGAGGAAGCTCATGTAAATCCTTTTCGATTGTACATGTGAAATGCAAATTCAAATTAAACGTATTTGCTTATTAAACTCTAAATGGTATCTGAATTTTTAAGATCTAAATTGCAAGACAATACTTTGTAAACTTGTATACGAATTGGAAACTTTCTTTCAGGGTCCTGGGGCCTAAATACCTTCAACTCTTTCTTCCTAAATATCTTCCTTCTCGAGCTCTTCGCTTATCTGTCTCCAACTCCCTTAGGGTCAGCCGCTTCTCCAAGCAACGAGTTAGGGGTAGATCTCTCTCCGCGGCAGGGGCCTCCCTCTGGAACAGCCTTCCTGCCTCCCTGAAACTTGAGGAAAACCATCTCCGGTTCTGGAAGCACCTCAAAACCTTCCTCTTTGCTTCTGCTTTCTCTCCCCCTCTCCCCTGCTAAATTCTTGACTGAAACTGCACTGAATCAGCAACTGGGCCACTCTCATCCATCTCGGTTCTTGGCCCAGCCACTCTCCACTTGCAATGCCTCCCTGGCAACCCCCGCACTGCGGGACTGTCTCTGTATCCCTACAGCCCCCCTTTCCATCACTTGTCTGCACTTACTTTGCACTTGCCACCAGCTGGCCCTAGTATTTATTTGCTGTTCTACTTACCCTGTACTGCACTTTCCCCCCCTCCCTTTCCCCTTGCACTTTTCCCATTCCCTCCACCCATGCACTTGCGCAATCTGAATGACACCTGGCCTAGTAGGATTGTTGTCTGTCTTCCCCTTGTTCCCCCCCTCCCTGCCTCGTCGCGCCTTGAAACACTTGTGTATAGGCGCGTTACAAATGCCATATCATATCATATCATATCATAGCTATCTGATAAAAATGCCCCCAGCAGGATAAAAGGAAACGTGTCCACTTAAAGACAAGAATTACTGTAAATTAGCCCTTTTTGTGGGCATGAAGGGATTCAGTTTATATACTATCTCTCCAAATGTTCCAGTATAAATATTGGAGCCTGACCAGTGGCTGTCTTGACAGATTTAGAGTAAGATACTGCAACTGTCACTTTAAACCAATACCATCAAAACCCGGCATTCAAGCCATTTCACCCAGATTGCATTGCTAGTCGCCATCTTTCTTGAGAAGTAATGGAAATTGGAATGTTAGGCTACAATAATACTCTTATGACACTTATCTTAACTGTGTGTGCAGTGAAATGGCAGGGTGTCTGCATTTAGAGAGAGTTCCATCAGTCCTTTAGACTTGAAATTCTACCCTCGACAGAGATCAATGCAATCAAGGCAAGAATTCCATTGAAAAAGATATCAAACTGATTGAGAGGTATCTTATTCATAACTAAGAGTGCAATTAAATTGAACAATTTAGCATTTAGCATTTGACTACAAACATCCTCCATCTGAAATTATACAAAATGTAGTATCCAATTTAAACTTTATAGCATGAAATGGGATACAAGCTGTCCAACACATGATGATTGAAAATAGTACGATCAAGCATGTCACATTACTGGAGATGTTTAGATATTCATATGAGGAAAATATTTAACAGTTCCGCAGGATCGAGTATCAGAGTGTGTGCATGGACATCTTTGAAGCAATCCTAATGGCAAATTCTACATTGCCTTGTGCTGCCCCACTCACCCCCAAATGTTTGTATAACCTCTATGAGTCTTGATAATATTGCATAATTATGCAGAAGACTCAGAGGATTTGTTTACTATTCCCTAATAATGCAGATGATGATAAAACTGTAGGAGAGCATTACAATACAAACAAATAAACTGTTGAACGGAAAATCATATTGTGCCTCCTTTCTTATATATATATTGGCCTAAGCCCAGTCGCTCTGCGAAGAAATCCGCGTTGCAAGGTTCTGTCCTTAGATCGATTAAGCCACCATTTTAGGTTCATCCGCCATTTTGATTCTCGCTCCAAAGTCACCCTGTGTTCTAAAATGGTGGACAGTGTTCTTCTGTTTGTAACATGGCCGTCTTGACCTCTGTATGCAAGTTAATGCCTAAAATGCCCATAGGCCAAATGTTAGGGTCATGTAATAAGACCTTGTCCTTCATTGACCTGTAGATCGAGGATTACCTGTGGCAACCTAACTGATCCGCAAGCATATATTATGCACAATGTTGTGTAAATACTAAACGTGAACACTTGTTGAACTGCATTGTATTAAAATATGTACTAAGGCTTATGTTAGATCTGAGAATATACTGTTGCTATTGTGATTTGTTGTACATGTAAACTGAAGGTGATCTATATGCATATAGCTGGGCGAGTCAGAGGTGAACTCGGCATGAACCCTAGATGGGGAATTATTAACGTACAGAGGGGCTGAACATCATGTTACAAAACTGTATAAAAGAGCGAATATTCTGATGTACAGTCCCACTCACTTCTCACACCGAACGGGCTGGTATTCGCTGTGATGTACTGAGGGCCAGATATCTATCTGTTACTTTGTTCCTTTGAAAACTGTTCAGTTACTTTGAATAAAGATCGGTGTATCTTTGTAAACCCGCGTTTGGTGTATTTCCTTTTGTGGTACTCAGCCTCGATATTTCATTTTGCTTTTGCAGATGGCGCCCCAACAGGGACCCTCAAGATTGATGCCAGCTCGTTGAAGGTTGACACGGCTATCGGACCGGGATCGGACAGTGTAAAAGGGAGCCCCTTTCTTGGATGAAAAGCGACACCTCAACAGCGCTGCACGACCCGATCCCCGGACAGTGAGCAGGTGGTGGAGTCGGCATCTTGACGAGGGTCCATATATCGAGGCGGGCAGATTTGCCGAAATCACTAAACACGAGGTAACCTTTGTTAGAAAATTTTGAAATCCAATCGGACCTCCTTAGGATTGATCAGGTGAGTCGTGACCCGATTCTTAAGTATCCTGATAATTTGTTTTGGCATATTGTTCTTGCAAGTATAATTATTGACCAGGTAACACCAGGAATCTGATATGCCTGGGAAATTGTCTGCCTGCTTCAGGGCATTATTCCGCAAGGAAAGACAATCTTCGGAATTTGGCCAACAGGCACCAATGGAGGGGTCGCCGGCGTGTACTATGTACTGTAAGCACGGCATTGGTAGTATAGTATTTAATGATATTTGGCACAGACAAACTAGACATGCTTCCGAACTTCAGTGGCCAATCAATGGTAGTTATGAAATCCCTCGTATTGAATACTTAGAATCTATATTATTGAAGAAAAAGGCTAGACCTGCAGCATTTGACGTATTACAGAATTGGAAGAAAGAAGCTTTGCAGCAGCTTAAAAGTAGAGAAAGGCATGCACGCCGTCATATGACAAACGCCGAAAAAGCGTTGTTGTATGACCAAAATAAACAGTCTGTGTCAGTTAGGAATGTGCATAGGGCTTTTTCACATGGTTTCCAGAAAATCTGTCCTTCTAAAGACTTTCATGTTTCGGATTAACTTATCGATAAATTGTTAAATGAACGAAGGCCTGGTGCCACTGCGCCACCTCCGTATGTTCCTCTCCCTGCTGCTTTGCCTCCCCCTGCTGTTATTCCTCCTCCCATAATTCCTCCTGGTCCACCTATCGTTCCTCCTATGTTCCTCCTACTGTTCCTCTTCCTCCAGTTGTTGTTCCTCCTCTTGTCGTTGCTCCTCCTCCTGTTCCTCCACCTTTGCCTGCTGTGCCAGTAATAATATTTTATTTATATATAATTATGGTTTATACTGTATTCATGTACCTATATGTCTATAATATGCCTGCAACCATTACCATCCTCTAGCGCCCGATTACCTCCGGGTCATGTGCGCGCTATAAATAAAATAAACAAACAAACAATAAATAATACCTCCATTCCTTGATGTTCAAAATTTGCCTACTCTCCCTCTTCCAAGTGGTTTGACAGCGCTTGTAGTAAATCAGGGAGCGGGATTGAGGGTTGTTACTCGTAATACTGTCTCTCCAGAGAAGAAATGTGAGTTAACTGCGTGGGCTAAGCATTGCATGGAGAAGGGTGAACAAGCTAATGTTTTCGCCACACTTTCTAATATAGACAATCTTCCTGAGAAAAACGTTTTTATTGAAGGATTAGGAATTCATTTATGTGTAATGTGGAACAGGCTAAATAAAACAGATCTCCCACAAGGGTTGAGGGATCTGAATACTTTAGCGTTTTCTAGAGATAATGCGGAAATGGTACAAGAGCATGTTGGGAAGATTCTTGAGTATAGAAGGGAGTTGGAAAGGTTACGGTATGATGATGAAGATGGTAATAGTTTGGATGTTATGTTCGTGCAGAAACGGTTCCTTCCTTGTCGTAAATCGATAACTGAGGAAACGCGAATTTGCGCGAAAGATGCGATTAGATGGATCTCAGACACGTCGATAACTCCCGTTGAAGTATATGACATGTATAGTCAGTATACGCCAGAAATGCAGAGGAAAGTGATACAGGTAATGGTAGAGTATCTACAGGATGAGTGTGTAAAAAGACAGGTTTGTTGTCCCGCAGAGTTATTGAGTATTTATAAGAGAGCTTTTTTGTTTGACACTTCTTCGGCTGCTTTAGTGCTCGATTTGGCTCTGTTGCTTAGTAAGCGGTCGGAGTTGCCTACTTCTCAGTTGCTTATGAGAGAGGTTCCTCCGACATTTGTCCCAAAAGTGAAGATTCCCGCTGATGCTGTAGCAGGTACAGTTGCTTGAGAAATTCCTGCACATTATGTGTCAGTTTGTTCACGTCCTGTTCTCAAGACAGGAAGTGAACACCATTAAACAATCTATTCCCGACATTCGGAAGAATCCAACAGGGTTCTACAAAGAAATAGAGTCTGTTTTGCAATCATCGGTATTCACCTTAAGTGACATCAATTTGTTATTTCCCGTACTCTTGCCTGTCGACTTGTGGAAACAGATTAGAACTGTAGATGATGTACCAGGGTTAGGAGATACATGGACTAACATGATTAGACTCGATGGAGAAAGGCCAGCTGGCGAAAGACCGCCTCAGGTAATACTAAATTTGCCTGATAGGATAGTTACGAAATTGAAAACTATAATTCCCGAGAAGAGAATTATTTGGGACAAGCTTACTGCCTTTGTCCAAGGGAAGTCTAAGGGTGCTACCGAGTTCTTCAATCGGTTCGAACAGGTATTTTCAGATTTCAGTGGACAAGATTTGGGCACAGAATCTGGGAAAAGATTATTCGTGGACAAATTTGTGCCTGACAACCAGTCGCAAATGATGTCCTCTGAGAGTGCTTGGCAAGCGAAGTCTCAGTCAGAAGTATTGCACATGGCTCAATACTACGAGAATCGTGTCAATAATGAAAAAGAAAGAGTCGAGAAGAGAAAAGGAGACTTAAAGACCAAAGTATTATTACAGCAAATTGTTAGAGGCCCTAGAGGGGGTAATTCGCAATTTAGAGGTCTGTACATTCCACAAGGAAATGCGCCCTTGGGTCCTGTAAACATTAACCAGTGTGCTTATTGTAGACAAGAGGGTCATTGGCGTGCACAATGCCCGATCCTCCAGCAGAGGTCAAATAACACATTTGGAAATATGGGTAGACGATCCAGAGGTCGCCCAGGTGTAGGGGGTCCTGGTAGAGGTCAGTTTTCACAGGATTCACAGCAACCTTTTTCGCAGGACAATCAGGCATCGAGTGTGTATAATAGAAACATTGTTGATCATCCTTCTGCTGCTTACCTCTTTGAAGAACTTCCTTTTGACGACATTCTGTTTCGTTAGGATTGCCCGAAGCAGGGTTTGGAACCAACGCCTATTTCCGTTAATCAGAAAGGTCCCTACATTGAGATGTTAGTGGGAAATAGGAAACATCTATTCTTGATAGATACAGGGGCACAGAAGTGTTCCATTGATCATTCACGGGTTCCAAACATTCCACTGTCAGGGCAAACCAATGCTTCTGTAGGGTTTTCTGGCACACCAGTTGCCTGTCTGGTTTCTTCGCCAGTAACTATTACTTTGGGTCCATTTACGGACCACCGTCCATTCCTTTTGACTATGAATTGTGGGGAGAATTTGTTGGGGTTGAATCTGTTGAAGGAATTAAATGTGGGAATTCATTGTTCTTCTGATGGAGTGCGTTTGCCGATTTCACCACAGCAACTTTCTGTCTCTCAATTCTTGACCAGACCTTTGCCGCCAGAATTCAGTGATGTTCCGGAGTATTTGTGGGCAATAGACGACAATGATGTCAGTGTTTTGCAAATCGAACCTGTTAAAATTGTCTTGAAACATGGAGTAAAGCTGCCACGTATTCCACAGTATAAGGTTTTGGTCGATGGTGAGCAAGCTTTGAAATGCATCGATTTTGTGCATCGAGGGGTGATTGAGGAAATTGCAGGTAGTTTGTGCAATAGTCCGATTTTACCCGTGTACAAAAAAAGGCGATAATGCAATTCCTTTTCGTTTCATAATTGATTTACGTGCTTCAACAAGATCGTTGCTCCACAATTTCCAATTGTGCCTGACGTGACAACAATATTAACTATGATCCCGGCTTCAGCCACTCATTTTAGTGTTGTGGATCTAAAGAACGCTTTCTTTAGTATTCCTATACGCAAAGACAGTAGATACCTGTTCGCGTTCACCTTAGGGGGACGTTCGTTTACCTTCACCCGTGCACAGCAAGGTTACACAGAAAGTCCAAGCATTTATACTAGGGCTTTGAAAGAGCAGCTAGATACTCTTGAGTTGCCCTCTACTTGTACACTGTTTCAATATGTTGATGACTTGCTTTTAGCTGCTGACTCAGAGAGCGCTTGTAAGGAGGGCACTGTGTTGTTGCTTATTCACTTGGCTAAACATGGACATAGAGCGTCGCTTAAAAAAATTCAATACTGTTATCAGGAGGTCGCCTATTTAGGCTATCTCCTGTCAAAGGAGAGAAGAAGGTTGACGCCTGAATGGATAAAACTTATTTCTAGCATGTCTGTCCCAAATACGCAGAAGGAAGTTAGAGCCTTGATAGGAATGGCTTCTTACTGTTGGCAGTGGATCCCCAACTTCTCACTAGGGATTAAACCAATGTTGGCCTTGATGAAGAAGGGCATTTCTTCGCCATTACCGTGGAACTTGGTATACCAGCATGCATTTGATCTGCTTAAGACGGCATTGTGCTCAGCACCAGTTTTGGGCACACCAAACTGCGAAAAGGCCTTTGTGTTATATGTGCATGAATGTGATGGATGTGCTTTGGCTGTATTAACGCGGGAACATGGAGGGAAGAATAGGCTGTGCGGCTACTTTTCTTCTGCCCTTGATCCTGTAGCATGCGCTTTGCCAAGATGTTTGCGAGCTGTCGCTGCTGCTGCTGCATCTGTAAAACAGAGGGAGGGAATGGTCCTAGGCCATGCTTTAACCCTGATGGTACCTCACTCTGCAGATGTTCTACTGAACAGAACTCAAACGCAACACCTCACCTCCGCACGATTAACGAGATATGAATTGATCTTGTTTGCACCGCACATACAGATTAAGAGGTGTTGTGTTCTTAATCCAGATGAACTTTTACCTTTCCCGCAAGGTACTGCTTGCAGTGACGAAGAGTCACATGACTGGCTTTATACTACTAAACAAGAGACAAAGGGTAGAATTGATCTGAAAGATACTCCTTTGAACAATCCACAAAGGGAGCTGTTTTGCAATGGCACCTGCTTCAAACTCCCAGATGGTACATCCACAGCTGCTTATGCAATCACTACGTTGAGCATGATTTTGGAAACCAAGAGAATCACGCATAACTCTGCGCAGGATGCAGAGATTATAGCATTGACCCGAGCTTGTGAACTTTCCGAAGGGCTTACAGTAAACATATATACTGACAGTCAGTACGCCTTTGGGATGGTTCACAACTTCGGTAGACTTTGGGCAGAAAGAGGTTTCTTGACCTCACATGGCACTAAAATCCAACATGGCTCCGTGATAGTGCGGCCACTCTCAGCACTTGCACTCCCTACTCAGCTAGCTATCATAAAATGTGCAGTGCATCAGAAAATTGTAGATCATGTAGGAAAAGGGAACGCTTTTGCTGACCAGATAGCCAAATAGACTGCCACTGATCTCTCTTCAGAAATCTATACTTCAAGGGAAGCCACAAATGCCTATACTTTGGATGAGAGTATTGATTCCGTAAGGGATATCCAAGCTGATGCCACATTAGAAGAGTCTAAGAAATGGGCTGAGGGCTTGGGGAAACTGGATGATGATGGGTGTTGGGTGGACAAGGTTGAAGGGAAGTGGTTACTGCCTGACGCATATATTATGATGATGGTTGTTATGGCTCATGGTCCCACACACATGTTCTCGTAAAATTACTGAAATGTTGCAAAAAGTATGGGTAAATGACAAAATCCCTAAAATAGCTGAACGCTTTGTTCAGGGATGCATGATTTTATTGCAGCATAATGTGGGAAAGGGCACATCAACTCCAAGGGATAGTTTTGGTCCACCTTCTGTTCCCTTTGAGGTTATTCATTTTGATTTTATTGAGATGGAGCGTTGTAACAGTTTTAAATATGTACTAGTAGTAATCTGTGCTTTCAGCAAATGGGCTGAGGCTTATCCTATCAAAGATGCCACAGCTATGACCATGGTAAAGACTATGTTAAAGGAATATTTTCCAAGGTTTGGGTTACCGAGAATCATCTGGTCGGACAATGGTCCACATTTTATCGCTGCTGTAATTCTGCAGATATTCGCAGTATTACAGATCGATAAACGGTTCCATTCGGCTAGATACGCTCAGAGTGCTGGACTAGTAGAAAGACACAACGACATCATCAAGAACAAGCTCGCTAAGACGTGTGCCGGCACCAAACTAAAATGGCCGGACGCCTTACCGATCGTGTTATTATCTATGCGAACAACTCCTCACACTAAGACTAGGTTCTCCCCCTTTGAGGTGGTTATGGGGAGGCCAGCTAATATTTAGAATGTTCCGAAGTCTCGCTCTTTACGAGATGTTGAAAATGTACTTCTCTCTGATTACTGTGGCCAGTTAACTAAAAATCTGTATTTGATTTATCATCAAGTGCGAGAGGCTTTACCTGTACGGTACGGGGGTGCCGGTCACAGCATACCACCGGGGGAGTGGGTCCTCGTGAAATCATTTGAGCGATCTTCTTGCCTCGCACCACGTTGGCGGGGCCCCTTCCAAGTTTTGCTGGTCACACAGACTGCGGTGCGGGTAGCATGCCGGAAACACTGGATCCACGCGATGCACACCAAGAGGATTCCACACCCAGTGCTCCACGCTACAGAAGATACAGAACACCTTACCAGTACTGCAACCAACGATTTCGAAGCCGTAAATAACATCGAGAGTGTGTCGGAGACTCTCCCTTAGCCCGTGAGGCCTGGGGAAACAGCCACTTCGTCTCCACATTCTCCAACAGTTAAGTCTTTTGAATTTGTCCCGGATCTTGCATCCGATCCTGCTTTGGATTTGTTGCTTCCAAAGGGAAGTGACAACACGTTGTTCACAGATCATGCAGTACCAGGAAGCACAAGGTACGATCTGCGTCCGAGGAAATAGACTTACTGCACGGTTCGGCTGTGCTATCGGGGGAAATCATCAAAGGGCTTGTCTCTTTTGGCTCGATCATTTGCACAGAAGGGGATTCTGTTGGCTAGGGTTTGTGGAAGGACTAAGAAAACGCCCGGCCTGGATGTTGCCAGCAAATAACACTGGTGCTTTCGTTTGAAGACTACAATGCCTGCAACCGCTTCCGCTCGCACAGAACTGATAAGAGAACGTGTCACCAGCTGTGAGAATGGACAATCCACTGTGTGGGCCCCGAAAACGTATTGCTGTCTTGTGATAATGTTAATAGGTTTCGCAATAGTCATTGTTTTAGGTTTCTGGTATTTAGAAGAAGTAAAGCCGTTTGAGAATTTGTTGCCTTCTGAAAATGTACCTACTGTTTCTACTCCCTTCGTGCATCTGCATACTCTATCTGCTAGAGACTCTCGGCACAGACAGAATTATCACAACACACTTTTACTCATCATGAATGCTACACATGCCATTTTTAACAAATCTAATTGCTGGGTCTGCTCACATTTACAGCAACATGGGGATAAGGGGCTAGGTTGGTATATTCATCCTCTACCTTTGACAACTGCATGTTATGCTTCTCTTATAGCACTATTCTTTGGCCGATGTAATGATAGCATCTCTGGGAACTTCGATGGGACTAACTTGAACGAGTTCGAAAAACGTGTTCTGACGCCCCTGGGATGCTCGCTTTTTGCAAATAGGAGTAAGCTTAATGTTGCTTCTATTAGGCCGTTTGATAGACTGTTCCGTCCTTTTCAATCTTTGATCTCTTTTAAAATGGCTCCTATAGGCAATAAGGATGCCATTCCTCCTTCTTACACTGTTAACCATAGCGCTGATTCAGTTTCTTTCTGCATACAAAGGAATGGTACTCAGCTAATGGGTGATTTCAAAGGTTGTGCCAATGTTGCGAATTTGACTGGTGAGGACAGACCTTTGTATGTAGGTGAACCTGTCTACTTTGGTTGCGGTAATGTAGCATTTCCATGGTTACCCAGGGATTGGCAGGGAACTTGTTATTTAGGCATCCTGTTACCCGGGGTATTCATTGCAAGTATTGTAGAGATTTCAAAGGCTCATCCGCGGCGGGACGA